>NC_080570.1:92518044-93118044 GCF_030247185.1 Malaya genurostris | reverse complement strand
AAAACTACGATATAGCAATTTTATGATCGAAGTGTTCTCCGTGTGTATTAAATAGATATAATAGATAAATAGATAAATGTTTCAATTTCAACTGCGAGTAATTTATTTTCGGACAGTTCAAACAAGACAGTTCGGACAGGAATCAAAAAAGCTCTTCCAGTGAGTCATTCTGCAAGTGGAGGAAACATTTTTCAATGCGCTGTAAACATTTTACTGGCGAACTCCCTCTTGGGAATTTAAATCTTTTGTTGTATTTCTATATCATCTGTGAGTTTAGTGATAAAACTATAAGCAGCTACTTAGGGAATATTTCGTTGTTCACGGAACCACCTGCGATCCCATTTAGTTCAGAAAATATTAGTTGATTTTCTGAATTCGATTGGTTAAAATTTGGTACAACTAATCGATTGTTGTTTTAACTAAACTGTCATTTTTGTTTTTCGATTAGCAGAAACGATGGTTGAAACAACTAATTTAACTGTTTGAAAAAAAAATGCTGTCAATTAGTGAGGACACATACCTTTCAATTTCAACAAATATTTTAGTTGAAATAACTGGTGTTGTTATTGAAACAAAATTCTGTTAGTTGAAAAATAAATCGGTTTTATTTGTTTTAGACATTGCAAATAGTTGAATCAATTCGAACAATGTTATTGATTCGCGAAAATTTTAGTCAATTTATATGAGCTTGGGTGCATGAACCGCTGGGAATTGGAATTTTGCGACGGCAATTCAAACGCGCCATTCAATTGCAGCGCGTTCTGTGTGTTTGAAACCCTTCGCTCCTGTTACTTTCATAAATTAAATTCATGTCGAAAAGCGTTTTATTGCTAATGCATGAACATCATCGTCGGTATCAAACCGCTGGAAGTAAAACAGTCTGCTGGAAGTAAATCAATGATCGAATTTGAAGCATAAAATTTTTGCGCATACCTGAAAGATTACGAGATGATCATTCATTAACATTTTCTAATTTGTCACCAAATCTTTTTCATCTTAAACAAGGTTAACTTCATCACAACACCGCTGTTAGATAAACACTTGTTATCATGAATTTCTCAAATCGAATGAACACAATTTCACCAAACGCTTTAACCATCGATGCTGTTTTCATTGACATTTTGAAGTGACGCGAACAGATTTCAACTAAAAAAGTTGTTGATTTTGCATTGCAATTATTGTTTGGCTTTCAACTGTCTCCGGCATTTGACAGCATTCAAAACAACATATTTTTCAACTACTTGAATATATGCAAATCAAAAACCATATTGGTTGAATCAAAAAGAAATTAGTTAAATCAACTATCGCAAAAATCAAAAACTGCGATATCGCAATTTTATGATCGAAGGGTTCTCCGTGTTCAAGCGATAAACGATGAGCTGCCCTCTGAAGAGACTAGCAGTAAAAAATGCCACTAATTAACAGGGTCTGAGTGTTTAGTAGAATATTTATGAAAGAATAAGGATTTTATTCTATCATAGTAAAAATATTTATTGCAATAGGCGTCATAAGTTCAAATAACTGAATAATTGTTTAAAACAACTGATACATTTCTTGCTATCATGCATTTACTGGATTTGTGCTGGATTGCTCAGTTGCATGAGTGAATCCTCACTGAAATGTTTCATTTGACGTCTAATGCTTATGATAGACATGTGATATCGGAATCACTGTACACCATGAAATCACATGTCTGTCACCCTAAATCACGGTTGTATCACGCGCGCATCATGATACAACGATGATTTCCGTACTACGGTCATTTATCGTTGTACTGTGCAAAATCACATAACTGTTTACTGCTACCAGCGCCATTGAAGAGCGATGGTGAACTCACGAAACAATATTTCCTTCTTCTGAGTATCAAATAATAAACAACCTTTGTTTTATTTTGAAATAATCTCGCTTAAATGCTAACCAGCAGCATAAAATTACACTTTATCAACGTTGTAGCTTATTTCCAAAAAGCAGTCAAACAAAGAAAAGTTCATAAATTTGGTGAAGTTTTTAAATACGAATAAGGAAAACAATATATTCGTATTTGTACATTAAATTAGCATTGAGCAATATCGAGTTATTGTTTTCTATTCAATAACAAGTAAAATTATTATTGAAATGGATTTAGAACACATAATGATTCATATTTTGAATGCACATGTGGTAATAATAAACGATAAATATCCAATACATCGGTAAACTAATTGTGTAGTCATAACTTTAAAATCGCCAAAGTCCAAACAAAACCATTATGAGATTATATTCCAGCCCATTTTTCATAAGCATTATGAAGTAAAATGAAACATCAAACCTATGTCAAATCTATTTCGAAATGATTTCAAATTCAAGAAGGTTTTAAAATCAGCTTTATGATAAACATAATCCTTTTTATAAAAATTTCGTAATGAATAAACGGTTTCGTTGAAAGCATTTTTTTTAATATGTTTGTGCCATGCATGGTTACATACTAAGAATATATTAGATTTATATACTATTTTGAGGCTCAATGTTAAAAGTTTATGTGCTCTTAATGTTCTTGTGAATATGCGGATAAAAAAGGAATTATTACTGAACAACTTGAAATTTTTGCGGATTTTGCAAAGTCGGCAGATTTACAAACAAAATTTGTTGATTTATCACCTTTTTGGTAGAAATTAGCTTCGTTGCATACAGGCGCGTATACAGGGGGGGGTTTTAGGGGTGCAAACCCCCCCCCCCGAAACAAAAAATTATAACCCATGGGAAACATTGTGATATAAATTGTACATGTGTTGATTTATCACCATGTTCTAAACCCCCCCCCCCCCCCCCCGGAAATTTTCTCTGGCTACGCGCCTGGTTGCATACAAAATAGTGCTAGTGTTCCGAAAATTAGTTCTAAAAGTCTTTCATAATTCCTCCGTTTTCTATTTTTTTAAATTTCAGTGAATGTTTCGGTAGAACATCAAAATTATGGACATCAAGTTTTCCCTTATGCTAATTACATTTGAATAGTGAAGGTAAAAATCCTGTATTCCAGAAACAACCGTGTCATAAATGTACCTTAAAATTTGATCCGAAGAACACTCACATACAAAATTAGTTTAATAGTTCAGAGAGGCATTGATTAACTCTGTTATAAATCAGTTACTAGGAATACACTTCAAACCGCAAAAATTTTTGGTTTCTATATTATCGAACATCGGAGCTGGGAAATCAAGCTAAGTTTGAGTTGTTTCGTTTCACTGTATATTCTTTCTGTGCGCAAAACATGTCTGTCACCTCATCGTTGTACGCGAACAGCGTTGTACTGAAATCATTGTACGGAAATCACATGTCTGTCAGCGGTATAAGGTGTATGTCATTGCTCAACTATAACGTTTCGTTACTCGTTTGTGGTGCGTGTCTTTGCTGGGTTTTATTGTTAAACTGACAGCACGATAAACCAAAACAATAAACGATTAGTTGTACCAAATTTTAACCAATCAAATCCAGAAAAAACAAATCAGATTTTAGTTGTTTTGCGATCGCTGGCTTTTCCGTGTTCGCGTAAAAAACGCGTAACTTCGGAACCTAGCGTAAAAAACCGCGCAACTTAGAAAATCCGTGTGAAAAACACGTAACTTCGGAAATCGGTGTAACTTCGGAAATACACAAAAAAAGTCGCAAAAAACCGCATGAAAAAAGACCTCAGTGTACGTAAAATTTGAAAAATAATTGTTAGTGTGACCACTAACTATCCGACTGATACACTGGTGATGAGTGTAGCAGACAAAATATTTGTGTTGATTGTGACAGTAGATGTAATGCAGTGACGTGACAGTTGTCTAATATATTTCGAAGGTGTTATGATCAAGGTATACTGTCAGAAAGTGATTAGTTAATCAAATCATTTGGCTACGCTTATACTCATGACACTTACTCTTGTGCTTTCTTCCTCCTTGCGTGTGTGGTCGGCGATGTACGTTACACCGTCCATTGCCTTGTGCAGCTCTGGGCATGTCAACCATCGGTGGCGCGTTGATTTATCTTTGCCATCGGTATCATTTCCACTATTTCCACCGAGTCCGCTATCAGTGGTATTAATAATCGGTACACTTGGCACGGCGGTTGACGAGTGAATAGTGCCTTCAGCCACACTGTTATTGTTCGTTAATTGAACGCTACTATCTAAACCAGTTCGTCCATCGTTGAGGAAAAGATTATTGCAACAGCTTAGATTACTTCTAGTAGTTGTGCTAGTTGCAGTGTTTATTATCACATTTGTGCTAGTCTTACTCGCTCCGCCAGCGCCAGCGCCGACACCACCTGCTAGGTTCGTTTGGAAGGTGCTATGGGGATCAAGCAATGCAGCACCAGCACTGGATAGGCCACCGGATGTCGTTGTATGGTGCGGAATGGGTACCGCCGTGCTACCTGATGATAGAAGGTTTAGGTTGATCGGAGACATTGGGGAATTGTGGTGGTTATGATCCTGGTAGGGCAGTGTTAAGTCATCCATTAGATTGATCCCATGCATCCCGTGATGATAGTGATGATGATGTCCTCCACTATGATGATGAGAGTGATGCGTTGGACTACCGTGCAATCGACAAGTGTTTATGCTGAAAATGAGAAATAAATTAGGCAAATTCAAGTTCAAATGTGACGACCGCAGAAAAACACAATGAAACACAATAACAAAACGCTTTAGCTTTAGGAACAATTTGTTGGTACATGCAAGATATTCATGATGGGTTGCGTATTTGATTTGTATACGATGGAATACGACGAACATTGATTACACTGCATTTTGAAAACTGACAACAAACATAGACTGACAACACTGATGATAAAACAGATGGCAAATTATTTTTGAAATATTATTCCTGTGGACAAAAATGATATTAAGGAGATATTTTCATATAAACGAGGGGGCGGGGGTCAAAGTATTCGTGGCGATGTATCACTTTTGTGAAAATATTCGTGGCGACAGCAAGCTCTTAAAAAACACCATTTACTTGATGTTTTCATGCTCCTCGGAATGCAAGTTTCAGTTGTCTTTAGAAAATTGCTAAATTGCTTTGCACCCCTTACAAAACTGAATGTGATTTATGCAGTGCGTCAATTGAGTAACAGTCAGAGCTTAAAATTGTCACGCATTCTCAATGAAAGAATCCAATCCAACAGTCTCATTTTCAATATTTTACTGTCTTATTCGTAAATGACCGACACCAGAACAAACGAAGAGAGACGAAGCATTCTCGTTTCTTATTAAAACGAAAGAGAGAGTATAATTGCCAACGTCACTATTTTCTCTATGATAAGACGAAACCAAACTAAGCATCAGCATAATTTCAAATCTCATTCTTTCATTGGTGTATTGAAAACCTGTGACGCTTGGCTATAAAAAGTGACTAAAACATGACAAATCGAAGCAATTACATCCCAGAACTGTTTTGGGAAGCAAAACTACTTCAAATTCGGGCACCAACAGGTAAAAGTTATTATGAAACCTTTTTCTGTCATTTTCGATTCTCACAGCTTCGGTTGAACATCGACACTGCATATTATGGGATTTTCACTGAAAACTGCAAATGACTGGAAGGGCAAATGAAAGAAAAAACACAATTTTGAAACTACTGTACCGCTTATGTCATTGACTAGACATGAATTTCGTTCTCATAGTTTGCAAGTAAAGCTGAGTGTGACAGTAATTTCTTGTCATTTTCGTCTTTTTTGAGTCGATGAAAATGACTTTTATTAGCTCTGGCAGCAGTAAATACGCTTGTTTTAATCCTAGATGTACTATTTTTTTAGGTAATATTTCAATTTCTTATATCGAAGTTCAGCAGCGAACCTGTTTGATTTAAACAACGACGGTAGTTTTTTCATATAGGCGACGGACCCTTTTGTTCGTTTGGTTCACTTATTTCGAAGTCGTCTTATTGCTACCATACAGTAGGGGAAGTGGGGGTAAGCCCTCCATGGTGGATAAGCCCGCCACCGTAAGTGTTCCACTAAATAACCTTTTTCCAAATTAATTAACAACACACATTATTTCTATATTCATGATTATCAACACATCGAAATTCCCTGCAAGCTTTGAAATGTCAAGTAAAGTTGAAAAAAAAAATACAAAATACACGTATACACATACTCGCACACACATACGGACATTTGCTGATCTCGACGAACCGATTCGAATGACACTCGGCATCGGTTCAAATTCGGTTTTCACTGTGATTTCATAACCCTTTTATATTAGAAAAACAAAAAAGGATTTCCACGCTAAGCAAAAAAATGGTCAAAACGTTGTACAAGACCTCATTAGTAGTGTAAAGAGAATTGCATTTGGATATGGTATTTAAACTGAATCTTTGACGACAATGGGACAATTTTGATGAATACTTCCGGTAAACAAAAATTCTATTAAAAACCTGTTGTAATCGACCTAGGGGTGTAACTATGTCTTTCATGTATTACTTATACGATCATAATATTACTGTGGATTTCTTAGAAACGTTCATTGAATAAAAACAGGAAAGTTTGTGCGGACGTAAACTAGCGAAATCTACAAATCAAAACACTACTCTTCTGGAGCCAGAAGTAGTATCCGTAAAAGAATCAGGAATTCCGTATGAAACCGCAATACTTTTCATTTGAATCTAAGTTTGTGATCTAAGGCTGTGAACCATTTCGCGGTTAATCTAACTTTTGGTTAAAATCTGACACTTGAGTGGTTATTTTGATGTTGTTAAAAATAACCATGCTCGAAAGCATGGTTATTTTTGATAGATCGATGGTTATTTTCCGACACTGAGAAAAATCTTGCAAAGAAAATTCTAATATCAATTTTTTAGTCAAAATTATTTTCAGTGCAAAACAAACCCAAATAATTCTCCATCCGTCAAACATTGAAATGCGCCGCAGTTTTAGTTAAATTTAACTACTCGACAAAAAAAAACCTACTCGACAAAAAATAACCACTCAAGATTAAAAAAAAGTTAAAATTAACCGCGAAGTGGTTCTCAGCCTAAGAGAGAGATATTTGTTAGTATATATTCCAGTAACGGTAGTTTTCCTAAGTTTTCCTAAATAAAATTGATTGCTACAGTGTAAACGAGTGAATAGGATTTAGACAAAAAAGTTGATTCATTATAAAGACATATTGAAATCTCCCGCAAGCTCTGTTTAACGGATACAGTACATGTATTAAGTATTCTATAGATTATATCAAACTATTTTAAATTAGCAAACAAAGATCAAAAGACCTGAATCTGGAGTACGTTACCTTTCCTCCCGCTTATCAGGAGCTAGATGATCAAACATTAATAGGTGATCAATAAACAAGTGTTTTCCTACTATTTATTCAATATACCGATCGGATTTTCATGATAGTTGATTTCTATAATTCAATTTGTAATCTTGAAAGACAAGCAATAATATGTAAGAAGAAAAATATACCAAATAAAACTTTTCTCATAATCTAGAAAACATTTTGCCGTAAAATTAAAATAAATAGAACGACCAGATATAAAACGTTGAAAAATCTTATAACTGAAGGAAAAAACTTCTGCAAATGTTGCCTTTAACTACATGGAAGCAGAATCCCAGTAGATCTATTCTTGGTTAGTTTTTTCAGCAGGATTCCACACGGCCTCTAGCCTGTTCCTGGCCGGAGAATTGTAATACATACATAGGTTGTTACTTATGTATTTAGTCTTGGTAACACTAAGTGTTGCCCGGTGGATTTGACGTTTCCATAAAAAAGTTTGACATTTTTAATCATTGCCATCTTCAGAACATTCTGTCATTGAAGCGCTGTTCGTTTTGGTGAACATTATCGCGCAATGATTTATTACGATTTTCGACGTGGATTGTCAGGACAAGAGAGCTTCAATCAACTTAGGTCGACTTTTGGCAGTGTAGCACCATCCTATGCGACTGTGTAACGTTTTGCCAGAAAACATCGATGCTGTGAAAAATCTGATAATGGATCATCGCCATATGACGTTCAAGCGTATGCGAAAGTGTATTGATCATTTAGAAATATTTTGAAAAATAATGAAACCATTTCCGATCAAATATAATACTGTTTTTATTTTAGGCTAAATACATAAGTAACAACCCTCGTACTATCAATCTCCTTGTGGACCTCTGACCCTTTTTGAAAAGCGTAATAAAAAACCACAAAAACCTATAAATCGATTTTTACCGAATTTTCAATCGTTACAGTTACAGACCATATATTTTTATGTTCTGATTCGTGTAAGTTTACAATTCTGCTTGAGAGGTGAGCGATGATTAATTTCAAAATTCAAGCTAAACTTAAGTAAAATGATGGCGAAGTAACACAGATTCTCATTTGTTTTGCATCGAAAACACCCTCGTTTCATGAGTTGGAAGAACAGGATTGCGTGACACGCACACGAAATATAAAAATGCTGCCTGATGAAAATGCAAATAAATTATAACAGCGGTTGTTGAAGAACTCTAATACTCATTTAACACAGTTATGGGAACTATGAAGCTATATACATATTATTTATATACATTTTAAGTTTGTAATGCTTTTCTACCATGCAATTTTAAATAAAATTTGGTCAATTGACAAATTGATGTCAGTTTAATTTAGAAGCAATGTAGAGGATCGTCGGGAGGTATACATATATTTCTAATTTATAACGTAACACTCAGATACAAGCACTCGCTGTAATTTCCGGGCCGAAATGATACTTCACGCTAATCGAATTTGTAACAATTCCTTTTCTATCAGAATCTTGTTTGGGGAAAGGCGGGTAGTAGTGCGCGTTACATATTAGTGCACATCTCGTTGTGAGCTCTGTTTTTTTGCGATAAACATTGAAATTTTGTCCGTTTAACTTCATTTGATTATATTTTACCTTCCCTGTTAACTTCATATCAATTCATAAATATAAAAAATGTTATTCTCTTAACGTGTTTGGTTTATAGAAAATAGGCTTTATATTATTTATTATATATAGAATCACGATTTTCTTTGTTTTTTTGTTCTGTTTTTTTATTAAAGAGGTTTTAACCTCAAGGTCATTTGCCCCTTCGGGCCAGAAAAACTTTCTGACCCTATGTGTGGGGTTGAGAATCGACTAATCACAACGAACTTATCATCATCACAACGAAGTTATCGTCATTTTAATTTAATTGTCGCGTCAAATTTCGAATTATAATCTTGATTAGAAATCATAATTTCATATTGTCAAATATGCATTCATAATACTGCGCTTCGTGGAACAGATAAAAATTATAGAAACAAACTAACCAGTTAAGAAGTAATAAATACCTTGTGTTGTTAAAAGAAACAATATTTACAGTATCGTACCAGATTTTCTGTTATCATTAATTCTATAAAAGGAATCGTTGTGATAAGCCCAATTTTATTTAGTTTTGCTGTGCTCTTATGGGAAGAGAACACAGATTTTTGAAAAAATGACTTGGTTACCATGGTCATGAGCAAATGTGTTGTTTCGAGCAGTTTGAACGAAAATTGCGAATTGGAAAGTATTTCTAAAATATTTCTAAAAAAATGTGGTGTATGTGGACACAAACTTCAATCGGAACCTTATCGTAGGCTTGAAATGCAAATTATAACACAAAGTTTTTATTTTTGTGAATATAGCTTTAGTCTGATTGGTAAATTGCTCCGAGTTTGTTCGAATTCGTGAAATTTGGTAAACTTCTCAAAAAAGTGTGTATATGTAACATGTCCAAGGGTTGATTCGTGTCCATCCGACGGTTTGGTTCGAAAAAATTTTATTCACTTCTACGAAAACTCGAGATTTACGGAGAACTTACCCTTGCACACCATTAGGAACAAAATATGACCATTTGGTGGATTTCATGCTCGTAAACAATAATTGTAATATTTCTTTTGAGGTTATTGTGAAGCAAGGTTTGAAGTTTCCGTAGACGTGTTTACGATCTTGAAAAATCTTTTTGTAATTAAAAAAAACATAGGTGTGCACTAATCGCCACCTTTCCCCTACGGTGCATATTAATATACACTAAGGTCTCTTTTTGCACGGTTTTTTTTCCCACGGTTTTTTATACACGGCTTTTTTTACACGGTTTTCGGAATTAACGCGGTTTTCTTTTACACGGTTTTCGCAATTAACACGGTCTTAGAGAAGAACTTAGTAATTACTCTATTTAAAAAAAAAACGAATTTTTCTTGGATCGATTATATAAAGTGGTAATATATCAGATCGAAACAATAAAACTATAATTAGAGCTAATAAAAACACTTATTTGAATCAAAATCATTTTGCAAAAAAATCATTTATTGAAAAATTCTGTATCAAATTCTGTATGTAGTTTAATATGTATAATATTGATATTTAATCGCTGTCGTAAATAACACGACGCCTTCGCCCTGGAATAGTACACGTTAAATTTTCAACTTCGTCATCGTTTGACCGAGAATCTCGTAGAGAGGAAGTCTCTGTAACTGTTGATTTTTCGAGGTTTTTCAACTCCTCTTCATATCTAGCAATACAATATTTCATGTCACTTCTAAATGATATAGCTCTTGCAGTATTATGATCCACATTGATAAAGTGAGCAGCTGCTGCATTGCACATTGCAATACCTGGTAAAAAGGGATTATATAAGAGACAATAATCAAAATAATTATAGCAATACCTTTTCTAATTTGATCGGCATTCATTTGTCCAATTTCTTCTTCTTCTTCTTCAACGTCGTCTATTACATCGGTACACAGATCCTCATCGGATATAACAGTGTCTTCCAGCAATTCATTAATATCCGAGGAGGTAAAATTATCAAAACCTGTACCTCCTACTGCATGCGCTAGTAAAATAATTTCTCGATCATCAAATAACGTTTTTCCATCATGTTCAACACATTCTGGCCATAATGATTTCCAACAATTATTTAGTGTAGACATTTTCATAGCTTTTAACGCTGTACCAATGAAACGCACGCATTCCCGCATCGAAAACGTTTTCCATGCTGTAATTACCGTCATAGATTGGTCTTTGTCCAACTGTTCCAATATGTAATTAAACGTTTGTTTAATATATAGTTTTTTAAAGGTTGAAATAATGCCTTGATCTAATGGTTGAATCAATGATGTAGTGTTGGGTGGCAGAAAAACTATTTGTACTTGTGAATGTTGAGGTGTGGTATGTCCAGGAGCGTTGTCTATTATCAAGAGAACTTTGAACTTCATTCCTTTGTTCTCCAGGTATTTCTGAACCTCCGGAATGAAAAGTTCTTTAAACCACTCTTCAAATATTGGTTTAGTAACCCAAGCTTTAGGATTACTTCTCCAGTGCACAGGCAGCGTATCGAAATCTTCTCCTTTCATCGATCTGGGTCTCATTGCCCGATGAAGCAGTAGCGGTTTCAATATTTTATCGCCAGATGCGTTCGAACAAAACAGCAGTGTGACTCGGTCTTTTGCAGCTTTGAATCCTGGCGCTTGACGTTCAGCAGCAGCTAGATATGTTCTGTTCGGCATTTTTTTCCAGAACAGACCTGTTTCGTCCGCGTTGAACACCTGGTCTGGGTGATATGCTCCTTGTTTAATAATTGTCAACAGTTTTGCTGGGTATTCCCGAGCTGCAACAGTATCCGCCGATGCGCACTCGCCTTTGACTTGCACATTTCGGACGTTGTTCTTCCGAATGAATTTGTAGAACCAACCCTCGCTTGCTTTAAATTCAGTACGTTTACCTGTCAAAAAATTTTGTGTTTCATATTGTAATAAACAGTAGTGAAAGAGATTTTAAAACCATTATGTTTACTGCTTGATGCTTCCTCATTCTCCAAAAGATGGTAAAGACGTAATGCCTTTTGTCTAATTAAATCCGCGTTAATTGGAATTCTTTTTTGTGCATTGTCTTCGATCCACACAAGTAATGCTTTTTCCATTTTATCAACAGCAACGTTTCGGGTATAGGCTGCTCGTTTAGACGAGGAATCCGTGCCATTTGAGACTGCCTGTCTGGTACGAGATTCATTTCGCTTAATGGTTCGGATAGTTGCCTCATTCAATGACAGAGATCTGCCAATGGATGCAGCCGTTTCACCATTTGCGAGCCGGTCTAAAACAATTATTTTGTTTTGAAGCGTGATCGACTTTCTGGGTCTGGGAATCATTTTATCAGAATTCGATGCCATTGTGTGATTCTGTAATCAAAATTACACGGTAGAAATATATAAAAAATGTATAATAAAAATGTATAAAATTAAATGTATAAAGCACACGATTTCCATTATATTGTACTTCTTCGAAATATTCAACCACATGTAACCTACCTCGCTAATTAATTGAGAACGAAATCAAGCAGGAACGATTAATAGTATCGAAAAATATGAACGTACCGATCCAGCTAATCAGAAACCGCACACTTTCACAATTTTTAACTAAAACTTTCGCGGAGGCAGGTTTGACTGGTACACAGCAGAAACAATTCTCTTCGGTTTTGGATTAAGAATGATACTTGAAATTCAAACTACAGCGGTTTTTATACAAGATTTGGAACAGAGTCCTTTTGACTTAGTCCTTACAAATGTAAATGAAGGGTGATATAAAAGGTTATTGTTACGATTTTATTTAGTTTGTCATGCGTGAATTCATGTTATTTGCGTAGATCGATGCGGATCCGTGAGGACAATTAGCGTGACACAAAAATTGAAAATAAAAGCGTTTTGTGGATTGTCTCGTTGATAATAGAGTATATCACGAGGATGACAATTGTTGCTTCGCTGTTAATGCGTTGGCGCACACGGTGAGGTACAGCACATCGAAGATGCTACACGTACCAATCGATTGTTTTCGGAATTAATACACTTGTTGAACGTTTTCTAAAATTAATGCGATTTTCACAAGATTTTTTTACACGGTTTTCGCAATTAACACGGTTTTTTTTAACACGGTTTCCGCAATTAACACGGTTTTTTTTAACACGGTTTTTTTTAGCACGGCACGTAACCCCCGTGCAAAAAGAGACCTTAGTGTACTCACAAAACGGAAAACACAGAATCGAATGGAATGTTTACTAGCACAGATACAATTTAACAACGGATAAACTTCAAACGCACAGCATGAGTTCTGAGGTAATTGGGAATCAGGTAGCATACAGCAGCTTCAACATTGGATTTATCTCTAGACATGTTAATACATATCCTTGATGCACTTTTTGAATAGTGAGAGATCACAGTCAATACTCGGTAAAATTGTCTAGAAACTATAAGACGGCAAAACACACCAATATTGGAAGCGCTCAACCATTAATCCAAACACTAAAATACCAATTATGGGTTTTCATCTGCAGATAACCTTGTAGACCTACCTGTCACTGGAAGCGAGCAGATGACGATCGAGCAGCACCGAAGGATCAAAAGCAATTGTTGGTGGTAGCGGTGGGATGTTATCGCCCATTCCATTGCATGAACGCAACATAAATCTTTGCGAAGCAGCGCTGCATCGATTTTTGGAACCATTTTTTATCATTCACCGAAAATGGAAATTCATAAAAAGGATGCACACTATAAATCGGCCATATATTGACGTTATGTCCCAAATGAAAATTTACACGCATTCATTCATACGAGAACAAGAAAGTTATCAGAGATACAATGACGCAAGGATGAGTAATCGATGATACCATGACTTAGGGATTGATTATGTTTAACTAATGTTGTCAAAAAAAAAAAAATAGTTTGGGTTTATATTGAGATAGAATCGCATTCCTCAATATTTTGGATGATGTTTACAAGATTCGAAACATATCTTGAGAAATAAACTCTTATCCAAGCATGGAATTCAGATTGAGAAAATCTTAATGAATAATACATGATTTTATGTAAACTCATCTGTTGAAAAAATGGATGAATTATTTTAAAAAAAATGTTTGTTGTTATTTTAAAAAATTTGTTTGTACATTACCATTGAAATAGACACGTGACTCACCTAAAATGATGTAGCGGCTGATAGATAGGGCGGCGCATCACCAGAAGCTTTGGGAGGTGATTAATGAATATCGTACGAACCCACGGGGCCATCGTATGTGTTTGGGGTGAACGGAAATGTATGTTCAGAACTATCACGGTAACACATATGCTGTGGAAGTAATATATAATTACCTTTTATGCTGACAAATAAAGTCATTTAGTGAAGTGTACGTATTGAAAAAAGAGTCGCAAAAGAAAAGTGGACCAACGGATAAACGGATTCTTCCTAGGAAATTCAATTAGGTGTTAAATAAATGAATTATTTTTATGAATAACTGAATGGCCACTGTCGTGTAGAGTTCAGATGATGGAAACCGTAAAATGGATTCGTTTACAGACAGGAAATTGTGGAGAAAATGTACTTACCTGAATGTGTCGAGGATCATGGTGAACAGCACAAATTTCCCCAGTAGTGGCACTACCAGTGACGTCGGTGGAATGATTTCCGCCAGTAGCAAGAAGAACACAGTCAGTGAGAGCAGGATGGATATGCTTAACGATACCTTTGAATACAAGAAAATAGAAATGAGGCTAGATAGAAGGAAAAGGAAATACGACTACGTCTCATAAACTCATTGGAACGGATTACATAAAATGAACCAATGATATATTGAATTGATACATTTCAAAGGATATTCTGATTTTGTTCAGTCATAAAAAGTGTTTTGAAATTTTTCGGACATCTATGCAGAAGGGCATGACCAAATACAAATACTAATACGAAATAATTCGACAAAAAATTCGAAGACACGTTCTATCAATTGCAGAAGATTTGAGAAATTTTTTTACGGTTTTTCGATCTTTTCACTGATGGTATAAACTTTTTAACCCACTTTACCCTATATACCCGAATCCGGGTGAAATTCAGGAATTACGTATGGGATAACAGGACCTTTCATTTGATCCAAAGTTAGAACACATATTTTCATTTTTTTGCACGTTTTACCCCATAACTCCGGAACCGGAAGTCGGATTCAAATAATATTCAGGAAATTTATATGGGATCACAAGCCCTTTCATTATAGGGTAAAGTGTGTTCAATATTGTACACCGTTACTTAAACCGGCGAAACAAAAACCGTAAAAAAATTTTAACTGGACTCAAACCCGTTTTTCTCAATCTTAAGGTCAAATGAAAAATTACTGCATATTTTCGGATTCAACAAAAATTAAAACCGTCATTTAGAGTACGATGGCAAAATTGTATAAAAACTTCAAAATTTGAATAAAGACTAGTAGAGTTTGTACATCATGTTAGTTGGAGGCCGTTCGAACCGACTTAGATTTTACCGGTTCTCGGGTTCCAGTGCTGGTATTACATATAATAGTGAACCCACTTCGTTTTCTTAAGACCTACGCGAACGAAGCACTGTTTCATTCTGTAGGTTATACTAATTAATGAAAGATGATTAGTACCACCGTACAAATATTTTGCATTAATTATGATTTCGGCTTTAGCGGTCTGTTAAATAAGAACGGCTGTTATATACTGCCCAACGTTTCGACCACTGGTTATGGTCTTTTTCAAGGGAAACTGTAAGTTTATAGGTTATAAAAGATATTGCAAACCTGTTCATTTACAATCATTAAAATAGTTTAATTAAATTGATTTCTTACGTTGCACTAATAACGTTTGTTTTGAACATTAGCCTGTTTTACCACTATGCACTACCTAACGTCACTTTCAAAGATGGTGGGTAAATGATGACTGAATTCAGCACCATCTCATCATTTACCCACCATCTTTGAAAGTGACGTTTGGTAGTGCATAGTGGTAAAACAGGCTAATGTTCAAAACTAACGTTGTTAGTGCAACGTAAGAAATCAATTTAATTAAAATATTTTAATGATTGTAAATGAACAGGTTTTTGTGATCGCACATATGTTTCTTTGTATTTTTTTTAGAAAAGTGACGAAAGAAGCTTTGATATTATGTAAACAACCGTTCGTGGGCATACGATTTTTAGACGAGAAACGATAAGATAGTGAGTTTTTTAATATTTTTGTAATATTTTTTATAACCAATAAACTTTACAGTTTCCCTTGAAAAAGACCATAACCAGTGGTCGAAACGTCGGGCAGTATATAACAGCCGTTCTTATTTAACAGACCGCTAAAGCCGAAACCATAATTAATGCATACTAATTAATGTACAAACAACCCCTTGGTTTCTTTTAAAAATTGAAGAGAAACATTTTGAAAAGAATACCACAGTATCATATAAATAAGAAAGGCACCACACCACTAGGTGAATTAAAACAGATTTACCTTTTTTTCATAAATATATAAAATAGGTATAGAATTCGCTCAAAATTCAGAAAAATTTCCGAGGCCTGGAGGTCCGAGTGTCATATACCAATCGTTCACCTCGACGAACTGAGCAAATGTCCGTGTGTGTGTGTGTGTCTGTAAGTGTGTTGTCAACAAAGAGGTGGTGATCTCTGAGATGCCTGGAACTATTTTGATCAAATCAGTCGCAAATGAAAGGTCTCCCCGTCATCCTAAACGATATTTACTGGTGTTGAGATCTAATATTTACTTTTTGAGTTATACAAAGTGTTATGTCAAAATTTTCAGTTTTTTGACAATATCTGTCACAGTTGTCCTTGAAAACAGAATATGTTTTTAGACTTAGATTCCGCACGGTAATAGCTATCCAACAAGCCATAAGTTGTTAAAATCCGTCCACATCGATATCCGGAAATATGGATATTTTTGTGTAAGCGACTTTTCCCCCTATTCCAACAGTAGTAGTTTTGAGCGCTGTATGAAAAAGCAATGCTTGGGAGCAATGTGATGCACGATTTTTTATACTGTTACATAAAATTGTTTCTGAGTACCAAAAAGACTCTGTACAGCATCCTTTTTCATGACATTTTGCTTCGGACCGATTTTAGCACGGTTCGTTTTTGGCAACATAATCGTTCGAATATGACATATGTAAACCAGATGAGGGCAGTATTTTCAAGTTGAAAGTAATTCCATTATTATATTTATTTAAACTATACTTACAGCAATAAATACTGGAAGAGCATAACACCCATATACCATTCGAATCAGTTCATCGAGATCAGCAAATACGTGTGTGACAAATAATTTCACTCAATTTTCACGAAGATGGTTGAACCGTTTTCTAGAAACTCAAATTCATATAATAAGTCATATACTTCGAAACAAGGTCCCTGAATTACGTTTGGATCCGACTTCTGATTGCGGAACCACAGGATGATACACCGAAACCTCCATTTACGAACAAAACGGGGGTTCGTAAAAAGAGGTAGTTCGTAAAAAAAGTTTACGTTATTTGGGATTTGGTTCGTAAAAAAAGTTTACGTTATTTGGGATTTGGTTCGTAAAAAAAGTTTACGTTATTTGGGATTTGGTTCGTAAAAAAAGTTTTGTGTGATTATTGTGGAAACCGCGCATCATATGTTTATTTTCGGAACGGATGTGAAGAGTGAGCGCAAGAAAATGATGTTTGGGTTCGTTTCAAAATCCAAGATGGCGGCTTCCGGTTTATTGAGATTGCCTAAAACCCCTAACAATATGGGTATCTTCGGAACGGAATTGATGAGTAGATGTCGGAAAACGATGTTTGAAGTGGTTCTGAAATCCAAGATGGCGACTTCCGGTTTCTTGATATTCCTTGAAAACCCTTACAATATGGATATTTTCGGAACGGAATTGATGAGTAGATGTCAGAAAACGATGTTTGAGGTAGTTTTGAAATTCAAGATGGCGACTTCCGGTTTGTTGATATTCCTTGAAAACCCTTGCAATATGGGTATTTTCGGAACGGAATTGATGAGTAGATGTCAGAAAACGATGTTTGAAGTAGTTTTGAAATTCAAGATGGCTGCTTCCGGTTTGTTGATATTCCTTGAAAACCCTTGCAATATGGGTATTTTCGGAACGGAATTGATGAGTAGATGTCGGAAAACGATGTTTGAAGTGGTTCTGAAATCCAAGATGGCGACTTCCGGTTTCTTGATATTCCTTGAAAACCCTTACAATATGGATATTTTCGGAACGGAATTGATGAGTAGATGTCAGAAAACGATGTTTGAGGTAGTTTTGAAATTCAAGATGGCGACTTCCGGTTTGTTGATATTCCTTGAAAACCCTTGCAATATGGGTATTTTCGGAACGGAATTGATGAGTAGATGTCAGAAAACGATGTTTGAAGTAGTTTTGAAATTCAAGATGGCTGCTTCCGGTTTGTTGATATTCCTTGAAAACCCTTGCAATATGGGTATTTTTTAAACGGGGTTAATGAGTAGATGTCGGAAAATGATGTTTGAAGTGGTTCTGAAATCCAAGATGGCGACTTCCGGTTCCTTGATATTCCTTGAAAACCCTTACAATATGGATATTTTCGGAACGGGATTGATGAGTAGATATCAGAAAACGATGTTTGAGGTGGTTCTGACATCCAATATGGTGTCATCCGGTTTCTTGATATTCCTTGAAAACCCTTACATAATGTGTATTTTCAGATCGGGATTGATGAGTAGATGTCAGAAAACAATGTTTGAGATGGTTCTTAGTTCCAAGATGGCAACTTCTGGTTCCTTGATATTCCTTGAAAACCCTTACAATATGGGTATTTTCGGAGCGGGATTGATGATTAGTTGTCAGAACACGATGTTTGAGGTGTTTCTTGAATCCAAGATGGTAACTTCCGATTTGTTGATATTCCTTGAAACCCCTTACAATATGGGTACTTTCGGAAAGAGATTTAAAAGTAGACGTCGGAAAATTATATTTGAGGTGGTCTCGAAATACAAAACAGTGACTTCCGGTTGATTATTATCTTTTGAAAGTTTTTGCCATTTTCCTTTAACTCTTTATTCTTTTAAAACACTATACCGTTCCGAAAATACCCATATTGTATGGGTTTTCAAGGAATATCAACAAACCGGAAGTCGCCATCTTGAATTTCAAAACTACCTCAAACATCGTTTTCTGATACTTACTCATTAACCCCGTTCCGAAAATACCCATATTGCAAGGGTTTTCAAGAAATATCAACAAACCGTCACCATCTTGAATTCAAAACCACTTCAAACATAATTTTCGACATCTACTCATTAACCCCGTTTCGAAAATACCCATATTGTAAGGGTTTTCAAGGAATATTAGCAAATCGGAAGTCGCCATCTTGGATTTGAGAACCACTTCAAACATAATTTACCGACATCTACTCATCAATTCCGTTCCGAAAATACCTGTATTGTATGGGTTTTCAAGGAATATCAACAAACCGGAAGTCGCCATATTGGATTTCAGAACCACCTCAAACGTCATTTTCGGACATCTACTCATTAACCCCGTTCCGAAAATACCCATATTGTATGGGTTTTCAAGGAATATCCACAAACCGGAAGTCGCCATCTTGGATTCCAGAACCACTTCAAACATAATTTTCCGACATCTACTCATTAACCCCGTTTCGAAAATACCCATATTATATAGGTTTTCAAAGAATATCAACAAACCGGAAGTCGCCATCTTGAATTTCAAGACTACCTCAAACATCGTTTTCTGACATCTACTCATCAATTCCGTTCCGAAAATACCCATATTGTATGGGTTTTCAAGGAATATCAATCAACCGGAAGTCGCCATCTTGGATTTCCAAAATACCTCAAACATCATTTTCCGGAATCTACTCTTTAAACCCGTTCCAAAAATACCAATATTGTAGTAGTTTCCATGGAGTCGGAAAGCACTTTCGATGAATGACAAAACCTCTTTTTACGAAGTAGGTTCGTAAAAAAAGTTTACGTTATTTGGGATTTGGTTCGTAAAAAAAGTTTACGTTATTTGGGATTTGGTTCGTAAAAAGAGGTACGTAAAAAGAGGTTACGTATAAAAAGTGTTCGTAAACGGAGGTTTGGGTGTATGTGAAACGAAATTACAATAATGCAACTCATTTTTTCTCTGAACCGAATCTAAGATTCAAATGAAATCTAAATACCATCTAAGATTCAAATGAAAAGTCTTAAGATCTTATAAAACATCTTGCTTTTTAGTCAAATCCAACTTCCGGTTTCGGGGATACAGGGTGATTAGTATAAAAATGTCTATTTCACATAAATTAATCAGGTTTATCGGGTTTGCAGATTTGGATAGTCGATTATAAAATAAACTTATTTCAGTTTTAGTGGTATTCAGTTTTCGATGCGAAAGGTATTCAAAAAGATGTCTACACTGATTTTAAAACATTTTGAAATAAATGTAAACTATACAGCTTCTCAGGTAAATTGAACTGACTTCGGGTACACCGATTTTCGAATTCCGATTTCAGTATCGGATCGTTTCTCAAAGCTCAATCATTTTCTCAAACAAAGGCCAAATCGAATTTTAAAAACAAAAAATCAAATCAAAGAATTTATGGTCCCATACAAAATTAATGAATTTTATCCAATTCTGACTTCCGATCCTGGAATTGCAGGGCGATTAATTTTTAAAATTCACACCGTTATAAAAGATATTCATCCTAAAAAAGCTTCAAAGTTGAACTCAAAACTGTTGCAATGCATTCGTCATATTAATTTATGGCTACATGAATCATTTTAGGTTATGCTGGTTCCTGAATACCGGCTCTCGATGTACCGTGAATAACCGTAAACTTTAAAGTGGCATGTCATGGCATGTTCAATCCATTGTCACACGTTTAAATTCAAATTCGATCCTATTTACAGTTTCGACATTACACGGTAATGTCGGAATGACTGATATCTCAAACTGCATCTTAAAACCAGGCCCGTACCCAGGATTTCGTTTCGGGAGGGGCCCAAAGATAAATAATAATGTTACTGAAGATTGCTTATGTACCTAATTCTCGGTGTGCCTTTTACGGGTTCTTTTAACAGACACTTTAAACTTTTCCACTGGAACTGTTATTGTATTACATTTCTTTACATTTACTGTCTTGTTATTTCTCCAACAAATGTCTTAGACCTTCTAAATAATTATATATCTGATTTTGATTTCGGGAGGGGCCCGGGCCCCTCGGGCCCCCCCTCTGAGTACGTGACTGCTTAAAACGACGGTCATTAAAATAATGTCATGAGAACTAAAACACCGAAGAATATTCATGCAAAAAACACATGTGGATTGATAAGAAAAGGTATCTTCTCACTGCTAGGTGGATTAAGTACGTTTTTTGTAATGAATTTACACTCACTAGGAAATATCTATTCAGAAGCAGAATCTTCATTTCGAAAACTTTCTTTTACTATTTTAATGAAAATATATGGCGACAGTTTCCGGTCTCCGATGAGATCTATAGACACCGTAAAACCGAGTATTTATGGTTGATCACCCATTTAAAAACCTGTTTTAATCCACCTAGTGGTGTGATGATGCCTTTCTCGCGTTCATATAATATTGTGGTATTCTATTCAAAAATTTTCTCTTCGATTTTTGAAAGAAACCAAGTGATTGTTTATGCATAACATACAGAATAAAACAGTGCTTTGATTGCGTAAGCCATCCTTAAGAAAACGAAATGGGTTCACTATTATATGCACTTCCGGCAACGGAACCCAAGAACCGGTATAATCGAAATCGGTTCGTACGGCCACCAACTAACATGACACACAAACTTTTCTAATACGCACCCTATAACTCCGGATTCGGAAGTCGGATCCAGATGAAATTCAGGAATTTCGTACGGGACCGGGAGACCTTTCATTTGAATCTAAGTTTGTGGAAATTGGTCAAACCATCGCTGACAAAAGTGAGTGAGATCCATTTTGGTATATATGACCACTATTTCCGGTACTTTCGGAACCGGATACCGGGAACCAGGATAACCAAAATCGATTAGTTTAGTTGCCTACTGATAATGACTATCGATTTGTGTAGTTTTGAGACCAGTTTAGAAAAATTTTCACGTTTTTTGTTTCGCCGGTTTAAGTGACTGTGTACAATATTGAACACACTTTACCCTATAATGCCGGAACCGGAAGTCGGATCCCGATGAAATTCAAGAATTCCGTATGGGACCGGAAGACCTTTTATTTGAATCTAAGTTTGTGGAAATCGGTCAATCCATCGCTGAGAAAAGTGAGTGAGATCCATTTTGGTACATATGACCACTATTTCTGGTACTTCCGGAACCGGATACCGGGAACCAGGATAGCCGGAATCGGTTTGTTTAGTTGCCTACTGATAATGAATATCGATTTGTGTAGTTTTGAGACCAGTTTAGAAAAATTTTCACGTTTTTTGTTTCGCCGGTTTAAGTGACGGTGTACAATATTGAACACACTTTACCCTATAATTCCGGAACCGGAAGTCGGATCCGGATGAAATTCAGGAATTCCGTATGGGACCACGAGACCGTTCATTTGAATCTAAGTTTGTGGAAATCGGTCAAACCATCTCTGAGAAAAGTGAGTGAGATCAATTTTGGTATACATGACCACTATTTCTGGTACTTCCGGAACCGGATACCGGAAACCAGGATAGCCGGAATCGGTTTGTTTAGTTGCCTACTGATAATGACTTTCGATTTGTGTAGTTTTGAGACCAGTTTAGAAAAATTTTCACGTTTTTTGCTTCGCCGGTTTAAGTGACGGTGTACAATATTGAACACACTTTACCCTATAATTCCGGAACCGGAAGTCGGATCCGGATGAAATTCAGGAATGCCGTATGGGACCACGAGACCTTTCATTTGAATCCTAGTTTGTCAAAATCGGTTCAGCCATCTCCGAGAAAACCTAGTGAGATTATTTGACACATACACACACACATACACACACACACACACACACACACACTGAGTCGAATGGTATATGACACTTTTCACTTTTCACTAGTTTTCCAGTATATTTTCACTAGTCGGTTTTTCAAGTGATTGCATAATCTTTCTATATGAGAAAGGCAAAAACTATCAATTAAAGTTCGCATAGTGTTAGGATATTTTATCAATAGCTTTGCCACACATAAACGGATCACAAAAACTAATTAAGTAGGTCTTCAGGAAATCCAGTTAGCGGTCGAAGACCATCGCTGATTTCTAATGACCAACAAAAACAAAAATGTTGTTGCAGCTCATAAGATGCATGGTAATTGTGGAAATTTGCTAATTAGAGAAATGCAACACAGAATCATTAACCGGCTTTCGTGGATGTGTAGAATAAAAACACGTAACTATCCCTGCAAAATCATCATCTTCTTCGTCATCCAATATGCAGAAACTCAGATTGCCATACGATCATACGACAGTTTTCACTCCATCATTCGGTTTGGCCTCTAACATATGTATCAAACGTCTTGTCTTGTTTCTTCTAAAACGGCTCAATCCCTGTAAAGCATCAGGAATCAACACAAAAGTTTTTTCTGATTTTTTATAGTATCATAAATTGAAGAGCATCAATCAAAAAGGTGAGTGGATTTAATACTAAAGAGGTGAAATCGATCCATTTTGTGATTTAATACCGGATGCTATCCAAGTTTTCGCAACCAAAGTTTTTTTTCGTAATTTTCAAAATGTCTACAGATTTAGGTTACCGGCACCCCAAGGTGTTCGGTTACCGACACCCCATTTTTTTGACAAATCGTTAAAAAAATCAGTGACATGCAGAGATGCCAAATCTGCCAATTTGTCTGTAAATTATTAAATTTCGTAGTTAATCTGCAAAACTTTTTTCGTCTGAAAACTTTTTGCAGATTTTTGAAACTTCGATTGTTTGCAGACATTCGTTAGAATTTACAGACTTTTAAAAATTGGCGCGATCTTTTTGTTTTTGCTAGCTAAACTTATTGTATTAACTGGCATCTGTGGTCAGAGATGGCATTTCACCATAGTGATAAACGCAAGAGTCAGATTTTTGCCACACCGAGGATGCAAAAAACGAAGCACCGCACAAAGAGGAAAGCGCACTTCTTCTCAGTGTCGAATAGATAGCATTTGAGTGTGTGCTTGTGGTTAAAGCAGCTGGCGCGAGTGAAACACATTCTCTTCGCATGAATCGCTCACACGCGCTCTCGTCTAAATACACCCAAGTGACCACTGGCGCGTGATGGTGAGCGAACACTTCTGTGAACTTCAATTAATAGAGAGTAGATCTGGCCTTGCTATGAAAAATTTGCAAGGAAAACCGAAAATTTTACGATAAATTGTTTTATTTTGCTGATTTTGCGTGTCCACGCTTCATCTACGAAAACCATACAGCAGAGTGTTCACCGGCGTGTACACCTCTGTGAAAGTATCTGCATCCACCTCAGAGAATTTATTAGCTAATGCTCTAGCACTTTGTTGCGATTCAGTGGAAGAGGTAAAATGAAATAAACAAACGCACTCATGATGTTTGCACACTTTACACAACAGTGGTATATAAATGTGAAAGAGAAGAGCTCTCGTTGAAGTTGTCAGTGCGAGGGGAGAAATTTTGCTTGCTCTTCGTCACACAGAGGAGATAGACATCTCTGTCTGTGGTGATACGCAACACGTGGACAAATTGACAGCTTCAATACATCCGTCATATAAGTAGGGTAAAGTGTTATAATATGCTGCCCTTAAGAAAACACTGAGATATTACTAAATGTACTGATATATTTTCTTCGAAAATGTATGTATTTCTTTGCAATACGTCTGAGGAACATAATTTTCAATGATTTCGGAAGAAGTGATGAGAATTGATTGATACAAACACATTTTCCAGAACGACCACATTCTCAGTTTTTTCGCTTGCCGTTGGCATAATGCCCCATCAACCGTATAATATGCCTCACAAAAAATCAGTGGTATGCCCCACAACAATGATGCAATATGCCCCTTGAAATGTCGGCATAGAAGAAAAGCAGATAAAGAAGATATTCTTTGCATCAGAAATCAATTGCATAATCAATTAATTGCAATTGGAAACCAACATTTTTTATCCTCCCAACGCTACTTTTTGTTTTAAAACGTGTTTAATCCACCTAGCAGTGAGATGATACCTTTTTTTATCAATCCGCATGTGTTTTTTGCATGAATATTCTTCGGTGTTTAAGTTTTCATGACATTATTTTAATGACCGTTTTGAGATTTTAATCATTCATTGCTCTGTAATGTCGAAACTGAAAATCGGATCGAATTTGAATCTAGAAGTGTGATAATCGATTAAACATGTCATGATATGTAAGTTCCACTTTAGAGTTTACGGTAATCTAAGGTACTTCCAGAGCCGGTATTCAGGAACCAACATAACCCAAACCGATTCGTATGGCCATATGACGAATAAACTACAACAGTTTTGAGTCCAACTTTGAAGCTTTTCGGGATTGTCATCCTCTATATCGGTTTGAATTCTAAAAATTCATCGTCATGTAATTCGAAAACCGGAAGTCATAATTGGATAAAATCAATTAATTTTTGTATGTATGTATGAAATTTATTAATTTTGTATATAAGTTTGTTTTAATATGAATTTTTGTTTCTGAAATTCGATTAGGCTTTTTTTGAGAAAACGATTGAGCTTTGAGAAACGATTTTATACTGGAACCGGAATTCTAAAAGCGGTAAGGCCGAAGTCAGATAAATTCACCTGAGTAGCTGTATAGTTTACATTTGTTTCAAAATATTTGAAAATCAGTGAAGACATCGTTGAGAAATCATAGCACGAATTAAATTTTTAGGTGCCTTCTGAATCGAAAACTGAATACCACTAAAACTGAAAAAAGTTAATTCTTTTATCGTATATCCAAATCTGCTAACCCGATAAACCTGATTAATTTATGTGGAATAGACATTTTTATACCAATCAGCCTGTATCACCGAAACCGGAAGTTGGATCTGACTGAAGAGCAAGATATTTTATAGAATCTTGACACTATTCATTTGAATCTTAGATGATTCTTAGATTTCATTTGAATCTTAGATCGGTTCAGCCATCTACGAGAAGAATGAGTTACACAATTTTGATTTCGTTTCACATATCATCCTGTAGTTCCGGAACCAGAGGTCGGAACCAAACATAATGCAGGAACTTTGTTTGGGAGCATTCGTATGAATCTGAATTTGTAGAATTCCGAGAAAATTGAGTGAAATTATTTGTCACACACGCATTTTCTGATCTCGACGAACTGATTCGAATGGTACATGGATGTTATGATCTTCCAGCATTTATTGCAGTAAGTAGTTTAAATCCATATAATTATGGAATTGCTTTCAACTCGACAATTCTGCCATCATCTGGTTTACGTATGGCATATTCGAACGATTATGTTGCCAAAAACGAACCGTGCTAAAATCGGTCCGAGGCAAAATATCATGCTGTACACAGTCTTTTGGGTACTTAGAAACAAATGTATGTAACAGTATAAAAAATCGTGTTTTATGAAGCTCCCAAACATTTCTTTGCCAGACAGCGTTCAAAACTTCTACCTGCTGGAATAGGGGAAAAAGTCGCTTACACAAAAAATTCGATATCTCCGTTAAAAACGGACGGATTTTAACAATCTATGGCTTGTTGGATAGGTATTACCATGCGAAATCTAAGTCTGAAAACATATTTTGTTTTCAAGGTCAATTGTGACAGATACTGTCAAAAAACTGAAAATTTTGACATAAAACTTCATATAACTCAAAAAGTAAACATCCTATCTCAAAACCATTCAATAGCGTTTTGGGTGACGGGGAGACCTATCATTTGCGACTAGTTTGATCAAAATCGGTCCAGCCATCTCTGAGATCTCGACCTCTTAGTTGACAACACACATACAGACGCACACACATACACACACACACACACACAGACATTTGCTCAATTCGTCGAGCTGAATCGATTGGTATATGTCATTCGGCCTCGGAAAAATTTTCTAAATTTTGAGCGAATTCTATACCTATTTTTTATATATATATAAAAAAAGGTAATAACCGTTAAAAATCTGGTGGGGCATAATTTCCATAGAGTGATTGTTATGAGAAAATTCGTATATCAAAAAAATGGCTTTGTTTCTCTAGATATTTATAATGTAAATAGAGACATTAGCACTGCTGAAATTTAATTACTAAGTTGCAACCGACCATTAGACGTTTTACACGATTAATATGCTTGTTTAGTAGAAGCAAAACCTTACATCGAAAAGCTATTTAATGATATTTTCAGTTTTTTCATATTTTTCAGCAAACCACAACTGCCAAACTTGCATACCAGAAAGATCTTACGAGAAGATAACATTAGAGATAAAACTTTTGTTTAGAAAAGTCTTGAATACTTGAAAAAGGATGGGGGCGTTTTGGCCAGCAGGGGCGCTTTATAACACTTTCCCCTAAAAACTTTGGTTCTCTGGTTCTGTTAGCCACGGTGACTCCAAACAAATCGTCAAAGTCAAGGAAAATGATTTTTAAGGCACTGATTAATGCCATTAAACGTTGATTAGTGGTCATTTAGGGATTATCCTATTTTGTGCATTGGGCACATAACCGATTTCTATACTTTATGTTTCGTCTTCGACTCGTCAGTACATAACAGTTTATGTTGAACTGTTATGTAACCTAGCAGCTCAACATAAATCGCTAGGCAGACATAAAGTTTATGCTACATACAGAACACTTTTTTACACTTTACGTTCGGCACGACAGTAAAGACGTTGCACTTCGGTGCAAATAAAAAAAGTGTTCTGTATGTATCAGAAACTTTATGTCTGCCTAGCGGTTTATGTTGAGCTGCTAGGTTACATAACAGTTCAACATAAACTGTTATGTACTGACGAGTCGAAGACGAAACATAAAGTATAGTTGATTAGTGGATAAGAAGCCAATAAATTCGACTGCAGTAACGTGTTAAATGCCGCGAATCCGGTGGAAGACCGACCAAAATTATTATTACTTATAGTGCCTATAGCCAGAGTGACGACAGCTGTTCGTTTGGAATGACAGCTTTGTTCCAAATGAGCAAACGACCTGTCTAATACAATGCAAATTTAACAAAACTGCCAACATTTTGTATAAAATGTTTTGGTAAATCGATCACTCGATGAACCTACCCAAGTAGCATGTTAAGTTGATGTCCTATTTATTTCTACTGATTGTGCAATTTATCAAGTTAGTTTATATCACTATTCTAGTAACTGTTGTGTTATGGGAAAAGTGCAATTTTTCTGTGTTGTGCAACATACTTTCAAGTTCATCCGTTATTACTAACATTTATTCACAACGATTGTGAAACTGATACAAAAACTCGTGCGTCGATCCCATCAAAAAAACAGTAATAAAATCAGCGAAAAAACAATTGTGAAACTCGTGCAATCTACTACGTAATGTAAACAAGAAATGGAATGACGTTTACAAAAACATAACAAACATAATTTCTAATAAAAAGTTTCATATTTGATTTTCAATACAACTGACCTCAGCACAAACATGGATCTTGTAAAATAATTTGCACATGAAAAATGATAATGCTACATATTGTAGAATTATTCTTTTGTGTTTTTGTAAATGAAAAATCGACAACGAGCTACTTTTTTATGGTGAAACATGTATTCGTACGCCCGACATCTTCAAGCGCCTTTAATATAACGCGTTTTGATGATGGTACACAAATATCTGTGAAAATAACAGTCTATTATTTTTAATGAGAATCGTCGGAACGGTGTTTAAAATACGTGTATTCAAACATTCTTTAAAATTTTCAGGCGATTTTGATCAAACTAATGTGTAATTAAACCTGGAAAATCTCGAAATGATTTTTTCTTGAATATTTTCCAATATGGCATCGATTGTAACAGTGAGTTGAATAGAAAATGGTTCACCCAACGTAATTACATATATTATCTAAATAACAGGAAACATTAACATGTTAATATTTCGGAAAGGAAATCTCTACGTTTTGTTTTTTATTAGTTTTAATCTTCTAGTTGAATTAAACAACAATACAGTATAGTCATTTATCTTAGAGGGCCCGACTTTTGTGATACGCACTGTAGGTATTATTTTGGCAAGTCCGTGTGCGTGTAGTTGCAGAAACAAGTTGCACAAGCGGTAATATATAACTATGCGAGTAACTGTGATGAAATTAACTTTTCGTTCAATATATTTGAAAAGTGATGTCAGGTCTGCTTTTTTTCCCGAGATGAAAACCGAATACAAATTATCTGATTGATTTTTGTTTTCATTGCGTATATAACGCTGTATTCCTGCAACTTTTATGATAATAATCTCATGTCTGCAAGTTTTATGTTCAATTCAAACATCTAGCACAACTTTTTTTGCAAGTTTTGATATTTATATCAATGTTTTTCTAAAACTGAAGAAAACTGCGCACACTGATCTAAAAATTCATGAGGCAGCCAAAACAATGCGGACTCTGCAGAAATATATTTTTTAGAGCAAGGTTATAAATTCGGCATAGCATTTTTGCCTTGCGGAGAGCATCTATCATTTAACTAATTTTTCTTCCACAAGAGATTCATAGCAATTTCGACGTATATTGTGCCCGGTACAATTATGACAGCGGCTTGGAAAGTTTTTGATAAGTTGCTCAATTGTTATAGTTACTCCCGTTTCAAATGACGATGTGAATTTTTTTGTAGAGCTTCTAGTGAAACATAAACAAGTTGGTGATTTACTGCACACTTGTTTTAGATGTACACAAAATTGTTCTACAGTGATTTTTTCGGTAGTATTGTAAAACTTAACAGTGATAAGTTGCACAACCAATTTAATATATATTTCTAAACATATCTAACATAAATAACATTTCTAAATCAATTGTAAAACATCTTGAAAGTTCAATAAGTTACATTTGCTACTTGGGTAATTTATTTATCTGTTTATTTATTTATTTATCTATTTCTTTCCATCTGACCTGGATTGATCTTAATGGAGTTCTTGGTGGAGTGGGAGAAGCTCATTTGAAATTCAAAACACTATTGAAAACATTACTCATTGCCCTAATCGGTTCGTTTTGACCATACTCCGTTCTTCGTAAGTCGAGTCGCAAGAAATTCCGCGCCCTTAGCGTTGTTGGTGGGACATTAATCCATATTTGCGAGAGAATCTCAGGAGCATCAGTTTGTCCATTCAACAATTTTGCTGTAAATACAGCTCTGAGTAGGTTCGTCGTTTGTCTAGTGTGTCCATGTCGAGCAAACGACAGCGCTCAATGTATGGTGGAAGTTCTGACGGATTACGCCATGGCAGAGATCTAAGAGCAAATCGTAGGAATCGCGATTGTACTGCTTCAATTCTATTGATCCAAACACTGGCGTAAGGACATCAAATATGCACTGCGGCTTCAAGGGTAGACCGCACTTATGCGTAACATAACACTCGCAAGCATTCACAAAAATTGTTTAGGTGCTGCTGAAGTTCCATACAATCGGCTCTCGATTGCACAACAAGAAACAGTTTCAAATCGTCCTCATACATAAGTCTGCATCCTGGTGGAATGACAAAAGAATGTCATTGAAAAATAATGCAAACAGCAATGGTCCAAGATTGCTTCCTTGAGGAACACCTGATTCGTTAATGAAGTTGTGTGCCTCGACATTTCCTAGCTCCACTGATGAATCTCGGCCTATGAGATATAATTTAAGCCACTGCAAGAAACTGGACGATGCACCTAAACGCTCAAGTTTTGCAAGCAAGAGCGTATGATATCAAACGTAGCTTTCAGGTCCGTATATATTGTATCTATCTATGATCCAGTTTCAATGTTCTTAATACAAAGGAAACAAAATTGTGTCAAGTTAGTGATTGTAGATCTGCCTGGATAATAGAAGAATAATGATCCGTTCGTTAGAGGCCTAGGGGTATTATAATTTGTATTTGGTATGACTGCGATCGAAATTATTTTTTGTCTCCCAAGCAGTAATTATATTACTCGTATATTTTTTACGAAAAACAGTACATTTTGCGTAAAAATAAAAAAAATACAGTACATCGACTTTGAAGAAACAGTACATTTGGCAGTATGCGTTTATTCTAACAAAAATGAAAAAAAAACAAAAGCAAATAATTATCCGATGATTTCTTTCCATAATCTCAATAGTTTTTTTTATTCCTCTTTTTTGAGATATTTTCAAGTTCAATATAAACCAAAAAATGCACAATTTTCAACAAAATTTAGCTAAATTGTTGTGACGTGCTCTGAACAAGAATTAATTATGAATAAACCATGATGAAATGGAGAGAAACAAAAAAAATCATTTATTGTTTACATGTATTTACATTGGGTGCGGGTCATTTCGCCAAATGTCGTTCCGCCGAGTAGGTCATTTCGCCGAAAGGGTCATTTCGCTGAAGCCAAGAAGGCTCGACGTCACAGAGCCGCCGACGGAAGCGGCAGCCTCTCGCATATAAACCTGTAACCGCCTCCCCAGGTAACCAATGAGCACTAATAATGGCATTATAATAGCCTTTTATGAGCACCAAACATGCTTGTAGCTCTATATCTGCAATTCAAAAGCTCATCTGTTGTAAATAAATCAGAATTCAGCTTTCAGAATGCACACCAACCATAAATAAGCATTATTCATGAATAGCCGTATATTTTGCCAAAATCGGCCTTAATTCAGTCTCAAGTGCGATTGAAATGCCAATTAGCGATTATTTGCTGTCATAATGCGGCATTAGTATGTGCTTATTGGTTACCGGGGTCGTTTACCCAGTCTACTTAAAGCTTTCTTTGCTTTAGTTGAGCCCGAATAAGCGGTAGCGAGGTCAGAGGAGCACACGAACCAAAACGAAGCGGCTTTCGGCGAAGTGACCCTGACCCATTTATATTCACTACGTGTTGTCACTTTTCCTTCTGACATTTTGTATTGCGGCAAGTCGAAATTCGATGCGTTAAATATTTAAGACTGAAGTAATTTTTTATACAAAAAATACAGTACATTTTAATGAGAAAATACAGTACAAATTAAAAATCAGTACATTCAAGGGTAAAAAACAGTACGCAGTATTTGGGTAAAAAATATAATACAATAACCGTACTGCAAACTACAATACGTATACGAGCGTTTGGTATTCCTAATGAACAAAAGAATAGTTGATTTTTTTTATTTTGGAACGAGTGGAACGTATCTTCCGAAAAAATAGCATATAGCAGGATGAAAAACAAGACTAGCAATACATGGTCCACTGCTGATGTTTTTACATTTAATTGTAGATTTTATCAATTCAAGAAGGCCGTATATTCTCATAAAGCAGTTTCCTGTACCGACATTTTTATGGTACGTTCGTTTATATTTCCAGTTGAACCTTAAACTTCTTCTCGCTTTGTGTTTAAATATGTATTTCCATACATAAAATTATACTGCTTCGTTTTCGTTCACTTCGGTATTCTCCAGCGCAATTGTACACATCCTCATCATAGTACCTTTACATGGTGAGAAAATTTCAGCATAACATTTTAAAGCATATAAATCAAAGATAAGAAAGGCAGTATTTTCGTTTTACATTTATATATTATGTTGTTCAGATCACTTTTTCATCTCCATTACGTATACCGACGTTTCTTATCGATTTTACGAATTATTGAATCAGAGCCAAAATACTTTCATCTGAGTAACCCACTTTGGCACAGTTCTACGCAATGCAGATTCTCACTGAACGATTATTATTTACTTCAAGTCAGCTCAGTCCTTTCCTTGAAACGAGAATATGATTTTCGAGAAATTGCTGTGGAACTTCACATAAGAATAAAACTTTTAGGTGACGAGTCTATGTTATGATTTAGTAAATAGCATAAATCTAACTTTTTAATTTTTTTATAAATTGATTTAGTTATAAATAGTTTTTCAAATCGTACGACAAAAACAACCAGGTATAACAATTACTCACGCGAAAAAAATTCTTTGAATTTTATTAGTTGAAGCTCATGAGAGAATCTTCAAATTACTTAATATTTGTATTCAGCATTCTAGAGTGCTTTGCTTTCCTCATGATCCTAATAAAAATATAGTTGAAAGTTTTTTGAAGAATATCAAGTTAAGAATCTATAAAATCCAAAAATTGCTTCTTAGCAAATTTATCATTTTTCGGAAAAGGATACTTTAATTTCTAGCTTTAAATACGGGAGAACAAAAGGCGGGTGGGTAATGTCAGAGACATAACTGGATGTCGTGAATACGAAAACAACTGACATGTTCCTTAACACTTCCGAATATCAATTAGTTGATCAATTGTATGTAGAATTTGAAACGATGCATCTAAACAAAAGTACAGATTATTTACATTCAACATTATGAAACACAAATATTATGAAATAACCATTATAGTTCTTTATAATAAAATAAGGGTGGTTCTGAAAAGAACCTTTTATGAAAAGAAAACATTAATTCGCTGGGTCGATCAATGATACAATAGGCCTAATTTATTGAACGAAACTATCAATATGCTGTAGGGATTCGTTTCTAGCATTCAGAAGGGTCAAATCCTAATAGTTCTTTAGAAAACTTTTGAGCCATTAGAACGGCTGATTTTGTGTCATGCTCTCCACCGTTATTTTTTCATCAATGCAAATGACTGGCAGCTGTGACGTAATCGCTCGTGTCGGAAGCGAAACTAGCTTTGCAAATGACACAAAATACATCTGCTCGCAGTGGCGATAGAATCCAAACTGATCCAATTTTGGTTAGGAGCATTCTTTTTACGTGATTTCGCTTGTAGCTTTTTCACTAATGGGCGGTCCAAACGGCTATAAAAATAGCCGCATACAGAATTTTAATGTCGATTTTTTCATTTCGGATTTGCATAATTTATTGAAAGAATCTATCAATATGCTGCAGGGATTCGTTCCCAGCATTCAGAAGGACCAAATTGAGGAACTCACTACGATATTCACCACTTTTCGGAACATTTTTCTCGAACGATTTGTTGTACAGCAGCAGATATTTTGTTCTTTTCCTCAGAACGCGTTCTGATTGGCTGGTATACCATTCGTCTCAGTATGTCGAGTACAAAAAATGTCTCCCTGTCTTGGTCTCATAGCCTGCCATTGAATTTTACCCGGATCGAACTTTCGGTTCGAGAGTAATAGGATAAAATGGGAAACAAAAATTTAAAAGGGTTCTCGGTTTTCTCAAAGACCGTTCAACCAAGCTTATGTTCAAATGATAGGTCTTACAATCCAATAGAACTCTATCAAATTTCATCCGGATACGACTTTCGTCACCGGAATTACAGACTGATAAGCATAAAAAATCATTTTCAATTGCGTTTTTCTATATATATTTTTATATGAATCTAGGTTTGTGAGAATTGCTTCTGCCATGTCCTAGATAATCAAGTACATGTTTGTTCACAAACACACACAGACGTTTTGCAATCTCGATGAGCTGATTCAAATGTCAAAACAACATGTTATTTAATTACAATGTATGTTACACGCTTCGTTACGTATAAACACACGTGCGTTCACTTGGTTCTATTTAGTCATTAGTCTATTGAGTCCTTTCAAACTGATGAAGACTAATCAGAAGATTCTGCCAATTGAAGATATCAGCCGAACAGAACTCTACGGTGTAGCTTGTAGACAGCAATAAGCAGCGTGTTGTCATATCTAAAATCTATTTGAAACTTGTTAATGGTCACTAATTAACAGGGTCTGAGTGTTTAGTAGAATATTTATAATAGGATAAATTTTTTTTAACACCATTGAATTCTACTATAAGCATATCACGTCACTATACGCATTCAGTATGTATCACACCAACACTTTTAAAAAACATGTACAAAAGACGTCACATCACAGATACGTATTTCGAATACCACTTACATTCTTCTTCAGTGTATCAGGTGCTGAAGCTTTTTACGAAACTGACGCCATAACCAAAGATATCTTTCAACATTTGATTCCTCCATTACCTCAGATTTTTATTGACTTGTTGTGTTGCGTTAGTAAAGGCTGGGTAACGCGCAACATAGATCCCATTGAGGTCTCAGCCTCTTCCCAGTAACTCCTATCCCTACCTCCCCGTGGAACCGACTGGGCTGCGAGCAATCTTAGGGAAGATCGGGTAATCAACCCCGGTGGCAACTTTGGTCTTAGGCTGACATGGATCGGGGGGTTTGCTTCTGCAAGCCTGAGTGTCTGTTCTCCATGTTAGGGGCCGCTGATCGACGTCCGAGTGCCAGTGAAGGACTCTAAGCTCAACTGTGCACAGCCGTAAAAAAACTACTGCAACGGAAAATTAGCAGGAGAGAAATACGAATCGAGACCAATGGCAAACTTGACTTGACTTGCGATTGGAAGCTCGGTACGTGGAACTGCCGATCTCTCAACTTAATCGGGAGCACCCGCATACTCGTCGATCCACTGAAGGACCGCGGGTTCGGCATCGCAGCGCTGCAGGAGGTGTGTTGGACAGGATTTATGGTGCGAACGTTTAGAGGTGATCATGCCATTTACCAGAGCTGCGGCAATACACGCGAGCTCGTGATGGGTGATATGCAGAGGCGCGTGATCGGTTGCGAAGGTTGGGGATCAAGGGTCGTTTCTTCAACTTTAGCATAATTAACGTGCAGAGCCCTCAATCCGGAAGCACTGATGATGACAAAGACGCATTCTACGCGCAGCTCGAACGCGAGAACGAATATTGCCCAAGCCACGATATCAAGCATCTTAACGGATGGCCGTGAGGTTATTAAAAGGTGGAAGCAATACTTTGATGAGCACCTGAACGGTGCGGAGAACGTAGGGGGGGTTCAAGATAACAGAGGAAACGACTACGTCAGTGCAGCAGAAGACGGAAATGGTCCAGCTCCCATACTGAGGGAAGTTAAGGATGCCATGCACTAGCTCACAACCAACAAAGCAGCTGGTTTAGAGTGCTATCCCAAATCATCTTCCGTCGTCTGTCACCTAAAACGAATGAGTTCATGGGAAGTTATCAAGCCGGCTTCATCGATGGATGATCGACAATGGACCAGATCTTCAACGTGCGGCAAATTCTCCGAAAAAGCCGTGAATAAACAACTTCCCAACGCATCACCTGTTCATCGACTTCAAGGCGGCATACGATAGTATCGACCGCATAGTGCTATGGAAAATTATGGACAAGAACTGCTTCCCTGGGAAGCTGACTAGAATGATCAAAGCGACGATGGACGGTGTGCAAAACTACGTGAGGGTCTCGGGTGAACTATCCAGTTCATTCGGATCTCGCCGGGGACTGAGACAAGGTAACGGAATCTAATGCATACTATTCAACATCGCCTTGGAAGGAGTAATGCGACGAGTCGGGCTTAACAACCGGGATACGATTTTCACGAGATCCAGTCAATTTGTGTGCTTTGCGGATGACATGGACATTATTGCGAGAAACTTTGGAACGGTGGCAGAGTTGCACACTCGCTTGAAACGAGAAGCAGCAAAGGTTGGAGTGGTGGTGAATGCGTCGAAAACAAAGTACATGCTAGTAGGCGGAACCGAGCACGACAGGATTCATCTAGGAAGTAATGTCACGATAGACGGGGATACCTACGATGTAGTAGAAGAATTTGTATACCTCGGATCCTTACTAATGGCTGACAACAATGCGAGTCGTGAAATACGAAGACGCATCATCAGTGGAAGTCGTGCCTACTACGGACTCCAAAATAATCTGCTGTCAAAAAAGATTCACCCCCACACGAAATATACCATGTACAAAACGCTTATAAGACAGGTGATCCTCTTCGGACACGAAGCATGGATCATGCTCGAAGAGGACCTGCAAGCGGGAGTAAACACTGTCATTTTTCATGTGTTTGTTTAAAATCAATCGATATGAAGACTATTGAAGAATTCGACTAAATGACCCTTTCGGCGAAATGGCATTCGACGAAATGACATTCGGCGAAGTGACCCTTTTGTCAAAATGACATTCGGTGCAATAACTCGGTCGGTAAAATGGCTTTCGGTGAAATGACCCTGATCCACCTAATACACAGAAGGTATCAGTTCTGCACAAATAGAATGCAATCGCTATCGACTGTAAGCAGTGCAAAACTGATTGAAAACTGACAAAAAAATTATCCACATCTATGACAACGGTACTTCTTCTACGCCGGCTCCAACTAACCCAAATACTTTCTAGATAAAGCTTAAAACAATAAAACATTTTCATCAATGAAACCATCTTCTGAAACCAATGTACAAAAGGTACGAACACAACGCCTGGAAAAATAACAGCAACAAAACGTAAGACCCCACAACGATACTGGGCGTGGACCATTAAAGAAGCAGTTTTTTTAATTTAATTGTGCATTATTAGTCATCTTAAAACTAATTACAGTTACATAATTAGGATGCATGAGGAATCAATAAACATCTGAGTTTACTCCCGCCATTAAGGTCTGCTGCTTTTGTTCAAGATTTTCGAATTTTTTCTATAGTTGTAGTCAGAGCTGCTAAATGTCACTATCAACGAGCAACTTTGCACGACGAAGATTGGAAAGTTTATGTCACTGGACTGCTGCCAACCAGGCTCTACCAATCGTCATATATTGAGTGTCTGAGAGCCGGTATGTCATTACTTAAAATCTTGATGTCATACTCACCAGGACGCTCATTGATTGCCGATGCGATTCATTTCTCCTGCCACTGCTTGATTACGATGTGACTAAATATTGATCAAGCAGTATAAACATTGAATTAAATTCATGTACACCAATAAACTACGAAATCCAATGACTTTTTACAAAGAACAATAAACTTTATCAATTTATGTGTATGTTAGTACTCTCATGGATTTTTTTTACTTCAACAGGGAATAGGAGAGTGAGAGAGAGAACAAATTGCGTCACCTGTCTTTGACTAAGTATACTTCTACTTGGTCATTGAACTATCGAGTATCTCATTTGACAGACACTTTGATCGTACCGATTACAGTTGATGATGATTTTAGTTAGTATGTCAAGGTCATTTGACATGACTGACAATTTGCAGCTCTGGTTGTAGCTTGTTGTTTATATTGAAAGAGTTTCCTCTTCACGATAGCCCAATACCACTCGATATATCGCAACTCCTGGTAGTTAGGTGGATTCGCCTATTTCGGTACGACATGGACACCCCTCGCTTTATACCGCGTTTATTATATATGCTTACCCAGCTATAGCTTTTAAAAAACATGGTTTCGAGAGTTCAATGTTGTGAAACACAACATAACTTTTTATAATAAATTAATCTGCAGAAGATGAATTCAAAAATATTGCTAAATGATATCATTAGTCTTATCATAAAGATGCGGAAGAAAAGGTGGGCCCTCTTAAAAGATCATATAGCAGACTCATCTGGTTCCGGAGATATAATCATAGAAGAGATATAGCCGACAAATCGAATTATTTCCATCCGCAGCACAATTTTCTCAAAAAGTGGCCAATAATATTTTTAGTTTCGCGCTGCTAATAAATGTATTTTTTGAAAAAATGCGTCTGTCTTCTGTTTGGTATTTTTAACCCTCCGTTTGACTGATGGGTCCAGCAAGACCTTTTTCAATTTTACATATTTATAATATATAAATAAATAAGTATTTATAATATATACATGAATACACTACTAATTTACACATAATTTTATTCAAGATCATTTTTAACTTGTTGGTCATTGGCCGAAAAGGTAACTACAATTGATTGTTTAACTGGTTTTATCAGATCTCCATTGTGATGCTAGCAAAATCTGCTCCTTTTGAGTTTTTTTGTGGCGAACGGGTTTGGACTAAGCGACTATAACAACATTTGTAGCTTGGTATATCATAAATCAATCACATAATTACACTACTACTACTATCTTATTTTTACAGCAGATTCATCAGGAATACAAATAACCTTGGGAAAGTTTTGCCGTGTTTTCCTGTGGTTGCTGATGGAGCAGATAAGTGCCATCAGCGCTATCACCGCATAATCATCGTGGTCGTTAGTGAAGCCAGTGGGTAAGAAGAAGTGAAGAGCGACCAAGGATGAGGGAGGCTGGGCCCGTCATAGTTTGTAACGCGATACTTTCGACGGTTGGGCGCAATCTCGTAAATTATTTAATTATTATTGAACTTCTCGTCTCGTAGACATCAAAATCTGCTTCATAAAGCTTAACCGCTTGAGAGTGAGAGGAATTTTAACTACGCAAACAGTACGGGTAAAGAATAAGTAATGATGCCTTTTCGCGAATGCTTTTAGCTTGTATATATTTTAATGACAGTGGCTTCTAAATATCAAATACGTTAATTATTCATTGCATTTTCACTTAAATTTGGAGCTATTTGAAACACCATTACCTTACATTCAGAAAATAACAACTCACATAAAGGTAAATAAAATTTCTGATGTGGCTCCTCAATGTTTTGGCGAGGGATCTAATTTTGCAATGGGCATTTTTATTGTATAGTTTTAGTATCCACAAGTATGTTCGTAAAATTATGTTGGTGTTTTATCACATACCGTTCCCATAGAAAATCTTGATAAACTCAGTTCATCCTCAAAAACTTCGTCTGAACTCAGACCAGATCTAGATTTAGAAAAGTTTAGAAGGGACTGTGTGAGATTAGCTGGTTTAAGAAAGATTAGGAAGCATTGAGCAAGATTAAAACAGTTCAGACGGGATTGTGAAAGATCAGCGAGTTTAGAAAAGTTTAGTGAGATTAAAAAAGTTTAAGAGCCCAAATTGTAACTCCGTATTTCAGTATACTGCGTACTAGGGCGATGTAAACTGTTTTGAAACAATCCACATCGATAAAATCTTGAGGCTCTAACGGATAAAAAATACCATTTTCGCGAATCTTAAATTAACAAACAACAAAAATATTGAGAAACAAGTCGGTGAAGAAGTATTTTCGAAGACGCGTTGTAGAAATCATGATTTGCTATGTTCACTGTATCTCAGCGCAGAAAAATCATTAGTCAAAAAATCCAAGTAACACACTTGCATTAGAACTTTTTCTAGAGCCTGCGTTTTAATTTGAAATTTTTCAATTTGTGGTGGTTGTTTTATGTCAAAGATGCTAATTTCCACGAGTTAATCCGTCATTTTATAGCTGTAAAACTTTTCCAAAGTAACAAAATAAGAAAAGTGTAGAAAGTGTGCAAAATTTGAACAAAATTATTCTAGGAGGCGCGCTGGGTCTAACACTTTCAAAAAATCATATTTTCGCCTTGAATTTTGTTATAATAAAGCATTGCAAGAATGTTTTGTCAAATTTTCGAGACAATCGAAGCAGTATGAGATTAGAAAAGCTAAAGACCCATAACTTCAAGAGTTTTGTTCTGATAGGCTTACAATTTTGACAAAATATTCATAACATGTATTACTTTAAGAAATATGAAGAAAAAATAAATGATTTTTCAAAAGTTAAGTTCGTGCATAAAGAAAATAAACCTAGAGGCCTCATAATGAGGAAGTGCTGATGACACTGAATCAGCGCAATCATTTTCTAAAGGCGGCAAATGGGTGCATTAATAATGATGCACCGTGCGCATTCTTTGCTTTAAGTCTTACATACCATGCGTCTACTATGATTATAACTATGACAATCTGACAAATTGTAATCAACAAAAAATACGTCTGGTGTCGATTTTCCAAACTTCCCTCTCTGAGCAGCCTAGATAGCCGTGTAGTGTCGGTAGCGGTTTCCCAACTGGCTAAGAATAACGCTACGGTCCACCTGTACCGGTGGTATAAGTCCACCAAACAGGTAAGCCGTGTGGCATCCGGCGGAATTATTTTTGACCAAGAATTGATCCACTGGTTTCCTGTTCCATGTCGTAAAAGGCCACAAAAATAGGAACTCCTAAGTCAAGGTGTATTTCCGTGCCGATGGCTGAATGGCTGCAGGAGGTTAAACATTGCAGTCGTGAACGGAATATCTTAGGTTCTTCCTCAAGGTGGTGTACTATCCCCACTTTTATGGAACCTAGTCGCTGATGGTTTGTTAAGGAAACTTAATAACCTTGGATTTCCGACTTATGGTTTTGCCGACGATTATCATTTATTGATGACCGGTATAAGCATTAACACTCTCTTTGATTTAATGCAGCAAGCCCTGCGATCTGTTGAACAATGGTGTTGTCAGGTTGGATTATCTGTAAATCCGGGCAAAACATCAATGGTGCTTTTCACTCATCGTAGGATAATCACAGGAGCTCGTCCGTTACAGTTCTTCGGTTCAGAGGTCACTGTGGTCGATCAAGTTAAATACGTCGGGGTTATTCTTGACTCAAAACTGAATTGGTCTGCTCACATTGACTTCAGGATTGAAAGACTTGCATGGCTTTCGGCCAATGCAGACGAGCTTTTGGAAAATCATGGGGACTCAAACCCAGATATATTCATTGGATCTACACAACTATTGTTAGACCAATTTTAGCATATGGATGTCTTGTATGGTGGCAGAAAGGAGAAGTCGCGACAGTTCAGTCAAAGCTAAATCATCTCCAAAGGATGGTCCTAATGGCGATGACAGGAGCATTCACAACAACTCCTAATGCTGCTCTAGAGGCGCTACTGTGTATTAAACCACTACATGTGTTCTTAAAACAAGAAGCATTATCTTGTGCATACCGTCTTAGGGTTACAGGGCTTTGGAACAGTAACCCATTAGATTATGCTACCAGCCACACTCACTTGTGGTCTCAAATGGTAACGTGGGATGAGTATTTACTCGCTCCTAGTGACCTAACTCTCACATGCAGTTTTCCTTTCAAAACATTCAATGTGAGCTATCCTTTTCGTGAGGAATGGTTGTCTGGTTGTCTGGAACGACAACTTGATGAACACATAGTTTGTTTTACGGACGGTTCTCTGTTGAATGGTCGTGCTGGTGCTGGTGTCTACTGTCGTGAAATGAGGCTGAAGCAGTCTCATTCACTTGGTAGATACTGTACTGTGTTCCAAGCAGAAATCTACGCAATTCTGTGTGGAGTACAATCGGCACTTCAACAGAGGATCTGTGGTAAACATATTTATTTTTGTTCCGACAGTCAGGCAGCCTTAAAAGCACTCAGTTCGAATGACTCACGGTCGAATCTAGTGATCGCATGTCGAACTCAAATTGAAGACCTCAGCATTTCAAATGCTGTTTACTTCTTATGGGTACCCGGCCATTCTGGTATTACTGGAAATGAATGGGCTGATGAGTTGGCTAGAGCTGGTGCAACGAATGATTTCGTTGGTCCTGAACCAGCTTTACCACTTTCAACTAGTTGGATAAAGCACAAGATTCGTTCTTGGGCTGCATCCAAACATGCCAGCTACTGGCGCAGCTTGCAAACTTGCGCTCAGACAAAAGCATTTCTACCAGATTTAAATCTGAAAATGTCAAAGTGTCTACTGCATTTCTCCAAGTATCATTGAAGTATTCTGGTCAGAGCTCTGACTGGACATTGCAAACTCAATTATCACATGGCTACTATTCAACGTGCTGAATATTATTCGTGTGATTTGTGTAAATGCATTTATGGTACTTCATATCATCTGATATGTAACTGTCCCGCATTGACGCAGCTACGTATCCGGGTTTTTGGTTCTCCATACATGGTTGAGTCTGTGTATGCGGAGCTAAAATTGAAGGATATTCTCTCGTTTCTCACCCAATGTGGTAAGGAGCTATAGTCAGAAGGGTTCATCGTTCTTCCTGGAGTGAATGAATCCCTTATGTATTCACCTTAAATAGGGTTTAGCAGATTGTTTGGCATCCTTTGGGGGGTACCGAATTTACTTCTGCCCGTACATACTGCGAGTCGTTCTGCATTCTTCCGGGAGTGCAGAATGGTGTCGCTTTTGTAAGATCTCTAAATCCTCTCGGGGGTTGGAGGTTTTATTAACAGCAGACTTCGGGACCTCGTAGAGGTTCAGAATTTCCTTCTGCTTCCACTAAATGTGATCCTCAGCAGATTGTTCAGCATCCCTTAGGGGTGCAGAATTTACTTCTGCTTTTATGTGTTTTTGTGTCGTCAATTTTTCCCATCCTCCTAGTCCAACCCTTACCGTTTCCTTTCAATCCTTCCCTCTCATGTATCGGGAAAATGATGCTAAAAACAAATTGATGGCAAGGCACAAATCTCCAAATATCAAGGGGAACGTGCCATTTGAGCCAATTTGTTCTGATTCCTGATTCCTGATGATTATAACTATGACAATCTGACAAATTGTAATCAACAAAAAATACGTCTGGTGTCGATTTTCCAAAATAGTCTACCGAAGATGTGCAGTGCGAAATTGTGGGAATATTTCAACTGGGTCGTCGCGAATTTCGTTTTATAAAGTGCTGATAAAGAACAAGTAAGGTAATGTTTATCTATAGCATTTCAAGTTAATAAAATTTTGGTTCTAAAGGACACGCAATATAGAGGCATGGAAAAAGTTATGTGCAGTCTCCCAGTTCACGAACTGGGACTATGTGTGTTCCGCTCATTTTACTGAAAATGATTTCAAAAATTATCTCAATAGAAGCCAAGGGTGAGAACACGAGATTAAAATTGAAGTATATCATTTTTCAATAATTTTATACTAATGATAGATTGAAGAAATCTGCCCTCCCCTTCATACGAGAAAATTCAACAACCGAAAGCGTTTCTTCAGAAGAGCCGATGGAAACAGAAAGCATTGTGACCGATTGATGTGAGTTGAAAATAGCAGGTGAAATTGTTTGGGATGATTCAGGAAATCAGAATCATGAATCAGAAGATGAAATAGAATTACGCGGTAAAAGAAACACCGAGAATTTAACAATAAGTTCAATTAAAAACGACCACGACTACCTCCCGAACCCTACACGATACGTGTTCATGGCTCAACAGCTCTTGGAATTGACCGAGGAAAATACTAAAATAAAGGCAGAATTAAGAAAACAGAAACAAAGTGCTAGTAGGAGAAAAATAGCTATGAATAAACTTAGAGAAAAACTTAGAATCCTGAAGAAGATAACAACGACTACTAGTTCTCTTGATGACCCGATGTTGTTAAAACTACAACGGAATAAAAGAAGGAAGTGTCGAGGTGCAAGATATTCAGAAGCGATGAGGAACATGGCTTTAATTCTCCCATACTGTTCAACGAAAGCATACAGACATATGCGAAAATTCCTTACTCTGCCAGGACTCAGCACTATCCAAAGATGGCTTTCGGAAATTTGTATTAAGGAAGTTTTCTCCTTCACAGTATTTAAGTTACTAAAAATCAAAGCATCCGTAATGTCGGAAAATGAACGACTAGTAACGCTTTTCATTGATGAGATGGCAATAACCGAACGTATCGGGTACTGCCCCAATGCCAAACCAGATTATTTCACCGGATTTCCAAAATACCCAATAAGCAAAAAGTTGATGTTAATACTCGAGCAAAGTCGTCTTTGACATTAATGATAACAACACTGAAAAGCGGGTTTAAGCAGGCTATAGGATATTTTTTTTTGCAACAATTTAACGTCTGCTGACTTAAAAAGTATTGTGGATGAGGCACTGTTACGAATTCTGGAAGCTGGATTTGTTCCGAAAGTTTTAACCTGTGATCAAAATTCAATAAAGAATTTGAAATTACATCACAAAAACCATATTTTGATTTAGGGCTTCCAGAGAGCGGTGACAAAGTAAATCGTATTTATTGCATGTTTGATGCTCCTCATCTCCACAAATCATGCAGAAATAATCTTCTGAAGCATATGGCCATATGGAACGGTAAATTGTGCTAATTTAAACACATCATAGACCTATACTGGGAAGATGTCAAAAACGTCCCTAGAGCAGTCCCTAGACTAAAGTATGAACATATTAGGTTGGCTCAATTTACCGAGATGAACGTAGGACTAGCAGCGCAAACCCTGAGTTACTCCGTAACAGACGGATTAAAAGATTATGTGCGAACTGGTAAATTACCTAAAGATGCCTTGAATACGGCTGAATTTTGCGAAGATTTCGATCACCTATTTGATTTAGCGAATTCCTTGAATTTATATGAGAAAAAAGTAATATATATATATATATATATATATATATATATATATATATATATATATATATATATATATATATATATATATATATATATATATATATATATATATATATATATATATATATATATATATATATATATATATATATATATTGGTAGTGCGTATGTTAAAAAATAATTTTTATATTTCAAGAAATCCAAACGTGCAATATGTTCCAACCCAACGCATTGGATGTTCTTGACTGCAATGGAAAAAAAATTTGCAAAAACTTTACTTTGTGCATGAAGACTGCACGGATATCGCGCAAGTAAGATGAATGTCCTAAGTTTCGGTAGATCGATCGCTTAGTTAGTAAATTGTTATTCAAAAATAGATATCTATTTTTATTATATTTCTTATGTGAAATATGTAAACCTTTAAGAACCTTTTATATAAATACAGTGGCGTAGCGAGGAATTTTGGTGCCCGGCGCAAAATAAGATTTGCCGCTTTGTTTGTTTAGATGATTTGGACGAGCAAAAAAAGGAAAGGATTTGTTTGCCGCTCCCCTAAAAACTTTGCCTCTGAGGCAAGTACCCCCTTTTTGGTACGCCACTGTATATACATATACACTTGTAAATAAATTTGATCATACAATGCCTAACGAACAAATCATAAACAGGAAACTGAATTCAAGAAATTAGTGAAGCACAACAGACAGCCTTATTTTACTGACGGTTGGCTCATGTACATTGCTGCGTTAAAAGAACTGTGGCAGGAGCTTAGTGTTACCTATGGTTTTAAATTTTTAAGAACAAGGAATCTTTCTCAAGGCTGTCTTGAACACTTTTTCTCTATTATTCGCTGGCGCAATGGCAACAATAATCATCCCGACTGCTTGGAATTTACATCAGCCTATAAATCAATAGTTATCAATCAACTCCTTGCTAAAAAAAAATTGGAAATGTTCAAGCAGACATTAGTAAATATATTGTAGGAAATGACGTCCGTAAATTACAAATAGTTCCGGTAAAATATTCGAGATCCCGATCTAAGGTGAAAGTTATCACAATGGAAGAGAAAGAGTTGGATACAAATCAGTTATTCAGTATTCTTCGGACAACTGGATTGGACTGCAGTAAATTAAAACACAGAAAATGTATCGAAAAAGCAACTTTCAGTAATGAAAATATCTATTCTGAGCACTCCGTTTTAGCTGATTTTAAGAAATACAACAATAAAGTGGAAATTGTAACACCGGGTGATACTTCAAATATTTTCAAGTCGTGTGTAAAATATTTGAGCACAATTTTGAAGGATTGCTTGCCTGGAGCACTACTGGGGTTAAAGAGGAACTGATGGATATTATACAAGTCATGTTGAAATTTCCAAATGTAGAAGTGTCGAACTCTATTTTAGATGAACTGGATGAAATGAACATGAGCGATGCTAAAACTATGGATGTTCTTTGCGTTCAGTGCGCACTGTAAACTATTCTTGCAAACTAGGACAAATTAATAGCAACTTTCAGGCTAACCGCGACGCAAAGAGAAGATGCAAGATAAATGATAAATCTAAAAAATTAAACATTTTCAAACATTCAAGTATTATACCGTGAAAAGGAAAACGTACACTTACATATTACATAAAATTTACACTGTTTATACCGGCATTTTTCAAAATATATTTGCCGATTCCTTCATGCCATGTATATTCATTGACCGTGCGAAAAGCATGTCCTAAAACATTTATAAAATAATAGTGTGAGTCACTCCTTGATTTGTTTGAATTTTAAATAAATAGAAAAATCACCAGACTCTTCAAATTTTTATTTTCCGACAGAGTTAAAAAACGATTCTTGTAATGTATGGTTTTTTTTATAAATTAACCTCCCTTGGATAAATTTTCACACCCTCGTACATTTAAAAAAGCTGTTATAACAATATTTTCATTAGACTAGGAATTTGTTACTTGTGATGTTTCTTCAAAATCACACAGAAAATAGAATTATAAATCTTTTAATAAATTATAACAAATGATTGAGAGTTGATTTGAAGTGCAATATAATCACGAAGCAAACAAAATTGAAATACAATAACTGGTTTATCGCATAAAAAAATTTTGTTTGGCTGTCAATACAGAAGAATAATTAAACTACGAAATGTTATACCTTTAACTTATTGAGAAGAGGGCTTCTTAATTAGATCAAGTCAAATCTTCCCGAAAAGCACTCCATGGTATTGTAATTAATATCATATCATATCTATTTTAGTTTAAATTGTATTTTCCAGCTGATTACTTTCCCTTTCCACAAGCATAGAGAAATTATTACAAGCTTAGCACTGAGACTGCGGTCACCATTCTTTGATCAATCGTTCCATTCGTATTTACATTCTGAAGAGAAACAAAACAAATCATACCTGTGTCCATGACAATGCCATTTGCAATTAAAAAGAGCAGGGAATGCTATAAATGTTAAACAATATTTGCGGGCACATTTACGCACCCATTCTCCACCAGACGGTGCTTTTGCTGTCACGGGTTGCTCGACTACATTACTATTACACTGGGAAATCTATGTTTATTTGATTTATGGTTCGTGGTAGTTCTTTTAGACAAACCCGTGCTGACCAGTGAAGATTATATGTTTTACTGAGGGGTAAAGAAGATCTAACAGCATGCGGTTGAATACTTTTAGTGTGCAACTCAGAATTGTTTAGTCATGTAGCTTTTTCCACTTCGCTGAGAAATACTGCCCAGCAAAAGAGCGGTTGAAAAGCAGAGATACAGGTACAGCCAACGCAAAAGATCACTACACCCGAAAGACGATGTTAACTTGTCCGATCCTGACCCTTTTGATCCATCGACTTGTCGTAGATTATCATACACCTCGCGTTCACGACGTAGCAGGTAAATTCAATAAGTGCATCGGTAGACTACTCAGATTTTGACAAAGTGAGTTATTATTTGGCACATTTTTAAAGAATAATAGGTTAGCTGAATCTGAAACTGTCGATGAAGATGGATCACGATAGTGAACATCAACTGGAGTTCCACGGGGGGACGTTCTATTCGGCAGATAAGACCAAAATAGTTTCGGGCCATCCTTCAAATTGATCGTCATTCGAGATCCATGATAGACTGTGATTATTTCCGATAAGATAAGTTTATTTGTCTGAGTTCGAATTTTAATTGAATCTAAACAACATATGTTATGTCTCGTTTCACGAATGCACTGGTGGTCAAACAAGCCTTCTTGTATTGTGTTTGTAATATTCTTACGACATATAGTATGGCATTAAAGCAGGCTGCATGTAAACATGGAAACGAAATATGGTTCGAAATTATATTGCAGAGCTACTTACGTAGTACTAGCATGATGAGAATGAAAATAAGAATAGTGTAGTATTAGCATGATAAGAATGAAATAGAAGTGTAGTATTAGCATTATGAAAATGAATAAAAATAGTAAAGGTAGAAGTGTAGTATCAGCATTATAAAAATGAATAGAAATAATAAAATAATAGTATTACATTGACAATAATGAAATAGAGATGCCATTTATACAGATTTATCTGCATTGTATAGATTTTTGCGTTCGCATACTGATTTAAATCAATGAACAGATTTTATACAGATTTGTACAGGTTCATAAAAAGTGAGAAGTAAAAAATTAGACTTTTCTCTCTGATGAGTATCTATTAGTATTTGAATGCAGTGATTCTTTAAAAGTTTATTAATAAACGGACAAACCACATTTTGAAGTGGAAATTACGACTTTCTATGCAAAGTAATTACGACTTTCTGGAGATTACGACTTTCTATGCAAAGTAATACATATTTTCTATGAAAATATCTGGCACAGCCGATGAAACACACACACACACTTCACAGCGTTATGTTGACGTATAGTGAAATGAAACCAGTGCTACTAGATTTCAAATTGAACTGCTTAGTGCTAAACTCGGCAGTTCAATTTGAACCGCTAAGCAGACGTAAAGTTTCTGCTACTTACAGAACACTGTTTGTTCGGCATCGGCCAGAAATAGTCGAATACACGTTTTCGTTCGGCACGTCAGATAAGACATTGCACTCCGTTGCAAAACAAAAAGTGTTCTGTAAGTAGCAGAAACTTTACGTCTGCTTAGCGGTTCAAATTGAACTGCCGAGTTTAGCACTAAGCAGTTCAATTTGAACTGCTCTGCACTGATGAGTCAAAGACGAAACGTAAAAACAATAAAAACGGTTATGTGCCCTAGCACAAAATTTGGCTAACCCCTAAATGACAGTTTTTCTTGTTTTCGTATTATTCACGCTCGAAAATGTCTGTTTATGTGCCCAATTCTCGCCATTTGCGGGAAGTTTTACTTTTCTGTTACAATTCGAAAAAAAAATGCAACTGAAGCGCATCGAATGCTTTCAGAAACTTACGGTGATGCTGCTCTGAGTAAAAGAACGTGTCGTGAGTGGTTTCAACGTTTTAAAAATGGTGATTTCGATGTCGAAGACAAACACGATGATGGAAGAGAAAAACCCTACAAAGATGAATAACAATTTACTACGAGCTCTTAAAACCGGATGAAACCATCACAGGAGATCGCTACCGAACGCAACTGATGCGCCTTCGTCGCGCGCTGAAAGAAAAGCGGCCACAGTATCAAGAGCGACATGGAAAAGTCATCCTCCAACACGACAATGCTCTGCCTCACGTCGCAAAAGTGGTCAAAAAGTACCTGGAAACGCTGAAATGGGAAGTCTTGCCCCACCCGGCGTATTCCCCAGATGTCGCCCCTTCTGACTTCCACCTATTCCGTTCGATGGCACACGGCCTGGCAGATCAACATTTTCAATCCTTCGAAGAGTTGGAAAAATGGATTGCTTCATGGATAGCGTCAAAAAAGGACTCCTTTTTTCGAGCCGGAATCCGAAAATTTCCGGAAAGATGGGAGAAAGTTGTCGCTAGCGACGGACAATACTTTGAATAATACATCTGTAAGCACTTTTTCGCAATAAAGCTTTAAATTTTGGAAAAAAACGGCGGAAGCAAAGTTGTACACCTAATAATGTCACGGTTACAAAAACATGATTTGATAATTTGAAGAAGATAAACAATTTTTGTTTCGTAACATTATGAGATAACTTGGCAACTTTGCGAAACCAAATGAGATGAAAACAAAGCGCAATCAAGTGAACTAAGTGAAAAACTTTCATCTCATATTTTTGAAGACTTGTATTGCTTGTCGGGTAATTTTTGAAGTTTTTAATTGTTAACTAAACAAGTGTCAAGTGAACATTACTAATTATGAAGTCATCCAGCATTCAATGGTAGTGTAATTTTGCGAAATAGTGATCATGTTTTGAGACGAATCAATTAGTAGATAATCAGATACATGACGAACTGTAAATCTTGAGTCGAAAATGTGTCCTTAATTTGAAAAGTGAGTTTATTTTGAATGAAAAAAAAAACGATCACCGAAGAATTTAAAACGATTTCTTTCAATGGGAAAGAGCGACAATAACTTTTATAATCATTTTAAAACATTTTAAAGTTTGGTTCAGGTAGGTTGTAAAATATTATTCATGTTCAAAGTAATGAGGTGACGGGATGAGATGGAAATAGGAGCTCAGATGAAATAGGGAGCCGTTACCCTATGATGAAGAAAAATAGATAGATAGATATAAGATAGAATGTATTGTTTAGTTCAGGGTTTCCAAAGTGGTCGATATAGACCCCTTGGGGTCGATATCCTTTTTGCGGGGGTCTGATTATAGGGGTTATAAGATAAAAGTTGATATTTGAAATATTTACGCTAAAAAGTTGTGTTTATTTGACCATCCGCAGAAATTGGTAAGTATTTAACATCAATATTAAAAAAGCAAGAAATTTAATTTCTAAAGGAATTTGTTGATGGGGGTCTGAGGCTCAAGTTAATTTTAGTAAAGGGGTCCATAACCCAAAATAGTTTGGGAACCCCTGCACAGTGATGCCAAGGTGGCAGAAATCCAAAAATTAATTTATATTTTTTCTGCACTGTATTAATTTTTTTGAATTCTCAGATAAGTGAAGGATTACAGTTTAAAGTATAAAAATTTTTGAATAAGAAATAATCTCTCCATATTCTCTCAAAGATAGGGTATTGTAAACTTTCTTTTCATCCTTCCATACAAAATATATGACGAAATGATGATGTTTTGCGATTAGGGTTCTATATAGGAAGGAAAGGGCTGCCACTGTTCAATGGTATTTGATTCTGTAGCATTTTTACTCTACTTTTCAAAAACCATTATGCGATCCTGCACATCTCTGCACCTTAAAGGTTATTTTCACGTGTTTGCGGGGTCGACAATAAAAATCACAAAGACAAGGGCTATACGTTTTTTCTGCTAAGTTTCATGGTTTTTAGTGAAATTTAGTGAGATCATTGCAGTACCGTATAGCTCATCGTTATGTACCACTTTCTGTCATCTTTCTGGTAAGACTCGGATACCACGTTTGAAAAATTCCTTTTCCTCAGATTCGACGAATGAATCGATCCAATTTTTGGTGGTATCGTAGTTTTTGAAACTGACCTGACAATTTATGCGTCATGGATTGCAGCAAATGGCAACCTTATGGAACAATGTCTGATAAATAATGGCGGCTGGGGCAGAACTTTTCATTGCAGCGATTACAAAAAAATGTAAAAGCCTTTTTTTTGTAATCGCTGCAATGAAGTGTAATCGCTGGAGTCTTGCATTGTCATGAAGCAAACATACTATGCCATGAAGATCTTATTATTGCGTCCGCTTTTCATGCAATGCTCTGTCCAAGCGCAGCAAGTGTAATATGTATATGGAACCAGTGATGGTGTCACCTAATTTGAGTAGCTCATAATACATAGCGCCCAGTTGATCCCACCACATGCACTTTTACTGTTGTCAGGAACTTTCTTGTAGTCCATATAAAAAATTCCCAAATTGGAACCACAAAAACCACTTTATACATGTTTTCTCAGCGTCATTTTTTCGTCGTTTTTTATTTTACATAGTTTAATAAGATACTTTAACATAATAAAAATCCACTATTATCAGTAAAGCGGTAGTATTCATCCAAATTTTATTTTGTAATTGTGTGTGTGTTCTTTCATAAAGTCGAAAAACTTTCATAAAGTAGAAAAACTGCAAAGCGTTTTCCAACAAAAATTTTTTTTTTCAAACAAAAAAACACTTTTTTGATTGTTGTTCTCCCATCTTTACTCATAGTGCAATAAATTTCATCAGTTGTAAGTTACAATAAATCAGAAAATAAAAATATTTATATAAGCAGTTCTGGAGAAAATTGATGTTTTCAAGATATAAGGAAAGTTTTTTTTCTTAGTGTATACATTTTCCACACAGGTTTAATCATTATTTGAAACATTAGTGAAAGCTCCTGATCAATCACGAAATAAATGAAAATACACAAGTTGATTTATTTAAAAAAGTTGTTTTTTTCCGGTCCGTAGCGAACGTTGCATCATGTCACTTTTAGGTGGATCCAATATTTTTACATACATTATCAAGATGGAAATATTTTCGCAGACCTCAAATTATTAATAAAAAATCATCCAGCTGATGTTTATCGACTTATTTAAGGTTTTTGTCAACTTTTGTATGGAGATGCATCACTGTACCCTGGTTTAGTTGATGCGAATATGCTTTTTGTGGTTCTTGTTCAACTTCATGATTTATATATCTAACGTCTATACTTGGCCAGTTCATTTGAAACACATACCGAATGCAACAGGCCTCAGCTAAAATTTTTGGAAGAACAAGGAAGAACTCCTTGAATTTTCCATTTCTTGACAATTCGAACTGATTTATTATCGATTACTATCAATTTTAATGAAGACGCTTCGCGCTCTCTACCAGATGTTGTTTTTGAAAAATCGGAATAAATATATCGCATCAAACTGTCGATGCTTCCTGATGGCGGGAACTATGTTACTTGCGTATGATAGACCTATTGAAAAGAGTTGAACGTTTCGTCGTGAGAGTCGTGTTGACAATTAGTAATGATTTGCATTGAATTACAGCGTGTTGTAAACTATCCTTTCGGTCTGGTTAGTTGTTCAAGTCAAACTGCTAAGTTGTAATAGTAGCTTAATCCCCTGACCTACACAATTCCTTCCAACCGTGTGAGCAATAGTAAACAAGGAAGACAAGTAATCTGCCAAATAACGCGGTTACTCTACTAATCAGAGAACTTTTGGTACAAAAAACCCACTTTTCAACGAATCAGACTCGTGGTTATCGCATATTTTTTTCCCGCATGCATCAGGTTAATGGTTAAAGTTCAAAGGGTTAATATGAACTGAAATATGCTGATTAGTCGAAGAATACAAAAAAAATCTATGAGCACTTAGTTATTTGGTTATTTAAATTATAGTATCAACTGAAACTCATTATGGTATAAGTATTAAGAGGTGCATTTTTGTATTATAATGAACTTTTTCGCAAAAGCATCACAGAGTAATTTAATCTCAAACCCAAAAATCCACAAACTTAGTTCATGACTGGGAAATAGTTAAAAACTTACTTACCTTTTCACCACTGTCTGATGGCAGGTAGAACACCAAAATCGTTAGGAAACTGATGCCCATACATGGGATAATTAAATTTACAGTATAAAACAACGTTTTACGACGCATCGTTATGTTGAAAGTGATATCGAGATACGGTTCATCACAACATGTGTAGAATTTTTCATTTCTATCCATATAAGCATGTATAAAATTTGTCGCATTCCGTCCGATAGGTCGACCAGGGTATTGTATTGGATTATTGATGATGTATACCATGTTCCGAGACGATCGCAATCCAGCCAGGTTCGAATGTGTGAGATGCGTTGGTAAAATTCGAGAGCATGAAAATGGAAAAGAACAAAAAGTTAAGCACAGTGGTTTTGTTTTCATTGAAAATGTTCTTCAAAACTTAGTTCAAATAATTTGAACCGATTTGTTTGCTAACATTAGTGAATTCTATCGACTTCAGTGTATCAGTTCTAAGTCTGTTGGAAATAAAATGCGATGCTGTCTCTTTTGTATTAGTTCAGGTAAATCGTTTACTGTTTTATTACAGCGCACCATATCAGTTTGCTTTTGAATAAAAAAACTTTCGAGTTTTGTGGAGCTCCAAAAATGAAAATATTAAGAGCAACAACTTAATTAATGCATTAGAATAGGACTAATTTCATAAGCCGATACTAAAATGCAAAACGTGAGATAACTAATCTTACAAGTTCCTATCTCATGCCTGAGATTATATGTATATGTGTTGATTAACATGCTAACAATGTGTTTGCCTGAGATTAGTAGTTCTTCTCCTAAAGAACGATTGAAAACAAAAAAAAACATTCAAGTATTTTCATTGTCTTTACTAGTACCAAATAGCAATTCATTCATCCAGAATTTCATTATCGATAAGAAAACTGTCAAATAAGCAATTACTGGGCATTCACTAGACAACGAAATTGTACCAAATAAATACATTTTCCATAAACGTATGTATTTTTTAATTGTGATTCTGGCACCAGCGTTTGAAAGCTGTAATTGCAAAGAAACAACCGAATATGGTAAAGAAAATAATGTGTTTCGTCAAGACAACGCACCTTATCACAAGTCAATCAAAACAATGGCAAAACTACATGAATTGCTCCCACATCCACCATATTCACCAGATTTGGCTCCCAGCGACTATTAGATGTTCGCAGACCTGAAAAAATGCTCACCGGTAAGAAATTTCGCAGGTTATCGCTGAAACTGAGGCCTATTTTGAGGCAAAAGATAAATCGTTCTAGAAAAGTGGTATTTAAATGTTACCATAACAGACTTAGAACTGAAGAAGGTTGCAAATAGTACACCGAAATACTATTGTCTGTATATGTTACCATCTCGTGACATTAGTGGCGAGATAAATTGTAAAACATAGTGAAACTATTTTTCCATTTCGAATCGATTTAGTTCATTCCACTAATCGCTCAAAAAAGTAAATTTGTATTGATGAATTGTTCAATGGTTGTTTTACTCACAGCACTGTCATGTGGCACGATAAAGTCAATAGTCAATAGATGCTTCAACGATGGGGTACTTGATTTACACTGATATTATATATATATATATATATATATATATATATATATATATATATATATATATATATATATATATATATATATATATATATATATATATATATATATATATATATATATATATATATATATATATATATATATATATATATATATATATATATATATATATATATATATATATATATATATATATATATATATATATATATACATGGATATCTAAACTACTCGGTTTAGATATCCATGTACTACTGATTTTTTTTTATTTATTACTACTAACTACTCTGTTCCACTGAGAGAAAAGATTATATTTCAATTATCAGATTCACAATTCGTTGCTAAGCTAAGTAATACAAATCAAGTATTATGCATCCGAATCCATAATAAAACGATTTTGAAATGAATTACTGCTATGGTTTTTTATAACATTCTGCGTATATATATAAAATATAATTATAGATTGATATCTTACCTAACTGCAGGAACTTCTAGAATATCCCACTCAACCGATGTGTAGAACTCTGACAAGTCTACACCGACCTCAACTACGTTAGTGTCGTTGACTTCATCGATATGACGTAGATCGACCTGCAAAGAATAAATATGACTGATTAGATTACAAATTGCAACGATGGTGTACTTTTTCACAGTTCTGGTGAGATGCAAATTACATCCTTGAAGTAGAATTATTGTATTGATAAATGGTTAAACTAAATGATGGACCAGCACTTTTTTATTGTTAACGTTAAATAGATTTAGATGCATTGTTTTATTGGAATCGAAAGCTCGTTGATACTCATTGATACCCTTTCCCCTAAAAAAGAGACAGTGTCACTATGATCCAGAGAGGCTTTGACAATTATTGGTTCAATAATCGCACCTTCGTCCATTGATCCGTCGTCGCTTATTTCCACATCGACTTTACAATTTGTTTATTTATTTATTTGTGGTCTATCATCCGACTTATGTCTTAATGATTTTCTAAAAATTATTGACAGGGAAAAACCCGTTTGAGTTGGTGTACAATGTACCATTCTCAAATAGGCACAAAACCTGTCTTTTTTCAAAAACTCACATTCAAAAACAATTCTAAAACAGTCAGATACAAATTACATGGAAAAACTTAAACAAATGATCAAATAATTAAACTAATAATTTATCTATAGTATAGGTGTGTATATGAGGAGTTAGATCGTCATAGATTTCATCGCATTTCCTGTATCAGCCTATTGTGGAAAAGTCTGGCAGGTTTGTTTAACTCAAATAAATGAAAGAGCTCGTTGAAAGAGGAACACATTGACCGAAATGGGGAATTCCTTTGAAACTCCGATCTTTCTATAGGCCGATGAAAGAAACCTTGTCTAGTACGAAGAGAACGAGCTTGAACACTAGCATTCAACTGCGCCAAAAGATTTGGACTGTCAATCTGTTAATATTTTCGCTGAAAATACTGCCTTTGCAATTTTCCTTCATTTCTTGAGCGTATTTAGACCTAATAATCGGCAGCGTGATTCATATGGAGGCAAGTTCAATGGGTTCGTCCAACGTAGGCTTCTTAGGGCATACCAAACAAATTTGCGTTGCACACTTTCGATCCTGTTAATCTAGTTCTGATGATATCGTGCCCAAATCACAACTGAAGATTCCAAATGGGAGCGAACAAGTGCACAGTATAATGATCGAAGACAGAGTGGATCATCAAATCCTCTGGCAATTTTAAACATAAAACCTAGTTGTCTTTTGGCTTTTTCTACTATCATAGACTGATGGTTTCGAAAAGAAAGTTTTGAGTCAAGTAATATACCGAGATCTTTCACACATTCAACTCTATCTAATACATGATTTCCGATGGTGTAGTTGAAGGTTTTATGATGGAATGAAATCACAACACATTTTTCGTTGCTCACTGTCATGTGGTTATCGGTACACCATTCGATAAATCGAGATAATCACGATTGAAGCAGATAGCAATCCGCTCGACTTTCAACCAGGCATGGCAAAAACACGGATCCGTTCTGCACGGTACTCACCTTCACTCGTGAGCACACCACCAGGAGTATTGAATGCTACGCTTCGTGCCCGTATTGAAAAACACACACTGAACGCAGTAGAAAAAGCACTCGTAGCGGTGGTCGTGTAATTGTCAAAGACCGGTGCTTGGATTTTCGGGCAGCACTGAAGTCGAGTGTTCCTGACTTCGGCAAACACCGAAGCCGAGTGTTTCCGATTTTGCCACATACGTTGCTTGTACTATAAGCACCTATAGCGCCACGGTATGACGAAAGATGCGTTTGAATGAATAATTCTTTTTTCATCAATACGCGTCTGATTGAATTCAATTGATTGACAATATAACCAACGCGTGGGTGCTCTTCGGTGCCTTCGCGAAATTGAAAACACTCGGCTCCGGTGTTTAACGAAACTGAAAATACGCGGTTTCGGTGTATGCCGAAGCTTGAAACACCAGTGCCGAAAATAAAACAGCGCCACGAACACCGTGACTTCGGATATTGCGTTTCGTGTATCTCTTTGTGCACTGGCACGCAATAGCATTCTCAATACACGCGGTGGCGGTGGTTATATGAAGCACGCAGTGCAGTGCAGTGTTTGGACATGCCTGCTTTCAACTACAACAAATATTTTGAAATCATCAGCATATAATAACTTACAACTTCCGGTAAAGATCGATGTGACATCATTAAAGAATAAAGCGAACAAAATGAGTCCAAGATTACTACCTTGGGGTACACCGGAACAATTACAGAATTCGTCTGAAAGTGCGTCGTCAATTTTCACTTGAACGGTGCGGTCTTTGAGATAAGATTCGAGCCAACGACAAAATCTTGGCGAGAATCCGAGCTTGGCCAATTTTTTTAATGCAATGTCATGGTTAACTCGATCAATAGCTGCCTTCAAGTCTGTGTAGATTGTATCAACTTGAAATCCTTTCGCAATGTTGTCGATGCAGAACGTCGTAAATTCCATGATGTTGGTTGTGACCGATCGACCAGAGATGAAACCGTGTTGTTCAGGAGAAATATAGCTACGACAGTTGAACATAATCGTTTCATTTACGATTATTTCGAATAATTTAGAACCCATGCAGAGCGATGTTATTCCACGATAGTTCGCAATTTCACGTTTCTGTCCTTTTTTATATATAGGAAACATGAATGATTTTTTCCATTCGGAGGGAAATTTCGATTGTTGCAGTGACAGATTGAATATTTTCAATAAAGGAACAGTGAGTTCATTCATGTTACGTTTCAGTATGACCGAGGGTATACCATCAGCGCAGGAATACAGATGAAAAATGTTTTGCGAACAAACCGCATTTTTCAATACAGGACTGAGCAATCTCCTTTCCCAAAGTCATTGCAGATGGCAATCCATGCTCCTTATGTTTAGTTTTTACAAACGACCAAAACTTTGCAGGTTGACGACGGAATTGATCCTGGATTTTTTTAACATACAATATGTAACGCTGTCGATTGTACAGTTTATACTGGCTACTAGTCATTTTAAAATCGATCCTCATGAACGGGCAACGCGTTTTCGTATACCTTCGCAGCGCTGAAGCACGATTCTTTTTCAATCGACGGAGATGGGCATTAGACCATGGTGGCTTGGAAGGAGATCGAAAAGGTGGTATATGATTATTTATCAGTGCCCGTACAATGTTGTTGAAAATAAAGACCGCTTCGTCAACATTCGAACAACGTATTATTGGAGTCCAATCGATCAGTTGCAATTCACGGCGTAGAGTGACAAAATCGGTTTTCCTAAAATGCAAGGAATGAGCTTCAACGTACTGAGTGCAAGGTAATTGCAAAAGCCGAAAACTAAGCGCAGGGTGATGTTTGTCTAAAGAAACCAGCGGATCGTCGTGTTCAGTCGTTACGGTGCATGGAGCATCCTGGCTAATGAAAATTAGATCTAATATGCGGCCGTTGTGATTGAAAACAGTATTGATTTGTTGTAAATTAGTGCGAGCTAATCCTTCCAACAGTAGTTCATGAGCGACGACTTCACGCCTAAGTCTAGTATGCGTTGATGATGGGTCCACATAAGCTCGATTATCCAGAGATCTGGATATAGTCACCAGCAACTACTATAATCATTTGGATTGGTAATGTCACGAATCCGATCAATACAATTCAAATGTTCCAATATCAGGTCAGATTCGTGGCACTTTTCACATGGCAGATAAAACGAGCAAACGAAAATTCTTCTCTGCGCTATTCGTATGATGACGCAAATCTGTTCAATACAGTGCGACATTCCCTCAATATACAGCGATGAGTCTAGGGAACATTTGACAGCAATCAATACGCCTCCTCCAACTTTTCTGGTGCTGTTGTTCGAATTTCTTTCAACTCGATAAACATTGTATTGATCACCAAATAATTGCACTGAGGTAATTCGGTCATCAAGCCAGGTTTCCACCAGTACAATGACGTCAAAGTCGGCATCGGTACAAACCACGAACGTTCTGGTAATAGAACTGAATGCTCTCGGTTTCTGTCGATCCGATTAACTCATTCTCAGGAATGTTTACATCACCGATATCGCGTTCACGCCGAGAAGATGGCCTATGGGGAACGAACATTTCATCATTTTTTTGAAAATCATTGATAGATAAATACTTAACTGAAATGGGGACCCGCTGGTCCCCAAGCTCCAACGGTGGTCGAGTGTCTATCGCGTCATTTTTATTTTCAATCAATCCAATCTCGGCGTTGTAGTTTTTAGTCTCGTGGTTAGCTGTAGTAAACGTATAAACCTTGATGTATAGGTAGTAGTAATATCTATTCAATAAGCTATAATTGATAGATTTCGTTCACTATTACTGGAGGTATGAATATTTTGATTTGAGTGGCTTTCCAACATACCCCAAGAGCAGGAATTTTGATCGCTCCACGAAAAGGGATTTTTGGAAGCGAAATTCGACACAATTTCGAGGGATGTTATATACTATTTTAAGATGGACCACAGTACTTTCTAGCGTGACATTCTAACACGCGGCGCTTACAGTTCGTTTTGTTTTTGGTATCATTACCGATTTTTAGTGTTTTACCTTTCTCATATAGAAAGGTTATACAACCACCTGAAAATTGACTAGTAAAAATACCATTCGACTCATTTCGTCGAGCTGAGCAATGTATGTGTGTGTTAGTGTCAAATAATCTCACTAAGTTTTCTCAGAGATAGCAGAACCGATTTTGATAAACTTTAGTTTCATCAGGATCAAATTTCTTAGTGTCTGTAGAATCGTATCACCAGCCATGCATTGGTTTTGTATGCTATGTACAACAAACAGAAGGACAAATCTAGTTTAGATTAAAGTTATTTAACAGTCGACAAAGCTTGACGAAACAGGAACACTAGGAATCTCCGAGGCTCCCATCAAAAGTCGGAGTTTAGATGACTACTAAAGCTGAGATGAAGAGAGGTACCGTTATCCTAGTATTTGAGATTCACGCACTTGAGGCAAATCTCCTGATCATCAGTTCGTGATCGTATCTCATGCGACACAGTCGAAAATTGCTTATGGTCGAGACAACAGATACAAAGACAATACAGTGTAGTGAACAATAGAGTGTACGAAATGGCAAATACGATTTAACAAAGTATGAAACTTGGCCTACAAGGCCAAATTCAATTTGTATTGATTTCAAGCGCTGCAAAGTTAGACCAGCAGCTTGAAATTTTCCTTAAGGAACGAATGCATCTAGACGTCAATGATGTAAGTGAAATTGAATTCAACAAGGCGTCTAACTCTGTATACATTATGTTCAAACGGGAAAGAGATGCAATTGCATTCGCATCGGTTAACAACGAAGTGCACAGTGTTGATCATGACAATGTTAAATATAAAATCCCTGTGCACGTGGTGGACACTGCCATATAAGTACGCGTGCATGACCTTCCCCCGCAGACAAGCGATCAGTTCGTTCGGGAAAATATGTCGCAATACGGTAAAGTTCTTTCCATCGAAAGGGGAGTATGGTGGATTTTTTCCCTGGTATTCGGAATGGCGTGCGAGTGGTACGTATGCAACTACGTAAGGCAATTCAATCTTGCATCATTTGTGGTCAAGATGGAATACATCCGTGTAAAACGCTGATTACCTATGAAAATAAGCTGATTACATGTCAGTTTTTCGAACAACCTGCACAATACGGCAAACCTTGTACTGAAACTGCGAAAAGGACATCTTCGACCAAAGATAAGATCGAAGCGAATTACAAGGAAAACTAAGAGAAAACGGAAACCAACAACAATACCACCGATGCGGCAATGGATGACGAGACGATCCACGAACAAAGTGCCCCTCAATCCTCGCAGGATAGGAATGGCATCTCTTCTCCCTCTAGAAAAATGATGACAACGAGATCTAATAACAAAAAAAAATATTTTATCTAATAAAAACATGGCACAATCGTAAAGCTTACGCATATTGGCACGAATAAAAATAAAATTATAAAAAAAATCCTTAAAATACTCATTCTCCATGAAATGACGAAATTTACTATTTGAGTAAACTAAATACTGTTATACATGCTTCCGTCCATAACAGTAATCCGAGGAAATTTACTTATTCATGAATTAGGAGACATTAACGCGTTCGAAGCAGAATAGTGCTGACACTATGTGGTTAGACTTTGTGCTACGAGGAACGTCTTTACTAAGTAATCAAATTTCACTTTAACGCCTTTGACTGTTCCTGAGTTGTCTTGTTGGCGAAATTCAGACAAAATTGTTGGTATCTGGTCAAGTACTGTTCAAATTGAGATTGCTACTATAAAAGTGTAAGCTAAGGGGAAGAAGTGTAAGACAAATGGTGTGACAATAAAAATAACGTCGTCCAGATTCAGAAAGAATGAAAACCAAGAGACAAAAGCTGCCAAAATCAGACGCTAACTGTGCTGGGATTTCTTTTTTATATCTGTTCATTGTCCTCGTCATGGCATTTAATTTCACTTAGGTTGAGATACCCATTCCTTTAAGCAAGAAATGCACCGCATCACGTTTCCATCGAGGTGTTTCTTGACTTCAGATATCCAACATATACACAGTTGATAATGCTAATAATGTAAATTGTCATGAATATGTATTTTTTCTTATCCTAATATTCCAAAAATAATCATTCCTGCAAATACATTTGGTAGTTTTATATCGGTAGAAAACATTAGTTAGGTTTCGATCGTGGATAAAAAGTTTATTGTTGTATTCGAATCCTAGTGTAATGTTTGAAATTTTGTAACACACTTCAGTTGCTAGGCCATAATTGCTAGTTTGAACCTTAACCACAATTCAGATTCAGATAAAAGATGTTAACAATCTGTGGGATTTTAAAATTATTTGGTATACAGGATGGCCAATTTAGCATCTTTCGAGTACTATGATTTATACAGTAGTGATGAAACTCACTCAATCATCAAATCACAACTCGATTCCAAAAACTCACACCAAATGATTAAACCAACAAGTTCATAACAGTAGCTAGTGGAAAAATTAATCGTCATCCTAAAACGGGTTCGACTATTGAAAATTAGATGGTGCGTCGAATTGCCAATAGCAAAGCACACATTAATTAAAAAAATTAATTCTAAGGTATTTTATTATAGAAAACAATTATGAGATCTAAAAAAAATAGATCTAAATCGTTTTCTTACAGACAAGCTGTTCCATTTCTTTTAATTTTACTATTTTTTGCCTAAGGCTATGCAATCACTGTGAAAATCGACTTTTTAACCGAGGCCCGGAGGGCCGAATGTCATATACCATTCGACTCAGCTCGACGAACTGAGCAAATGTCTGTGTGTATATATATATATATATATATATATATATATATATATATATATATATATATATATATATATATATATATATATATATATATATATATATATATATATATATATATATATATATATATATATATATATATATATATATATATATATATATATATATGTGCGTGTGTGTGTGTATGTGTGTGTATGTAACAAAAATATGCACTCACTTTTCTCAGAGATGGTTAAACCGATTTTCACAAAGATTCAAATGAAAGGTCTCATAGTCCCATAGATTGCTATTGAATTTCATTCCGATCCGACTTCCGGTTCCGGAGATATAGGATGATATGTACCAAATAAGTGAAAAAAATATGCACTCACTTTTTTCAGAGATGGCTGAACCGATTTTCACAAACTAAGATTCAGATAAAAGGTATTATGATCCCATAGCATGCTATTGAATTTCATTTGAATGTGACTTCCGGTTCCGGAGTTATATGGTAATATGTGAAAATTTGAGAAAAAGTTTACACTCAATTATCTCTGAAACAACTCAATCGATTTTTTGCAAACTAAGATTCAAATGAAAGATCTTATAATATCCTAAAAATTGTTGAACATTTTATCAGGATCCGACTTCCGGTTTCGGAACTAAAGCGTGATAAGTGGAAAATTACCAATTTTATTAGTATTTTTCCACGAACGATAGTTAAAAACAGGTACAAATCCCCTTAAAACTGTCTGATAAATTCTTCTAGTTTGCAGAGCTTGTTAGTTTGTGGGCATGAAAACTTAATTCGGCACTACTGGTCCCCTCTTTTCCTGTTCCGAGAGCACCGAAAGTGGAGAAGAAAAACTCCTAAAACTAAATTCACTTCGATTTCTCTGCGATGCTTCAACCGATTTTCACCAATCTTGATTTGAATTAAAGTTCATACTGTCTTTAAACCTACTGTGAAATTTCATCCGAATCCGACTTCCGGTTCCGCAGTTACAGGGCGATAAGTGTCAAAGTTTTCAAATCGCCATATAGAGTGACAATATGTACAACACCGAAAGAAGAAGAAAACACAAAACGAACAAGGCGTGCTTTGTTCTATTTCGTAGACGTTGTGTAGTGAAGTCAATAATAATAATAATAATAATAATAATAATAATAATAATAATAATAATAATAATAATAATAATAATAATAATAATAATAATAATAATAATAATAATAATAATAATAATAATAATAATAATAATAATAATAATAATAATAATAATAATAATAATAATAATAATAATAATAATAATAATAATAATAATAATAATAATAATAATAATAATAATAATAATAATAATAATAATAATAATAATAATAATAATAATAATAATAATAATAATAATAATAATAATAATAATAATAATAACAATAATAATAATAATAATAATAATAATAAAAATATTAGCTTGACTTACATATGCAGAAGTAACAGAAACGCAGGTTCGTTTCGTTTGTTAAATTTCGTTTAATTGATTTAATCGAAATAGAGCATGAGATAGTAAGTATAGGTTCAACTACGTTCAAAACTGTTCCAATTTGTAGGTCATATTTGGTGGTAGTAAACAAACCAACTTCGGCTATTCCCTTTATCTGAATCCGGTTTCGGAAGAATTGGAAATAGTGATCAAAAACTGCAAAAAGGATCTCACTTACTTTTACTTGAAATGGCCAAATCGATTTTCACAAACTTATAGGTTCAAAAGAAAAGTCTTACAGTTTCATACGGAATTCCTTAAGTTGTTGTGGATACTACTTTCGGTTCCGGAACTACAGGGTAAACAGGTTTCATAGAGTTTGTGAGATTATATCCGAACAAATTATCCTATTTCTATACAATGAACAGTTGTTTTTGCGAGTTTCACGATTATATTTATGATGTAATGAGTAATATGAGAAAGGCATAATTACACCACTAGGTGGATTAAAATAGGTTTTTATTGAAAGAGTGGTTTTTAAACTCTCACTGGAAATCGCGGTAATTGCGAAAAACGTTCAAATAAATGATAATTCCAGAAACCGCGTAAAGAAGCCATGTATAAAAAACCGTGCGAAAACAAATGTAAAAAGAGACCTTATTGTATGTAGTAGTGAATATTCTCTTGACACTACAACAAATCCAGTCAATAATGGAAACAATATCGTTTTAATTTATATACTTCATTTTAATTATGAACTAATGAAATAAATTATTATATATTACTATATATTATATATACTAATCTGTATCAGTAGTAGAGGATAGGATAGGAGTAGAGAGGGAACTGGCATCACTGGAGAAGAAAACACAGTGCTTCTGTGTTGCTCTAATAAAAAGTGTTTTTTTCAGTGATTTTAGAAAGTTCTAGTGAAATAAGTAGTTTAATTATTGATTTTCAGTGATGGTGAAGTCGTGCTGAATAAAGGTTTGGTTGAGGGTGCGACTGGCGTGGTTGGAAGGATATATTTTACCACACAGGAATGACTGCCGCCGTACAAGGGAGTATTTTTTCTAATAATATATTTCTAAAGGGCTACGAAATGTATCCCTAAAGGGCTGTCATGCCAGATCTCTCTCAAACAGCGCTGCCAGTAATATCAATTTGTCTTTGTGCTATTTCCAGTAGTTTTTTTGTGGAATTATTTTTTATTTGTAGCTAATATTTTCCACTTGTTATAGCTTAGATTATAACGACATTTATTCTGCCGTGTGTTGTCCAATCATGCATATTCCGGACAACAAGCACGTAGTCGTGATGGACGCAAACGTGTTGATACTCGAAGGGGATGAGAACTAATGCGTTGTCGGATATGCCCCCATCACCTCATTTGGTATTTTCTAATCTTCTTTGTTACTCTCCGTTTTTTATTTTTAGCTTTGTTATTCTACGGTTCGCGTTTTTAGCGAATTTACTGACTTAGGCAAGCAAGAAGATAATTTTTCGGTAAAAGATACAAAGTCTACCGAAACAGTTAGAAAATTTAAAAAATCAAAAATTCATAAAACAAGTTCTACAGATTGAATCTTTCATATGAGTTGTAATTCAAATTGCGTTGAATATTTTAATCCTCCCTTTCATTCCTGAAACATTGGCCGATTCTTCAAATTCATCACAGGTAAAAAGTAGGAAGATGCATTTCTTTCTGGACAGGCCAGTTTTCAGGCTCTGCCCTAGGGATTCATAACCTAACATAAAGCACGTGAATTATGTTCGAACAATAGGTAATATTTAGCGTTTGAGATATTCGTTTGGGAAAGCAGACTCGACGTGGTTCAGGATCGCGTTTGGAATGGGCGCTCGTCTAAATGTGCGATGTCTACATGTTAAGCTTATTTCTAAAAAAATCGCGAAAGGTAGATGCATAAACGAGTGACTGCATACTCGACAGCCGTCTGTCCGGAGTTTTGTCAATTTCGGAGATTGACTGTTTCGTGCATTATATTGCCAGCACAAAGTAACACTTAAAATGATAACACTTTAAAACATTCTTGGTAGCCGGCTACCCAGAGCAATAAACACATGATAACATTATTAAAACATTTACTAACAAAGTATCCTCTCCTGTGATGCATGTGGGAATGCAGAGGATTCCTCGGTTCCTAGTAGCAACATGCATCGAACTAACAATCCTTCCCCTCCCAAGTAGATCTGCATTCGGACGTGGCCGGCGTCGGTATTGATCAGCATGCATGCATCAATATAGTTTGCACAGTGTGAAACAATGTGTTATTCCCAAACATGTTGCTTCAAAAAATCATTTTGCAATCTCAATTGGTCCAGATCAATAACGGAGTAGCAACACACGGGCGGTCTCTAATGCTAATGCTAATGCTAATACTAATCTGTATCAGGAGTATTTTGCAAAAAAAAAACTGTACTGTGATGGATCGGTAGTCCGTTGAACTAAAAACGAAAGTTAACTCGCAATATAGTTCAAAAGAGACGGCACTAACCAGTAGAAAAGCATGCTCCCAAATATTGGAACATTGGAATTGAAAATTTTGCTCTACTTTTTGCAGACTCTACTGGATATTAAAGCAGTAGAATTTTTGAAAATTGTTAATTGGTAATTATACGCATATTGTTTGGATGTGACAAAATATGGACATTTTCGTTATTTTGAACAGCGTCTTTTTCTGATAAATAAAAACTTAAATGTGTCTCAATTAATAAGAACGAATAGTCTCCCAATGCTGCTCTATCCCATAAGAAAAATGTTTGCGAAAAACATCATAATATCAACGAATGACGTTTGGGGAAATATGCTATATTCTTTCTTACCATCTTTGTTCGAACGCGAACTTTTGTCCAAGTGCAAACTTGTGTCATTAGTCTTTATAATCCCTTCGGTTATATGTTATGATAGTTTGTGCGTAGTAGTTCCCTCCAATATGGCTACAAGTTGAAACCATTCGCATCAACAAAAAAAAATCACGTAGAGGTTTAATGAAATGGAAGTTTCTTTTGTTTCGTGTTATCTGGTTTCTTTCGCATATGTTCTATCATTGCTACAGCTATCGTAACTTTATTGTAACAGAGAAAGCAATTGTTGGCTACATTAGATAACTCCTCAGATGGTACGAAGAAATAACAAAAGAAATTAACCCGGCCGGAATGAGGAAAGAGCGTATTTCCATTTACCCTTTCATCTAAGATTGTTTTTCGTCTGGCTTGGCAGATCTGTGACAATTAGAATCTGCGAGTCACAAAGAATTGGCAGTGAGCAGCCAAATTGCAACCTAGTAAAGAATAAAGTCTTAGTTCATACCCATTTTATTCATAAGCATCATGTTCATTGGATTATTGAAAGTATGGTTGAACCACCACTGAAGCAATCAGCATAATAACCTGGTACCGGTTTGGCAGTTTGGGAACTGGAGAATTGAGGAATTATACGGATAATCTGTCCGCCACACATGACTTATGTTATATAAGTATATATATATATATACTTCTTCAACTTCTTCGCTCTCTCAAGTCATCAAGTCAAGGCAAAAGGTGGTCATATCGAGCAAAAGTGAATTGATTCTGAATTTTGTATTATTTTTACACATTTTGTACTTTGAATTAAGTAAAAGTAATTTTCCAAACTGAATTTATGGCCTTTTAAATTGGTTACACTTCGAGTGCCGGACCCTGTATATATATGTCGTATCGTTTAATAGAAACACACATTTTTTTGCAAAATTCATTTTTATTATTCAACAGAATTGCCATCAGAGGCGATACAGCGATTATAGCGATCTTCCAACTTTTCGATACCATTTTTGTAACACGATTTGTCCTTTGCCTCAAAATAGGCCTCAGTTTCAGCGATTACCTCTTCATTGCTTCTAAATTTTTTTACCAGCGAGCATTCTCTTGAGGTCTGAGAACAGGAAAAAGTCACTGGGGGCCAAATCTTGAGAATACGGTGGATGAGGGAGCAATTCGAAGCCCAATTCGTTCAATTTCAGCATGATTTTCATCGACTTGTGCAATTGTGATTGTGAGCTCACGCGGCACCCATTTTGCACAAAGCTTTCTCATATCCAAATATTCGTGAATAATATGTCCAACAGGTTCCTTTGATATCTTTAGGGTATCAGCTATCTCGATCAACTTTACTTTACGGTCATTGAAAATCATTTTGAGGATTTTTTCACGTTTTCATCGGTAACAGCCTCTTTTGGACGCCACTGTGTTCATCGTCTTCGGTGCTCATATGACCAGTACGAAATTTTGCAAACCACTTACGAATTGTTGCTTCGCCCGGTGCAGAGTCTGGATAACACCCATCAAGCCATTTTTAGGTATCGGCGGCACTTTTTTTCATCAAAAAGTAGTGTTTCATCAACACACGAAATTACTTTTTTTCCATTTTTTCACAATAACAAAAGTAGCTTCACTCAAAATACATTATCTCACAAACTAATAATCAGACAGCTGTCAAATTTATACACGTATCTTTTGAAGGTTGGCTAAGGCTAACTGAAAATGGTATGGATTTAATTCTAGTGGCGCCCTCTCATAGAAACGATACGAACTTTTCAGCCGATCTATTATATATATATATATATATATATATATATATATATATATATATATATATATATATATATATATATATATATATATATATATATATATATATATATATATATATATATATATATATATATATATATATATATATATATATATATATATATATATATATATATATATATATATATATATATATATATATATATATATATATATATATATATATATATATTTTATTATTTGATTCCATCTGACTAAAGTCTACATGAAATATTACCTTATATTATATCGATGAACTATTTTTAATCCGTGTTATGAATCGGCAAGATGGTTCTCCGTATTCGAAAAACTCTTCGACAGATGTAAAAGTGCGGATCATTGATGTAAACGGTTCGTAAAGTCCAAAGCTAGTACGATGGAAGCGAGGTACAAGTAAGGATCCATGACGCAGAGATCTGGATGGCACTCGGATGCATAACGATGACAATAGATTAGGGCTGTCGACTTCTCCATTCAAAAGCTTTGCAACAAATCCAGTCTGTTGGATACAATGACGTCGTTGAAGAGTTTCCATATTTAGCAGCTTGCAGCGAGCATCATACGGTGGAAGATTTATCGGGCCACGCCAAGGAAGGTACCGCAATGCATATCTGATGAACTTTCGTTGCACGTTTTCGATCCTTAGGCTCCAGGTCAATTGATAAGGATGCCAAACAATTGAAGCAGTCTCCAATATTGGCCGAACGAGAGAGCAGTAGAGAGCATTTGAACAGTACGGATCAGAAAAATGTTTTGATATCTTCGTGATAAACCCTAATTATCGATTAGCTTTTGCGATTACTGCCGATCGATGCAAATTTAACGTAAGCTTTTGATCAAGTAGCACACCTAAATCGCTAAATTGGTGAGTTCTTTGCAGAATAACACTATCAATGACATAGTCGAATCTTATTGGCTGTTTGGTACGATGGTAGGACATAACCATGCATTTTGAAATGCTCACGGTCAGCTTGTTTCGATGACACCAGTCGACGAATTGATCTAATATTGTTTGAAGGCAAACGCAGTCCTCAGTAGATCGAACGATGAAATAAATCTTTAAATCATCGGCATACGCTAATTTACATCCAGGCCTCAGAATTCGTAATATGTCGTTTAAATACAGAATGAACAGCAACGGACCTAGGTTGCTTCCTTGGGGTACTCCGGACGAGTTAGAGAAACTGGAGGATTTAGTTGAGCCAACACGTAGAGTTCTGCAAGTCAAGTATGATCTCAGCCAATTAGTTATACGCTCTGAAATCCCTAGTTCAGATAACTTTGCAAGCGGAATATCATGGTCAATTGTATCGAAAGCCGCTTTAAGATCCGTATAAACTACGTTCACTTGCGCTCCGTGTTCTAATTGTTCTAAACAAGTTGTTGTGAATTGGAGAAGATTTGTGGTAACTGATCGTCCGGGCATAAATCCATGTTGATCGTTGGAAATATAGCATTTAGCTTTAGCAAGGAGAGCATTGCTAACAATAATTTCAAAAATTTTGGATGCAGCTGAGAGACTTGTAAAGCCACATTCCGTTTATCTCCTCTCTTGAAAACAGGAACTATAAACGATTGTTTACAAATCGCCGGGAATCGAGATTCAACAAGTGACTGGTTATAAATTCTACACAATGGCTCGGCAAGAGCTTCAATATTACGGAGAAACACGACGGAAAGTATACCATCCGGACCGGGCGAGAACGTACTCCTAAGTTTCCGTGTAACATAAGATACATAAAAATCAACCAGATTATCAGGAACATCCAATACTGCCAAGTCAATTTCACGCTTGGTAACGTAATGCGCGGCGAATACTGATGAGAAATGATTGGCAAACAATTCGCATTTCTCCGTACTTTTTGATGATTCAGTATCGTGTAAAAATATACTCGTTGGGATTGAAGAGCACTTTCTCGTTGAATTAACGTAGTTCCAGAACTTTTTGGGGTATCGTCTCAAATTAGTTTGCACACGTAAAACGTAGGATTTGTAGAGCGACGAATTCAAATTGCGATACTCATTGGATGATAAATGAAATGGATATATATAAATCGATGCGAAAATAATGTAAAATGGCGCAAGAAGGCAGGGTAAAGTGTTATAATATGCTCCCCCTAAACATTGAGATATTTCAAAATGAATTCATATATATATTCTTCCTGAATGTGAATATTTCATTGCAATAGGGATGAGGAACATAATTTTCAATGGTTTTGGTAGAAGTGATGAAAATTGAAGGATATAAATACATTAACTAAAACGACCACATTCCCACAGTTTTTCGCTTGCCTTATGTCGTTTTCGCTTGAGAAAACTGAAACTGACCCAGGGTAGTTTTATCAAACAAACACTTTTCACGAAACTGTTTTGATTTCGCACTTATGTGAGTGTGTCCTCTTTTGAATTTTTGGCCTTAAATTCCGCAACTTCCAGAGCCGGATTCCAGGGACCGGTATATCTGATGTCGGTTCGTATGGTCAGCAACTTACATGACCTACAAATGGGTAGTGTAGGGCTCAACTTAGAAGAATGTTTATTTTTTTACCTTTTTTCAAATATAAAAAATTGGGATAGAATTCGCTCCGGTGTAGAGCCATCGTTAAAAACGAAAACGCCGAAATGATTTCGCACTGTAGTAGCTATCCAACAAGCTTTAGGTTGTTAAAATCCATTAATTTTAACGGAGATATCGATGTTTTTGTGTAAACGACTTTTTTCCCTATTCCAGTAGTAGAAGTTTCGAGTGCCGTATGATAAAGCGATGTTTCGGAGCAAAATTAATCATCATTTTCGCGATTTTTTTTCAGGATTATCGTCCAACAAAATAAATTCAAATGTTTTGCATGATACATAGCAGCATTCGAACAACCTTTTTGTGATTTTTTTCGTAGAAAAATATTAAGAAATAAGTCGGTGAAAAGGTATTTTTGAGTACACTTCTTAAAAATCATGATTTGCGGTGTCCACTGTATCTCAGCGCACACTAATCAGAAGTGAACAAATCAAACCAGCATAGAAGATCTCGGTATATTACTTGATTCAAAACTTTCCTTTCGAAACCATCAGTCTATGATAGTAGAAAAAGCCAACAGACAACTAGGTTTTATGTTTAAATTTGGGCACCATATCATCAGAACTGGATTAACAGGATCGAAAGTGTGCAACGCAAATTTGTTTGATATGCCCTAAGAAGCCTATGTTGGACGAACCCATTGAACTTGCCTCCATATGAAGCACGCTGCCGATTATTAGGTCTAAATACGCTCGAGAAAAGAAGGAAGATTGCAAAGGCAGTATTTGCAGCGAAAATATTAACATCTGAGATTGACAGTTCAAATCTTTTGGCGCAGTTGAATGCTAGTGTTCAAGCTCGTTCTCTTCGTACTAGACCGGGTTTCTTTCATCGGCATCGGATCGGAGTTTCAAAGAAATTCCCCGTTTCGGTAAATGCGTTCCTCTTTCAACGAGTTCTTTCATTTATTTGAGTTCAACGAACCTGCCAGACTTTTCCACAATCGGCTGATACAGGAAATGCGATGAAATCTATGGCGATCTAACTCCTCATATACACACCTGTACTATAGATAAATTATTAGGTTAATTATTTAAACATTTGTTTAAGTTTCTCAATGTAATTTGTATCTGACTGTTTCAGAATTGTTTTTGAATGTGAATTTTTGAAAAAAGACAGGTTTTGTGCCTATTTGAGAATGGCACATTGTACACCAACTCAAACGGGTTTTTCCCTGTCAATAGTTATTAGAAAATCATTAAGACGTAAGTCGGATGATAAAACACAAAATAACGTTTCTGTTTTATTTATTTTTACTTATTTCAATTATTTATTAAATATTTTTACTTATTTCAAGAAAAAATCCGCCATTTTGTAGCCCCCCCCCCCAAAATTTGCAAAATTTGAAATAAAATGGTGCAGTAGTTTTTGAATGACGATGGACAAGCACTTTCAAAACCTTCTTTCGAGAAAAACACGTTTTAAGTTTTTTGTCTATAAAATCAATGGAAACAATTTATTACTCAAGAGAGCCCATAGGCTCTAACATTTGAAAAAAAATCATATTTTTTCTTTTATAATTTGTTATAATGAAACATTTCAAGAATTTGTCAAACGAAGAAGAAATCTTGGGCCTGTGTACCGAGCTCTTACTTCTTCGCAGTGAGATAAGCAAAAGTAAAGGCCCATAACTTCCAGAGTTTTGTTCCGATAGACTTGAAAATTTCACAGAATAATCTTGAAATGTTTTACTATGAGAATATACAAAGAAAATAATAAATGATTTTTCAAAAGTGTTAGACCCTACCCGCCCCTTAAAGGTAATTAACGATAGCATCATGGATTTTCATAAACATATTAGCATTGAAAACCTTTATTCTCATGCATCGTTTTATAAATCATGATACATTTTGTGTTTTTTTTTTTTATTTTTTTTTTTTTATTAATGACACTTTACCATCTTTGTGGCATTCGTGTCAGATACATTTTGTGTGTTTGGCATATTATGTTTGAGTCTGACTGTTTAAAATTCATATCAATTGAAAGATGCATGGTATTTAATTAATATAACAAGAGTAAGTCGAAACTAAACTATGTCTAGTAACTGTGGTTTGTAATCAAACTTCTGGAACCGGTGAACGGAAAACGTTACCCAAACGGATTGTGCGAAAAAGCGAAGGAGAGTGGTTAATTTCTTTATTTAATTTGGACTTAATTCAGTTTTACCTGAAATTCTTATAATATGTTGTGATTTTGATCAATAATCTTAAAATGAAATATGAATTTCGAAGAATTAAGATTGGGTATTATTCACACATCTGGAAAACTCTTAGTTTTAATAGTTGGATTTAGAGATTAATAGATAAATTTTGATCGAAATTGATCACATTTGTCAGCTTGCAAAGGTAGTATCACTCTTATTAAATTTGTATATTTACAACCAATATAAAATTTGATCCGAAATTTTCAAATATATTGGGTAGTTATCAATAATACCCTTGATAATATTTTTTATCTGTTAGGTTTCATAGTTAATAATCGTTTAAACTCAAGTAAACAGAAATTTTTCCCCAAACACCTTCAAAGCATCACCATCTCGCAATCTCATGATAAGCACGTAAATTTGATTCTTCAATAGAAGATATAAATACTACAATGAATGGTTTGCTCCAGGCATACTACAATGAAAGCTGCAGAATCTAAAAGTCTTTGATTAAAACTACACATATGGGTGACGTAAATTGTATTTAACTTGTATTTGTATTTAACAATGCAACAATAATTTAAAAAATTTATCCATAGATTGTGTACAAGCATCGGCGTCTCAACTGATTTCAATTACAGTAATGTGGTCAAATTATTCAAAAAAATTCGTATTACAAACATTTTTCTTTTTTTCAGTACTTGAACTGAATAAATGCAACACATGGATCAATAAGTCCCGAGACTAACAATGGAAACAACATTTTTTTTGCATTTTTTTTTATTCATCAACATAATCACCTTTTAGGTTGATACAATGGTTCCAACGTTTTTTTTTTGTTTTCTGAATAATCGACTCATTGCTGTTTTTGTTCCATCGAAAGCAATCGCGGCACCCACTTGGAAAAAAACATTTTTCATGCTCAATTTTTAATAAAGGATAGTAAATACACTTCCATATGATATCTGTGTCATCTCAGCATTCTCAGCTTCACTTTACGATCTTTCATTATAATTTTTGTCACTTCACTCACATTTTCCGGTGTAACGGCTTCCACAGGTCTACCCAAGCGTTAAAAATAAATAAAACAATGTTTTATCAAAACACGATACTCGGTTTTTTTCCATTTTTTAAACAAACTACAAAACGACTTTACTCCAACCTCGATAACTCAGCTGTTTCTGGTCGGATCGACTTAAAGTTTTGACTCGTTTCAAGCAAAGGTTAGTACTCTAGAAAGACGTGGTTACTGGTTTACTACGAGCGCCATCTCTGCTTTAGTCTCGGGACTTATTGATCCATGTGTTATTCGAAAATATCCAGTTTCATCTTTTTTCGTGATTGCAATGGCCGAGTTTGTTTATTTTTATTTGACAATTCGAACCGCGCCAGTCAAAATCTAGTACCACCTTGTTATAATCTCGATCAAGTGGTCGAAAGCGCTACGTAATGTCCAAGTTCCGTCGAATCGACTTCAAAAATAATCGTTTCGAGAAACTCGATTCGAGATGCATAATGTCAGCCATGCTCTTACACCTCTTGATTGTTTTCTCTGTGGTCATATGATGGAAGAAGTTTACGCCACCGTCTTGAATATACGAGACGAAGGTGTAAAATTTTACCCTGGCTGAAGAAATCAAATTCGATCCGAAAATTTTACAAAAAGCAACGCAAGCTGTTTGATTGCTTGCTGAGGCTTGTATGCGGAACGGTGTTGGATATTTTGACAACAAACTTTTAAATTAACACCAACTTTAAAAATAATACCTTCATGAGAGCCTAAAAATGTATTTTCACGTTGTTCCATGCCATATGTTAAAATATTGCTCTATTTCTTTGTGTTTCTATAATATTACTGTTAGGTTTAGTGCGCAATTTCTAAGGACCATTACTGTTTGAATGTATAAAGAAGTGAACTTATATATGTAATAGGAGAAATATAAATATTTCAAAACCGATAAAAATCTGCGGTTACTGAGCAGTTTGAAGCACTGAAAATATGCGGCTTTGGTCAATTCATTTTAAAGTTTGACAAAAAACTCTTAAACAAAAAAGAAAATTAATTCAACTTTCGTTACATACTAGATTTCGTCCGGTAATTTTTCCATCTTTTGATGAGTTTAGAACAGCCGAACTACCGAACATTTTCATTCTACTGATATATCAGCACAAATTAACATATGTTGACAGCCTTATCTTAAGGTACCGGTGTGATGAAAAGTTATTTTACTGAAAAAATACCGAGGTTTGAACAGCTCGGTAATCCAATTTAAGTGTGTAGGTTTTTCAATAATCGTTCATTGTCATTATTTTGTACATGATCTTATAACTATTTCAGGTTTGTTTGTATCAGTTCATCACTTTTATTCAATATACGATAGCTGGCTATTGGTTGAACTCTTGGAAGAGAAATGAGTCTAACATAAAATAAATTTTAAATTGGAACTCCAATGGACTTAATGAAATGATAAAGAAGTTAGATGTAAGGAAGGTCATGACAAGCAAGAATGTCGCGAACTGGGATATTGTATAGTCTACCTTGGGTACGCAAGGAAATTATTAGTTGAGATCTGACATCATGATACTCCACGCATGTCCAAACGACATACATCGCGATAACCTTCGCCACAAGCACAATAATTAGTCTCGGAACGTCGATATTCTAGGAATAATTGAGTGCTCTCACCGACCCAGATCATCTTTACCCCAGGAACTTGCCAGCTGGCAAGTGTTCTTTGACGAGACGCGCTATATAATTCGTTGAAAGCAATTGGTCCATTAATCATCATAAATTTCACCCTCAATAGCACCACGTTTGGCTAAAATATCGGCTCTTTCATTGCTTGGAATGGAGCAATGAGCCGGGACCCAAACTATTGTGAATTGATAATTATTATTCAATATGTCGTTCAGGAACTGTTTTATTTTGTCCAAGAAAAACGGTTAATTTTTGCCAGCAGCGTTTGAGCGAATGGCTTCAATTGCACTCAAACTATCTGTGAAGAGAAAATAATGGTTTGGAGATAATGTGACGATTACACTCAAACTATAATTAACTGCAGCTAACTCTGCTAGGTTCTTGAAGCCTAAATGAAGCCGAAACATTATTGTTGAACATACCAAACCCAGTAGCCTCTTCAATTTGTGTCCGAGGCTTGCAGGTTGTCTGAGTCAAAAGTTATTACTCATTTATTGAATACAGGTAAGCGCATAACTATAAAACCTGTTTTAATCCACCTGGTGGTTTGAAAAAAAATAACGTTTTTGGAATTTTTTATAAAAGTTCACGTTATTTGGAATATACAGCGTAAAAAATTTTCCCTATGTATATTGTTGGATATAATGTAATGGATATTTTTGGAACGTAAATTGTTAGTATATACCGAAGAAGGATGTTTTAAGTCGCTTCAATATCCAAGAAGGTGACTTGCGGTTGACGAGTAGATGTCGGAAAACGATGATTGAATTCGTTTCAAAATTCAAGATGACGACATGCGGTTGATCAATATTCGCTACAGAATATTACAATATAGGCCAAACTACCGAACAATCTCATTCTACTGATATATCAGCATAAACATTTGTTGACAGCAATATTTCAAGGTACTACTGTGTTAAAGCGTTATTTTTACTGAAAAAAAACGTGCTTAATTCACCTAGCAGTGATATGATATTTTTTGCATGTATATTCTTCGGTGTTTCAGTTTTCATGACATTATTTTAATGACCGTCGTTTTAAGCGGCAATTTGAGATTTTCATCACTCATTACTCTATAATGTCGAAACTGCAAATCGGATCGGAATTTGAATCTAAAAGTGTGACAATCGATTAAACATTCCATGATATGTGAGGTACTTCCAGAGCCGGTATTCAGGAACCAACATAACCCGAACCGATTCGTATGGACATATGACGAATAAATTGCAATAGTTTTGAGTTTAACTTTGAAGCTTTTCGGGAAGCTATTGGTTTGAATTTTGAAAATTTAGAATCGGAAGTCAGAATTGAATAAAATTAATTAATTTTGTATGGAACTAGAAGTTCTGGCTTTTTTTGCAAGAAAACGATTGAGCTTTGAGAAACGATTCGATACTGGAACCGGAATGCGAAAATCGGTGTAGCCGAAGACAGATAAACATAATTCAGGAATCTTGTTTGGGAGCATGCACCTTTTCATATGAATCTGAGTTCGTAGAAAACGGTTGAGTCATCTAAGAAAAAAAATTGAGTGAAATTATTTGTCACACACGCATTTTCTGATCTCGACGGAATCAGTTCGTTCGAATGGTATATGGTGTAGGTAATGAACGGGTAAGCAAACGAATAAAAGCATTCTAACGCGAAAAGTATATTTTTTATTTAAAAGATATTTTATTCAGGCCTATTTGCGTACAAGCTTTACGTGGCCGATTGAGCCGATTTTTTAAATAAATTTTTTTTTTGTATTCGATTTCGTTGTCACACTTTTTCTAGGGCGAGAGGAGCTTCCATTTCCCTCCTGCAAAGATTGAGGGGCACTTTGTTTGTGGCTCGTCTCGTCGTCCATTGACGCATCGGTGGTATTGCTGGTTTCCGTCTTCTTTTCGTTTTCCTTGTTATTCGCAGTCTTGATCTCGTTGCTAGTTACTGTAGAAGCGCCTTGTTGTACATTGGTTGCAGTTGTTGGTTGGTTAGATGGTGAAGGTGTTTTTGAAACAGGAGCACTGCATTCACTAGTTTCCGTTGTTGAGCGGTTGTCCTTGTTTTTGTTTGTTTTGTTTATTTTCGCAAGTTGTTCACAAAACTGACATGTAACCAGTTGATTTTCATACGTAATCAGCGTTTCACATGGATGTATTCCATCTTGACCACAAACGATGTATGATGGAATTGCTTTACGTAGTTGCATACGTACCACTCGCACGCCATTCCGGATACCGGGGAAAAAATTCCGCCATACTTTCCTTTCAATGGAAAAAACTTCACCGTACTGCGACATGTTTTCCCGAACGAACTAGACTTCGAAATATCTACCGGAGGCAGTATCAACGAACTGGCATCCTAGATAAGAAGACTTCTTATAACAACTTAACTAATCTATTCCTCCTCTGATGTCACCCCAGGACACAGCTGAAGGAATACCTTTAATCACACCAGTAGAGAAGGCAAATGCGCTAGGCCAGCAGTTTGTGTGTTCTCACAATTTAGGACTTAACATTGTTAGTCCACATGCCGTGGCTGATAGCGTAGCTGAGGTTGACCAATCAGACAGCTTGGTTCCTGAGGAAAGTAGAGTCACTGCGAATGAGCTATTGTGGCTATTGTGCGAATGAGCTATTGAGCTATTGTGGCTATTGTAGGCTATATGAAGGCCCCACATCGGCAACACATTTAACATTGAGTATTCGCTCATTTGTGTTCTTAGCTAAAATTTTTAACAGGTGCTGGGAGCTTGGCTTATCTCAATTTTGAAACCGGGGAAAGATCTTTCCTTTTCCAGGAGCTATCGGCCCATCAGCTTACTTTCTGCCCTACCCAAGCTGTTTGAAAAGTTAATACAAAGGCGAATTCTTGCTTTCGCAGATGGACAGGATATATTACTGGAAGAACAGTTTGGGTTCCGGAAAGGAAGATCCACCATCCACCAACTGACAAGGGTTAACAACGTCTTCCAGCAAAACAAATCAGTGTCCAAAACGACTGCCATGGCAATATTGGATATTGAAAAGGCATTCGATAATGTGTGGCACGATGGCCTGGTGTTTAAACTGCATCGGTATAATTTTCCCATGTACACCCAAACCTCCATTTACGTAATAATCGGGACTACGTAAATCGAAATATGACGTAAAAAAAGTTTACGTTATTTGGAATTTTCAACGTAAAAAAAGTTTACGTTATTTGGAATTTCCAACGTAGAAAAAAGTTGTCCTTATGTATATGTATTATTAGATATGTATAATATATTGGATAGTTATGAAACGAAAATTATGAGTATTTACAGGAAAAGGATGTTCTAAGCAGCATCAACTTCCAAGATGGCGACTTTCGGTTCATTGATATTCCTTGAAAACCCTTACAATATGGGTATTTTCGGAACGGGTTTCATGAGTAGATGTTTCAGATCTTCAATCCCTGTTGTAAATTACACGACAACGTCTCTTCCGTTCAGTTGTGGTGTATGATGTCAGTATCGTCATTGATATCATCGAGAATTTCGTAGCGTTGAAGAAATAGTCGGATTTACTAATCTCTTCAACTCTTCATCATATTGAGCAGTACAGTATTTCATACCCATTTGAATGATATAACTCTAGTAGTATTATGATTTACGCCAATGAAATGAGTTGCTTCAGCATGACACATAGTGATACCTTTTCTAATTTGATCCATATTCATCTCTATGAATTCTCCCCCTCTAGTTCTGTCGCTGCGTGCATAGATCTTTATCCAATACCCATGTCTTCCCACTCAGTTTAGTTAAAAATGACTATTAAGATCGTTAGTGTTTACTACACATAGCATTTCCAAAGTTTTCTTTACAGTGAAAGTGTTTATGGGTGGTATTATCAGCACTTCTTTAGTCGAACGTTCTAAATTGTACGTATTATCGTTCTTTTGAAAACCGAATTCATTAAACAAAAAGCATGAGCCATTTAGATTAATTTTCTTATCGTAAAACGTGTTTCCTGAGTGTTCTAATTTAATTTGTCATCCAATGTGTTTTATCAAGCATGACTAGACCGTTCTCGTAACCTCAGGCTGGTTTTATAGATTTCCGTTTTATTGTGAAAAAACAGTCACATTTTATCAAAAAACAAAACAAACAAATAATCAAATCTACGGTTTTTGGAATTAATTCGTTAAATTTTCCACGCGGTTTTTTGCACGGTTTCCGCAATTAACACGGTTTTATTTTACACGGGTTTTTTAACACGGTACGTAACCCCCGTGTAAAAAGAGACCTTAGTGTATTAAGATATCGTTACTACGATATCGGAATTCTGGTGATGGAAACTAAATGCATTCGCTAGTGGCAACGGCTCAGTTCGCTTTCACATCTCATCCAAGTCAGTCGATAAAACAAAACCGCTCACGTTCGGGACGGAAGAAACCAAGTACATCTCGAAATGAGTGAACCAAACGAACAAAAGCCCGGCGAAAGAATACAATTATTGTTGACTTCAGGCAGCGCAAAAGTCGACCTTCGACACGACAACTTGAAGGTTTGCTTAAAGAGCAAATGCATCTTGACACGCGTGCATTTACTTCAATGCAATGAGACAAATAATGTTGTTTACATCCAGCTTTATAAAGAGTTGGATGCAATTCAATTCGCTAAAGACAATAATAATGTGCACTATGTGGAGCATGAAAACATCAAGTACAACATTCCAGTATATATGGAAGTTAGTGCTATAGAAGTGTGTGTGCGTGATCTTCCCTCAAGCGTCAACGATTCTTATATTCGCGCAACTATGTCCCAATACGGAGAGATTCTCTCTACCGAAAAAGAAAAGTGGAAGAATTTTTTCCCCGGTATTCTAAATGGCGTACGTTTGTTACGCATGCGCTTGAAGAGGCCTATACCTTCTTATGTGACTTTCGGTCAGGGTACGAGAATCCCGTGCAAATCACTTGTTACCTATGACAATCAGATGGCCACATGTCAATATTGCCAAAAAGTTGTTCACTACGGAAAGCCATGTGATAAACTGAACAAGGAGACAATTACACCAAAGGACAACGGTGCTTCCTTCACACCAACCACAAGCAACCCCAGTACACCTGTGACAGCCACCAACAACAATAAGGCATCCCCTTCAACGAAACCCTATAGAACAAAGTACACCAGCTACAGTTAACAACTTACCCTTCAACCAACCAGCAACTGCAACCAATGTACAACAAGGCGCATCTACAGTAACTAGCAAAAGAAAAAGGGTGACAACGAGATCCAATACAAAAAAAAATTATAAAAAAAATCGGCTAAATCGACCACGTAAAACTTGTACGCAAATAGGCCTGATAAAAAAAAGTGGCAACGGCACTTGACTTTCCGTTGAAACTCGCATAAATCGAGTCAAACTTCGAGAAGTTATCCTTTGGTAGAATTTTTATCTGTTCACATTGTGTCCTCATAATCCTCGAGCTCCTTTTAGAATCACCAATTTAGATGAATAAACAGAATGCAATTGTTCTAAAAACTCAATCAATTTGCGACTATTTTGATATATAACTTTTAGGATAATATTTGCATTTCTACTACAAACTAAACTAAGTCTAGTGCATGAATCAACTGGTTTAAATTTTCCGGAAATATATTACCCTATCCCTCAATAGTTCAAAGCTGCTCGGTAGTGCAGATTTCTATATTGAACTGAATAAATTATTCATATAATTTATTTCGCTTCTATTGCCATATAAAACACACAAAAAAAACATTCGTAATGTTCTTCAGTTTTCAGGTTGCCGCTATTTTCATTGATACCCATATGCTATTACTAATATTGGTACTTTGCCAAATTCATTACTTTATTAGAGTTTCTTTTATTCCCGTTGCTATGTGTTCCGAAGTTTATGCCACTCGAGTGAACATCAGCTGCTTCCGTTTGCTTCGAAACTCCCAAATGATGTATTGAAGTGTGCTAATATGAAAGAACAATTCTTTTGTTATTTCGTGCCGGATGGATCCTGAAGCGTGATAGATTTCCTTCTATTTATTTAATGGTATGTTACACGTTTCGATTTACCCAAGAGATCGTAATACGTTTCGCTAGTGCTATCCATGAAAATATGGTTGGTCTATTTCACTCTTGCCATCGGGATTCCAGAGAGTTGGGAAAGTTCTCTCTATAATCGAGTGATTATTTCATCATTTTCCTGTTTCTGAAATCACAGCATGACTCTTGTTAGTTATAACAAACCCAAGAATACTGACGGCAATGATGGATCTTTTTTGTTTTGTACCCTTAACGTCATAACACTAAACGTTAATGATATTGGCGCATAACGAGAGCTTCGATAAATTGTGCACGGAACAGGAGAAATACAATCACACATCTGAAAATGAAAATAAAGCGAGCTTATATATTGGGGAATATATCACCGAGACAAAACCATGAAGGGCTGCTGACCATCATCATATATTATTCATAAGAGTTGGTCTTACCCATATCATCTCTACGCCGAAGTAAAAGAGAGTGTGGTTGGCTGGCTTCGTTTCGATGCTTGCAATAATAGCTTATATATATATATATATATATATATATATATATATATATATATATATATATATATATATATATATATATATATATATATATATATATATATATATATATATATATATATATATATATATATATATATATATATCCGAGTCATGAAAGAAAACTTTGTTCGGTCAATTATTAGCGCTTTGCGACCGATATTATAAAGTGAGGAATAAATGGAACAAAGGTGGTAGGTAGGATTATAATGTCATCAATGTGTAAATGGAATACAGCAAGGAGCAAAATTTTATCTCATTCCTTTCTGCATGTGAAAACACTAGCAGTTATTGAACAATATTAATCATAGTTTGGGTAGATATGATTAACGAAGATCAAATATACAGATTAAGTCTTTAAAAGTCTTTAAAACAATACAAATTAAGGCTAATGTACGATTGTTCACTATGCTCGGGGGAGCTAAAATGCTGAAAACGAATGCGCAATATCATTAATGTTCGAAAAAGACTATCTTAAGCATGATGTGGAAAACTGTTTGAACGGACATTAAAGATTTGTTTTTCCTTTCTCTATAGAAAGGTATTAGAATTGCTGGAAAAACCGACTTTCGAACGGAGCCTCGGAGACCCATAGTGTTATCCCAAGTAGCAAATGTAACTTATTGAACTTTCAAGATGTTTTACAATTGATTTAGAAATGGTATTTATGTTAGATATGTTTAGAAATATACGAGGTCTGTTCAAAAAGTTCCCGGAATTTTGTAATTGCGCGCGTCTGGAGAGTCCGGTGGTCAAAATTTTTTTTTATTGTGTTGGTACATATGTCCCTAATGTATGGTGAAATTTTCAGCTGTATTCATTGTTTACATTCTGTCTTGTAGCGGCTGGTGTAGACGTGTTTTTTGAGCTGGGCGATTTTTGTTAGTTTAAACAATGGAAGAATTGAAGAGTCAAGTAACCAAGTGTGCGAAATGTTACTGAGAGCCTACGGTGAGTCTGCTATGAAAAAAACAAGTGTTTACGAGTGGTATAAGCGTTTCCAAGATGGCCGCGAAGACGTTGAAGTCGACGAACGCTCCGGTCGACCCAGCACGTCAATAATCGATGAAAATGTGGGAAAAGTGGAAAAAATGATTATGGATGATCGCCGAATCACTATTAGAGAAGTTGCTGATGAAGTTGGCATATCAGTTGGCTCATGCCATCATGTTTTTTTCAAATGTTTGTTCCAAAACTGCTGAATTTTGATCAAAAAAACAAACGCATTACAAGACTTTAATCATGCCCCAACCTCCTTATTCACCAGATATCGCTCCGTGTGATTTTTTCCTGTTCCCAAAGCTGAAGAGACCCACGAAAGGACAGCGTTTTTCATCGATTGAAGAGATAAAGGTAGAATCGCTGAGAGTGCTACAGAGCATTACAAAAAGTGACTATCAGGGGTGTTTTTAAGACTGGAAAAAACGCTGGCATAAGTGTATTATATCTAGGGGGGATTACTTTGAAGGGGACCATATAGATGTAGACGAATAAATAAATATTTTTTTAGAAAAATGAGAATTCCGGGTACTTTTTGAACAGACCTCGTATATTAAAATTGATTGTGCAACTTATCATTGTCAAGTTTCACAATACTACCGAAAAAATCACTGTAGAACAACTTTAAGTGCATCTAAAACAATTGTGCAGTAAATCACCAACTTGTTAATGTTTCACTAGAAGCTCTACAAAAAATTTCACATCGTCATGTTAAACGGGAGTAACTGTAACAATTGTGCAACTTATCAAAAACTTTCCAAACGGCTGTCATAATTGTACCGGGCACAATATACGTCGAAATTTCTATAAATCTCTTGTGGAAGAAAAATTAGGGAAATGATTGATGCTCTCCGCAAGGTAAAAAAGGCTAAGCCGAATTGATAACGTTGCTGTAAAAAATATATTTCTGCAGAGTCCGCATTGTTTTTGGTGCCTCATGAATTTTTAAATCAGTGTGTGCAGTTTTCTTCAGTTTTAGAACAACATCGATATAAAATTCAAAACTTGCAAAAAAGTTGTGCAAGATTTATCTGTTTGAATTCAACGCAAAACTTGCAGACATGAGATTATTGTCATAAAAGTTGCAGGAATACAGCGTTATATACGCAATGAAAACAAAAATCAATCAGATAATTTGTATTCGGTTTTCATCTCGCGAAAAAAAGCAGACCTGACATCACTTTTTAAAGATACTTTACGAAAAGTTAATTTCATCATAGTTACTCCCACAGTTATATATTACCGCTTATGCAACCTATGTTTTTGCAACTCGAGTACGCGGACTTACCAAAATAATACCTACAGTGGGTATCACAAAAGTCGGGCCCACTAAGATGAATGACTATATTGTATTGTTGTTTAATTCAACTAGAAGATTGAAACTGATAAAAAACAAAACGTAGAGCATTTCTTTCCGAAATATTAACATGTTAATGTTTACTGTTATTTAGATAATATATGCCATTACGTTGGGTGAACCATTTTCTATTCAACTCACTGTTACCATCGATGCCATATTGGAAAATACTCAAGCAAAATTAATTTCGAGATTTTTCAGATTCACATTAGTTTGATTAAAATCGACCGAAAATTTGAAGAATGTTTAAATACATGTAGTTTAAACACCATTCCGATGAATCTCATTAAAAATAATAGACTGTTATTTTCACAGTAATTGGTGCACAATCAGTAAAACACGGCAATTCAAAGGCGCTTGAAAATTTCGGCCGTACGAATACATGTTTCACCTTAAAAATGCAGTTCGTTGTCGACTTTTCAATTACAAAAACACAAAAGATCAATTCTTCAATATGTAGGATTGTCATTTTTCATGTGCGGATTATTTTACAAGATCCAAGTTTGTGTTAAGAGCCGTTGTATTGAAAATCGAATGTGAAACTTATTCATTCGAAATTAAGTTTGCATGTTTTTGTAAACGTCATTCCATTTCTTGTTTGCATTACGTAGTAGTTCTCGCGAATTTCACAATTGTTTTTTCGCTGATTTTATTACTGCCTTTGTGATGGGATGAGTTTTTGTATCAGTTGCACAATCGTTGTGAATAAATGTTCGTAATAATGGATGGACTTAAAAATATGTTGCACAACACAGAAAAATTGCGCTTTTTCCATAACACAACAGTTACTAGAATAGTGATATAAACTAACTTGATGAATTGCACAATCAGTAGAAAAATACAGGACAGCAACTTAACATGCTACTTGGGACTCTCCGACTCAGTTCGAAGAAATCGGAAAATGTCTGTGTGTGTATGTGTGTGCACTTTTCGAAGATATTTTTACCGCTCAATTTTCTCAGAGATGGCTGAACCAATTTTAACAAACTTAGGCTCATTTGAAAGCTACTGTCGGGCCATTGATCAAATTCAAAGATCAAATGGCTATGACTTTTGGTTCCGGAGATATAATGGTATAAGTGACGTAACCGACAAAACACGTTGTTTTTTACCGCTCTAATGTACATAAGGGTGCCAATCTTTTGTGATCACCTTTAATTTCTTAAAGCGCTATTGTTCAAAAGTTTAAGCACCTCGAAAAAAGTCCTCATGCAAAATTTGAGCTAAATCGGACATGGATAAGGGGCGCTGCCCAGCGGTTAAATTTTGAAAATTTTCGATCTTTAAAAAGCACCATAGAAATTACATAAAACGTCGAGATTTAGTGATATCTCAAAAAAAATTGTTTTTTAAATGGACTTTCTGGGACTTTTTTCTAAGTCCCAGAAAGTCGATTTTAAAAAAATTGTTTTTCGAGATGACACTAAATCTTGACGTTTCATGCAATTCTAAGACTTTTGACATCAAGATTTTTTTTCTCGATTTCGAAAATTTCATGTCCCCCATCACTCTTCTCATACAAATAGGCAACACAAATGTCAAGCACTAGGTTGGCAAAATGATGCCGACTGTGTGACATAAACACTGAAGAATGCTTTTGTGAACTACTCTAATCAATCTGAATCAATTGATGTCAAAATTAGTGTCCAAAATTATTTAATAAAAGCATGAAATATATTTTCATGAGATTATTATGAAAGAAGAAAAAGGCATTATCACACCACTAGGTGGATTAAGAAGGGTTTTTGTTATATTTATACTAAAAAAAAATTGGAAGACGGAATCGGATAAAATTCATCAATTTTGTATAGGACCATAAGTTTACTTTAATTAGAAGTTTTGTTTATTAAATTCGTTTTGCTCTTCTTCTAGCTTCACTGTTCCCGATACTGTCGGACACGGAATTCGGAAATCGGTGTAGGCGAATTAAGTAAAATTCGCCTTAATAGATTTCTAACCATTTCATTAGATTCGAAATTTTTGAAAATGATTGTAGCCATCTTAGAGAAATCGTAGTGCATTTCATATTAGTTTTTTGGACACCTTCCGGGATCGAAAACCGAGTATCGGTAAAACTGAAATAAGTTTATTTGGTCACCGACTTCTCATAATCTGGAATTATTTTTCACACACAAATTTTCTTCTCTCGACGAACTTCTTCGAATGCTGTGAGGGTATGAGAGGCTTTAAGTGTGAATAGTTACCTAAAAACCTGTTATAATCCACCTAGTGGTGTAATGATGCCTTTCTCATATCAAACATACTATCATATATAATACTGTGGTATTCTTCAAAATAGAATTCTTCGATTCTTGAAAGATTAACCGGAATCAGTTTAGTTGATCGTTTACTGATAATGACTACCAATTGAAGTAGTTTTTTGGCCGATTTAGAATTTTTTCAGGTTTTCTGTTTCGCCCGCGTGAAGGTATAATTTTTTGTACACACTTTACCCTATAATTCCGAAACCAGATGTCGGATCCGTATGAAAATCTGGAATTTCGTACAAATCCACAGGACCTTCCAACCTAAGTTTGTGAAAATTGGTCAAACCATCACTGAGAAAAGTAAGAGAGATTCATTAGAGAAAATATGACCACTATTTCCTGTGCCTCCGGAATCGAAAACTGGGAACCATGATAGCCAAATTCAATTTGTTTGGAATTTGGTTTAGTTTAGAATTTTTTTTTCGGTTTTTGTTTCGCCCCTCTAGTTTGTTAGTTCGGTATACAACATCAATATACAAAAAACGTGCTTAATCAACCAAGCAGTGAGATGATAACTATTTTTATCAATCCGTATGTGCTTTTTGCATGTATATTCTTCGGCAGAGTTGGTGATTGCCGCAAATTTGACAGAAACTGCTATATTGCAATCTATATTGTATACAACATTTTCAATCCGGTAGAAGATGCTACAAGAAATCGTGTCTCTCAATGCATGAACCGTGAGAGAATTTTTCTTTATTTCTTCGCTGCACTTCATACTCTGAGTATTTCACGCCCTTAGAAAAAAAAATACAGTCTAATAATAATCGTTGCTGTGTGGGATTTCCCAAGAGAGAATCGCAAGTTGACAATTATCGCAGAAAATCGAATCGATGATTCAACTTGATGATTCTCATATTAGGTTGCAATATTTCAAAACCCTTTTGTTGCTGCGATGATATCCGTCTCTCTTTGATGGCACTGATTCAATCGTGTGAAGAGTTGCTAGTGAGCGTTCTTTGATACGATAAAAGCCATCCTTGTTCTTCGGTGTTTCAGTTTTCATGACATTATTTTAATGACCGTCGTTTTAAGCGGCAATTTGAGATTTTAATCACTCATTACTCTGTAATGCCAAAACTGCAAATCGGATCGGAATTTGAATCTAAAAGTGGGACAATCGATTAAATATTTCATGATATGTCGAAGTAAATTCCACTTTAGAGTTTACGGTAATTTAAGGTTCTTCCAGAGCCGGTATTCAGGAACCAGCATAACCCAAATCGATTCGTCTGGCCATATGGCGAATAAATTGCAATAGTTTTGAGCTCAACTTTAAAGCTTTTCCGGATTGTCATCTTGTATATCGGTTTTAATTTAAAAAATTCATCATCCTGTAATTCCAGAATCGAAAGTCAGAATTGGATAAAATTAATTCATTTTGTATGGGACTATAAGTTTTCTTTAATTTGAATTTTTGTTTTTGAAATTCAAGTTGATTTTTTTTTGAAAACGATTGAGCTTTGAGAAACAATTTGATACCGGAGCCGGAATTTGAAAATCGGTGTAGCCAAAGTCAGATATATTCACCTGAGTAGCTGTATAGTTTACATTTATTTCAAAATGTTTGAAAATCAGTGTAGACATCTTTGAGAAATCGTAGTGCGAATTAAATTTTTGGGTCAGAATCGAAAACTGAATACCACTAAAACTGTAATAAGTTTAATTAGTTATCGACCATCCAAATCTGCTAACCCGATAAACCTGATTAATTTATGTGAAATAGACATTTTTATACTAATCACACTGTATCCCCGGAACCGGAAGTTGGATCTGACTGAAAAGAAAGATATTTTATAGGATCCTTAAACTTTTCATTTGAATCTTAGATCGGTTTAACCATACGAGAAAAATGAGTTACACAATTTTAATTTCGTTTCACATATCATCCTGTGGTTCCGCAATCAGAAGTCGGACCCAAACATAATTTAGGAACCTTGTTTGGGAGCATACAACTTTTCATATGAATCTGAGTTTGTAGAAAACGGTTGGGTCATCTCCGAAAAAAATTGAGTGAAATTATTTGGCACACACGCATTTTCTGATCTCGACGAACTGAATCGAATGAAATATGGGTGTTATGTTCTTCCAACATTTATTGCTGTAAGTAGTTAAAAACAAGATAATTATGGAATTGCTTTCAACTCGAAAATTCTGCCATCATCTGGTTTACATATGTTATATTCGAACGATTATGTTGCCGAAAACGAACCGTGCTAAAATCTGTCCGAGCAAAATGTCATAAAAAAGGATGCTGTACACAGTATTTTTGGTACTTAGAAACAATTGTATGTAACAGTTTAAAAAATCGTATTTCACGTTGCTCCCAAGCATTGCTTTATCATGCAATGCACAAAACTCCTAATGCTGGAATAGGGGAAAAAGTCGCTTTCACAAAAATGTCTATATCTCCGTTGAAAATGGACGGATTTTTACAATCTATGGCTTTTTGTATAGCTATTACCGTGCGGAATCTATATCTGGAAACATATTCTGTTTTCAAGGTCAAGTATAACAGATACTGTTAAAAAACTAAATTTTGACATAAATCTTCGTATAACTCAAGAAGTAAACATCCGATCTCAAAACCATTCAATAGCGTTCCGGGTGACGGGGAGACCTTTCATTTGCGACTAGTTTGATCAAAATCGGTCTAGCCATCTCTGAGATCTCGATTTCTTTGACAACACACATACAGACACACACATACACACACGGACATTTGCTCAGTTCGTCGAGCTGAATCGATTGGTATATGACATTCGGCCCTCCGGGCCTTGGAAAATTTTTGTAAAGTTTGAGCGAATTCTATACCTATGTTTTATATATATATATAAAACCCTTCTTAATCCACCTAGTGGTGTGATAATGCCTTTCTCTTCTTTCATAACAGTCACATGAAAATATGTTTCATACTTTTATTAAATAAATTTGGATACTAATTTTGACACCAATAGATTCAGATTGAGATGCTTAAGTGTTTACGTCACACAGTCAGCATCATTTTTCCAAACTAGTGCTTGACATTTGCGTTGCCTATTTGTATGAGAACAGTGATGCTAATCTAAAATAAAAAAAGCCTTCTCAGTCCACTTAGTGGAATTTTCATATATCTTGAAAAATCACCATACGGGGGAGTAAAAAAATTTTTGATGCCAAAAGGCTTAGAACTGCATGAAACGTCGAGATTTAGTGTCATCTCGAAAAAAATTTTTTTTTAAATCGACTTTTTGGGAGTCCCAGAAAGTTGATTTTTTCAAAAAAATGTTTTTTTGAGATATATATATATATATATATATATATATATATATATATATATATATATATATATATATATATATATATATATATATATATATATATATATATATATATATTTATATATTCATACATAAACACCAACATGTTTATACACATATACTCACATATATGCCACAAGCAAACATCGTAACATTGAGTTACTATTTCTATTCTAATAGATTCTAACTACTTCTTTCTCTACTATTGGTCGATTGATAGTCTTGGGCTGAAACTGTGGCCTTTATTACCGTTTTTGCATGAACTTCCTCTTACACCTCACTTCTGAGTTAGCCCGACGGATAACTTCTGAAAAAAAATATTAAGGCGGATCTGTCTGTACTCGCATATCTGTCCCACGCACAAAAATCACGTTTTAGTTACTAAAAAACGTACAGGGTGCATTATTTTTTTTCTGATCACTGTTTCAATATTTAGCGCTGGCAGTGCATTCAATAATTTAGATAATGTAAGATAAACTATCTTTGAATCGATCTTTATATATAGTCGGTACGATAATTCTTCTTGGATATTTTGCGGTTAGATCTCAGTTCTTTTTTTGTAAATAGTCACAGTGGCAGTAGTCCCTTGCTTCAGTTTTACTCTGGACCCTTGATAAGATTTGCTTATATGAGCATCTATTTAAAATCAACACACAGATGAACCAGGTGCCCACTTGGTCACTGTTTTTTTAGTGCTGATTCAAACAGATTTTATAAAATTATTATAATGTTTGTTCATGTTTGTGTCTTAAAGATTAAGTAGTAGTTTTTTATGTAATGTATGTTGTAAATACATACATGTATACATATACACATACATAAATACATACATTCATACATACATGCATACATACATACATACATACATACATACATACATACATACATGCATACATACATACATACATACATACATACATACATACATACATACATACATACATACATACATACATACATACATACATACATACATACATACATACATACATACAAACATACATACATACATACATACATACATACATGCATACATACATACATACATACATACATACATACATACATACATACATACATACATACATACATACATACATACATACATACATACATACATACATACATACATACATACATACATACATATATACATACATACATACCATACACACAAACACACATGTATTCCACATGCAAACATCGTAATATTGAGTTACTATTTCTATTCTAATAGATTCTTACTAGGGTTACCAATAGTTATCTCATTAGTAGAGTCACCATGTTATTCTACCGATAACTCGACTTTCAATTAATGAATTGTGATTGAATCGAATACTTTGTTTCGGTTCTGTGAAGCAATACTGCAGAAAAAGTAGTTCGAAAACTGCTCAATACAGCTATTATAGCGACGCGAAAACTCAAAGCAAATGCTCCTAATTTCATCTTAATATTGAAGTCAATCTATCGAACAGAGACAACAGATATAATGGTTTTCGTATATAAGATGACTAATGAAGGTTAGATAAAGGGGGTACCGTTACCCTACTTTTTTCTCTATTATTGGTCGATCGTTAATCCTGAGTTAAAAATCGAGTCACATTATTTTTCACACACATACGTTTGCGATCGTGACGAACTTATTTGAATGATATATGACACTCGGCTCTCCGGTTCAGAAGTCGATTTTCACAGTAAATGTATAGCCTTTTTAAGTTAAGAGAGGCAAAAACATGTTTCCTGTTTTTCAGGTAAGCCAAATATTACTGATAAAGCCATTAGCCTATCGATAGTTTTAATGCGAACTGACCTGAAAACCGTCGTACGTCCAACTGCCAAACTTCATTACACAGGTTTGCTCGTCAAAAGGGAAGTATTCCACATCGATTTCACAGGAACTCTTATAGATGGCCGGTGGTCGCCATTCGACGCGTCCAGTGTAATTGAGGGTGGCTTTCGTTGCCAGTGTTACCTCGAAATTACCATCAGCATTGTTGTAAAGTACTATATCCGGTCGCCAGATGTGGTCCGATGGTACGTGTAGCATTTCCACTCCACCGTACTCTTTTGGTTCCCATTTTAGTTTGTAGTCGTACCACGTCTGTTCTACCCACAGGTTGGTGGTCATAATTTGATTTTTCAAATTCTGCAAGAGTAAAACATAGTATAATTTCAAAAATAACTGTTGTAGAAATTAAATGAACTTACCACATCAATAAGCTGCGACAATTTCAATTTTATCTTCACAGTCAGTGCGTCTGTAACATTAACAACAGGTCGTACCAGTTTATTATAGTTGCTTAAAAGATCATCGTAAAGACGTTTTGCATCAGGATTTCCAGCGCATACTGTGAAGAAGATGAAAAAATTTGATCAATTCTGCTTTGAAACTTAACGCTAATATACTGTCGTTGAGTTAGCTCTCAAAATATGTATACAAGTTATTTTAAATCTTGGTTCGCATGCCCGGAGTTCCAAAACCATTTATCTACTTATTCTATATCACATTGGAAAGCGAACAAAGAGAATTTTTTTCTGCCCAAAAACTTGTAAACGATATACGTTATGCTTGTATGGTATCTGCTTCATTTTAATCTCTCGTGACCACGAGCTATTTCCATCACCGGTACGGTAATACAATTAGGATAGAATTATTTTTGGGGTTTTGTGGTGAAATGCTCGTATTATCAGCAAAGTCCCAGGTAGGCATCATTCACACAAACGCTACCTATTTGAACAGTGATGTAAACCTTCACCCTATTGGGACCCAAAACGGAAGACAGAATCTTATGTGTTACATGATTTGGAGCCCATGCTTCATATTCCTGATATAACTCCAATAAAATAGTATTTAGTTTTTGTGTGTATCCTATATAACAGACAACCGTTTTTTTCAGATGGCTTCCATTAGACTTTAATTGAATCTGTCGCTTCTATTAAGTGAGTGACCATGTATATTGATGTAAAACATTTATTATGAACTGTAATAGCATTTATGTATTGCATTTAGCATGAACTATGAGATATGTAAATCATATTAGTATAAGTAAAACTATAAACTTGATTTTAAAGAACTTTAATATAAGTAATGTTTGAAGCCGGCACGTATCATCATATGTTATGTCGCTACTAGAAATGTTCAAGATAATCAATTGTATCGTAAAGGGTTCATATAATTTATCGGAGGTGTGCTGAAAAACGCTAAACCCTGGTGGCTGGAGAAACCACCTCGAGATCTTTCTTCCCGTTACTTGAAGAGGAAGACTTGGACACCATTTGGTTCCAACAAGACGGCGCTCCGTGCGACACAGCCAACGCTACGATCGATCTTCTGCGCACAGTCTTCGAAGATCGAATTATCAGTTATCGGATGTCGTTCGGCCGCCTTGGAGCTGTGATTTGACGCCGTTAAACTATTATCTTTGGGGGCTTTCAAAGATAAGTGTTATGTAGACAATTCGATGCTTGAAGGACAACATTCGTGCAGCCATAGCTGAAATAAAGCTGCATGCAATCGAAAATGTACTAAAAAAAACTGGACCGACCGTATGGCGTACTGCAAGGTCAGCCGAGGCAGCCATTTGAATGAATTTATATTCCACAATTAACCGGAAGGATTGTACTTTAATATGAAAAAATAAATTTTAAAATCGGATGAACCGTTTGTGTTTTATTGCATGTTTAAAAAAAAGTTACATGGCGGACCCTGTATGTAGGCTGCTTTCCAACGCGCCTTCAGTGTTTTCGAGCTGGCATTGAATTTCTTGACGATATCATAATTCAACAGCCCTGGGTTTGCTCTAATCGTTCTTAACACCTTCAAATATAGCTGACAAATTTATTGGGCGCTTGCTGTGATCCCGTCGCTCGATAAAATTCCACTCACAGAGTCGGCTGCGGTTCAAGAGATTATCTTCTTGCATTGTCCAGGTCAAACATTTTTTATTAGTTGCGCACATATATCGACGTATGGCGGCGTATGATACTCGATTTTTCTCCTCTTTGGTCACAATTGCTACCGAAGCACGGTCATCGACCGTTTTTGACTCTTTTAAGCGTTAAACCCACTTATTGACAAAAGATACCGACTTTTTAACACTCCTAATACCAAGCCTAAAAAAGCACGCGAAGCACCAAGCCTCAAAAAAAGAAACTGTGAGCTATCATAGCTCAGTTGTTACTTGACCAATTTCGATAAATTTTACACCCTCGAATTTTGTGAAGTTTGTAGATTATTTTAAGTATATCATTATTGGCGATCGTTTAGGTAAAACTAATGAAAATCTGATTTTTCCCGTTCCAAGTTTTTTTTTCAAGCTAAAAATGTGCCTTATCTGCATTCATGCGGCACCTGCATCGCGAATAGGATATTGAGAACTTCAACTTTACCGAGTCATAACTTTGTTGTTAGTCAACCGATCTTCAAAATTTGTCCACCATTGGAAAGGTACTACTTCCAGAAATAAAATGTACTGAAATAAACGAAAAAAAGGGTTGTCTACCCAAAGTTATAATGAAAACTGAATTTTTCATTTTTTTCCCATGTTTGTATATAACTCAAAAATCAAAGCGATGACATGTACATTTTTTTGATTAAAAATATTGGAATCATTACCAGAAACAGTGTTTTGATGACCAAAATTATATATCCGTTCAAAGAATCTCAAGAAATTTGGTACAAATACAGAGAATTTCTATTAACTTTTAAATTTTATGACATATATTTTTTTATTATTTTAGTTGAAAATTATGAACAAAATTTACAAAAAAACTAAAACTTGGATTTCACTGAAAATTTTAAAAATTTTGGTAAATAACCTAAAATTCTAGAAATAGTAATATTTTCGTATTGGACAAAAGAACTAAACAATTTTTATGCACAACCCAAACGCAATTGATAACTACTAAAATTCTGATATAGGTGAAAGTTCTGATGATAGGTAAGAGTTCGGACATTTTAAAATTTCCGAGTTAAATTGCATTGCACAGTGGTCTGGATCCACAATTTAGGGGGACAAAAACATTTGTGGCTTAACCTTATACTTTAGAGCTATGATGTCTTCAAAACAAATGATCAGTGAAGATATGCCATACGTCGATGTACATGATATTAGGGTGGCTCTTATTATTAAGGTGATCCCAAACTTATTTTACGGATGTGTTGAGATAGAGGACTGCATTCTTCGGCAAAATTGTAGATAAACTTATATCGAGCAGGTTTGCTGAGGACACCATAATAGTATTTGCAACGGTTTTAGTGTTACAGCTATTTTAAAGAGCAACTTAGGGTGTTACTCACAAAATCAGATTTTTTGCTCTAGCATTTATATTTTTCTCTTTTCGTAAGGTGACACATGGATCAATAAGTCCCGAGACTAACAATGGAAACAACATTTTTTTGCAACATTTTTTTTTATTCATCAACATATTCACCTTTTAGGGTGATACAATGGTTCCAACGTTTATCCAATTTTTCAATACCATGTTTATAGAAAAATTTATCTTTCGCTTCAAAATAAGCTTCAGTTTCAGCGATGACCTCCTCATTTGAGCCAAATCTTTTTCCCTGGAGCATTTTTTTAAGATCAGCAAAGAGCCAGTAGCCACTGGGGGCTAAATCTGACGAGTATGGGGGGTGAAGAAGCAGATCAAAGCCCAATTCGTTAAATTCCGCCATTGTTTTCATCGACTTTTGGCAGGGTGCATTTTGTTAAATCGAAAGCAATCGCGGCACCCACTTGGAAAAATCTTTTTCATGCTCAATTTTTCATGGAGGATAGTAAATACACTTCCATATGATATCTGTGTCATCTCATCAATCTCACGGAGCTTCACTTTACGATCTTTCATTATAATTTTTGTCACTTCACTCACATTTTCCGGTGTAACGGCTTCCACAGTTCTACCCGAGCGTTCCGCGTCATTTGTGTCGGTACGACCACGTTTAAACTCGGCGAACCACCGACAAATCGTTGCTTTTGATGGACAAGAGTCCGGATAACATTTTTCAATCCATTGTTTCGCTTGCACGGTGTTTTTACCCATTAAAAAACAATGTTTTATCAAAACACGAAACTCGGTTTTTCCATTTTTTAAACAAACTACAAAACGACTTTACTCCAACCTCGATAACTCAGCTGTTTCTGGTCGGATCGAATTAAAATTTTGACCCATTTCAAGCAAAGGTTAGTACTCTAGAAAGACGTGGTTACTGGTTTACTACGAGCGCCATCTATGCTTTAGTCTCGGGACTTATTGATTCATGTGTTATCTTTGTACATCTTTTAGAGTATGTTAAAACCAATTTTTTAATGACTGGCGCATTCAGGTAGCGTTTTCTGAACCGAAGTTATGAACAAACTAGTTCAAAACATTTAAACTGCTATAACAGATCGGCTGAAAAGTTCGTATCGTTTCTATGAGAGGGCGCCACTAGAATTAAATCCATACCATTTTCAGTTAGTATCAACCTTCAAAAGATACGTGTATAAATTTGACAGCTGTCTGATTATTAGTTTGTGAGATATTGCGTTTTGAGTGAAGCTATATTTGTTATTGTGAAAAAAATGGAAAAAAAGGAATTTCGTGTGTTGATGAAACACTACTTTTTGATGAAAAAAAGTGCCGCCGATACCAAAACATGGCTTGATGAGTGTTATCCAGACTCTGCACCGGGCGAAGCAACAATTCGTAAGCGGTTTGCAAAATTTCGTACTGGTCATATGAGCACCGAAGACGATGAACGCAGTGGACGTCCAAAAGAGGCTGTTACCGATGAAAACGTGAAAAAAATCCACAAAATGATTTTCAATGACCGTAAAGTGAAGTTGATCGAGATAGCTGACACCCTAAATATATCAAAGGAACGTGTTGGACATATTATTCACGAATATTTGGATATGAGAAAGCTTTGTGCAAAATGGGTGCCGCGAGAGCTTACAATCGATCAAAAACAACAACGAAAAACCATGCTGAAATTGAACGAATTGGGCTTCGAATTGCTCCCTCATCCACCGTATTCTCCAGATTTGGCCCCCAGTGACTTTTTCCTGTTCTCAGACCTCAAGAGAATGCTCGCTGGTAAAAAATTTAGAAGCAATGAAGACGTAATCGCTGAAACTGAGGTCTATTTTGAGGCAAAGAACAAATCGTACTACAAAAATGGTATCGAAAAGTTGAAAGATCGCTATAATCGCTGTATCGCCTCTGATGGCAATTATGTTGAATAATAAAAACGAATTTTGGCAAAAAAAATGTGTGTTTCTACTAAACGATACGAACTTTTCAGCCGAACTGTTATCTAACATTTAGGCAAACGAAAAAAATCCGTTTCTTGTATTTGACAGAAAATATTTTCGAGCATGTATATAAAAAAACGGCGGAGGAGATTTTTTTTTAAAATTATGTTCAAATATTGGGTTTTTTCATTGAAAAATAACTCGTATCATGTAAGTCATTTATTAGCTATATATGAAAATAAGGTATTTTTGTCTTCTAAAGTGTTTAATTAATTCAAGTGCATTTTCGGGAAGAAATCGTTCTGCATTCTTCTGGGAATGCAGAATAGCGTCGCTTTTGTAAAATCTCTAAGGCCTCTCGGTGGTTGGAGGTTTTATCAACCGTGCATTTTGGCACCTGCAGATCGTTCAGCATCCGTTCGGGGATGCAGGACGATTTATTTCTTTATGTTTTGTGCTGTTTTCCCACTTCACCCAATTCCCAATTCCCTTCCATGTTCTTTTTATCCTTTCCTTCCCATCAGGAAGTTGATGAGAAGCTACGGCAAGGCACGAATCTTCAAATAACTAGGGGAACATGCCATTTGAGCCAATTAGTTCTGATAACATAGGTGCAGGGTTTCATTCAGTAAAAAGCATTCAAACGAAAAGGTTGTTTTTCGAGACGAAGACAACTGTAAGCTGCAAATAGATTGGTTGGTTGGTGCTAATCGCAAAGGCTGCTGCAAAGCCAATATTTGGGGCGATTCCAGTTTCATAGGTACCTGAGATAGTGGAACTTACCTCACTGAGAAAGATGGCCTAACCGATTTGAGAACTGTTTTATTTTGTAGGTTACACTAGTTCCTGCACTAGCTTCATGTTTTTCAAAAATTAAACAAAACTGTTTGAAGAATACTTTTCTATATGAGAATAAGAGAGATATGAGAAAGGTATCATTACACCACTAGGTGGATAAAAACAGGTTTTACTTAATTTCGTGTAATTTTTTGTGCTAAATTCGGAATTCTACTTTTTCTGAATTGTTTACTAATAGAAAATTCAAATAATTTTCGAATTCTATACATTCCGAAATAATTTGATATTTAAATTTTAATATTCTATCGATTATCGATAGAATATATGTTTTTGTTCTTAATTGCTTGTAAAACAAAAAACAAGCAATATTTTTTTCAAATTGTAGTTGGATTCTTTTGCCATGGGTTAGTATATGGAATTCATATAATTTTACGTTCTATTTCTTTTTGTAAAAGACCATTGATATAATTCTAAATTTTTGTGTTGTCACAAAATTTATTTTAATAATTTTTTGTCCAATACGAAAATATAGCTATTTTTAGAGTTTAGGTATATTTACCAAATTTTTTAAGATTTTCAGTGGAATCCAAGTTTTAGTTTTTTTATAAATTTTGTTCATAATAAATTTCCAACTAAAATAATAAAAAAATATATGTCCTAATATTTCAAAGTTTTGATTTGTTTTTTTGTCTAAATTTTCCCGATAATAGAAATTCTCTGTATTTGTACCAAATTTCTTGAGATTCTTTGAACGGTCATATATTTTTAGTCATCAATACACTGTTTCTGGCATCACTAGCAATCGAATGATGTGTAAAAATATATAAGTTATTGCTTTGAATTTCGAGATATTTACGATCATTGTAAAAAATCTCACCTTTTCTTAGGTCATCTATCTACAGTTTTCATTATAACTTTGGGTAGACAACCCTATTTTTCGTTTTTTTCAGTGCATTTTATTTCTGGAAGTGTTACCTTTCCAATGGTGAACAAATTTTGAAGATCGGTTGACTAACAACAAAGTTATGACTCGGTAAAGTAGAAATATTCAATATTTTCTATGCGACGTTTATGCCAAAGGAAAGAAAAAAGTAAAGCAGATAGGGCATATTGGGCGCGTGAAAAAAACTTGGAACGGGAAATATCCAATTTTCATTGGTTTTTCTTTACCAATCATCTCCTAAAAAGTTTTTGAATCAATCTACGAACTTCACAAAATTCGAGGGTGTAAAATTGATTGAGATTTGTTGAAAAACAGCTTAGCTATGACAGCTCAAAGTTACCATTCCAACTTTTTTTGAGGCATGGTATTTGGAGTGTTAATGTATTCAGCCATCATTGCATAGTTTAATTTTGGTCCTTTAGGTTTCGTGCAAAGGAACACGGCTTCAAAGCGCTTTTTGTAAATGGTAATCATCGACGGAGATTGACGTTTTACAAAGCGGCCAAGACAGGGAATTCCTCTACCGATTAAAAAATAGTCGATATCACTTACCGATAGCAAGCTATGATGGACAAGCTTCTACTTAACAGACTGTAGTTAAACCTATATTTTTAGAAAATGGAATACAATACCCGATAACAATAATTATAACGAAAAGCAGTTTTCTTAACAAGTGCCTATATATCTGGTCTCGTAAGAAGTTAAAATAACAAAATTTTCTAACAAGTAACAAAACGAAAAACAGTTTCGATCTCACATGTTGATCTGGTAAACCAGTGAGAAAGTTTAAAGTGTCTGTTAAAACATCCGTAAAAGGAACACCGAGAATTAGGTACATCAGCAATCTTCAGTAACATTAGTTTTTTTTTATCTTTGGGCCCCTCCCGAAACGATATCCTGGGTACGGGCCTGGTCTTTATCATTTATATTACGGGTATCACTATACGGTGAAACCCAAGTGTAGTGATTTTGATCCTTATTATCGGTACTAACTCACGGTGAAAAACATGTGCATGTTATTATGAATATAACATTACCAAGATTTTGTTGTAAAAATGATATTTTTTCACTACAGTGACACTTCGTGATGCTGGTAATAGGTAGAATTAAGTGAAGTGATATGTGGGGTGAAGTGAAAGTGAAAGTGAGAACGGTAATAATGGCCAAAGTTAGCTATTGGTTTGCAAATCGTTTCGACCCGGGAAGCGTTTTTATGAGTTTGACGTACCATTCCGACCGCTGGATTGAAATATTAGGAAATATTTCTAGGAAACAGGGTCTGACACTAACAGTTAATCATCAGATAGTAACAAAAGAAAAAATACATTAGTCACGTAAATGTGATTGCACCCGATTAGATAGCAACCCATTTTTCGATGCTTTTCACGAAATTCAGGGTTTGGTTACGAGCATATTGTTCTAGTTAAACACGTCCGACTAGCAATTCGTTATGTTAGTGATGGAGATATGATAAGTTATCTGTATGAGTGATTGAACATAAACATAAAACCTTATGTCTACTAAGAGCCCTCTTATTTTAATTGCTTAACACTATCTTCAACAGACATGAATGGTTTAGGAATATAACGTTTCCAAACTGATAAGGCAGCTGATAAAATGAATAAATGAAATTAAATGTATACAAGGAATTGAAAAAAAAATTCTAGCATCTTACTACGATCTACATACACAATAACAGGTTATCTATTTCTTTTAGATATTTTATCTACAGTTTTATTTTAGTTTCATGGTATCAGCATTTGCTATTATACAGCACATAGATTCTCAACATCGATGACATATTTTCCAAGTGGACCAGCACTTCGGGGAGAAAAAGAAAAATGGCTAAGCTGTCAAGCAACTACCCTCGGGTTATGTGCACTTGTCGCTCATTTTTCTACTTTTATGTTTTTCTTTCTGTGTTTTTTTTTTGATGACGCCTCACAGTCTAGAGCTGCGACACCCTGTCATCTTTCCTAGGTGCCTTAGCGAATCCCATCGCAAACAGCCGCTGGTTATTTAACATTTTAAGTAACGTCACCAATTTGGATCTTGTATAGTGGTGGGTGTATAGACTTCATGAGGTATAGTCAAGAACGTTCATGAACTAGGTTGGCATAGCTTCACTGATATGACTAATTAACATGCTTGGTGCACCTTCTGGGAATTATAAAATTCGCGTTGAAGAAAGAAACAGTCTTCTAGTCTGCAAGTTTCATCTGTTAATGAAATTTACATGTTTGTTTATACAAAATGAAGAAATCGAATATCATAATACGTATTATTTTTTTCACTCCGTCTTTAACGTCGTAATATTTATTCCTTATCTTTATCAAAGAGGTTTTTAACTATAAGCTGGTTTGCCTGTGGCGGGTAATATTTTGATCTATTTCTAAAATGGATAATGTTGAAAACATTTGAGGAATACTAATCAGTAATCTTATCTGAAATGAAAATACTAATTCCGGCTCACAACAAATACATTTTCGCTTTAAGGGTAGGTCCCAACATGGGATTAATACGATTAGTACTGACAATTTACAAATTTAATACAAACGATTCAGCTAACAGAATATCAGTAGTTTTCATAACGTTAAAGAGAAGAAATTGTGAATTTTTAATCATCCGAAAACTGCGGTAAATTATTAAGTTCGTAACCAACAATAATAACGTAAACTATGACGAGCACGAAAACATCCGGTACATTAGGAAATATGTTGCAGTGCGGAAAGTTTCGTTTCGTTGAAAAGAAAGTATAGATGTTTTTTTCTGGTATTCCGGAGAAGGGAAGTATGTTCATAAAGAAGTTAATTTTTTCGTGTATGATTTTAGGTAAAGTCACATTGTTTCCAGGTAAATTGTCTACTACCTATGACAATCAGTTGTTCATCATGGTAAGCATTGCAAGAAACTGAACCAGAAGACTTCTATAACCAAAGACTATGGAGCTTGGATTGAGTGTCGCAACGTAATAACAACGAAAATACAATTGAAAAACTTTTTGGTTATTGGCTAGTTACGAATAAGTGTAATAAGAAAGAATATTAAGCTTTAATAAAACAAGAATATTAGATTTTTTCTAACATATGTATTCGATTTAGGCATTCGACCATTTGAAAGGCACGGTAAATTTATTAATTGCGCACTATGCTAAAATTGATGTTTGAAAATCATGGTAAAATTTGGAAAAGCATTCTTGATTCATTTATTGTTTACATTATTGTTAGTGTCTTAGTGGTAACAAATTCACTTGAAAAAAGTTATTTTAATGTTATGGATAGATTAGTTCTCCCAGTTTGACATTGCTACGAAACAATAACTGATTTTTTACTGATCTTCCATAAGTCACTAGTCGAAACTGCGCATTGCAAATCACCCATGGTAATTAAAATCACTGAAATCCATTGTGTATGGAATATCTATGACAAAAATCAAACAACCAAAAACATGTTTTAATCCACTTAGTGGCGTAATTAAATCACACACACACACATATATATATATATATATATATATATATATATATATATATATATATATATATATATATATATATATATATATATATATATATATATATATATATATATATATATATATGTATATATATATATATATATATATATATATATATATATATATATATATATATATATATATATATATATATATATATATATATATATATATATTTAATATATTTTTAATACATTGCACAGTGGGGAAAAATGGACCAAAAACGCGACGATTTTTTTGGAGGCATGATACAGCTGACCACAAAGCACTTTTATGGTGTAAAATGGTCAGTAAAATCGATTCCATGTATTTAGAAGGACCGCACGAAACGCTATCATGTTCATTTAACCCCAAGTTCCCTTTTGATACTGCATTGTATTCAAGCATAACTATATAACATGAAACCGAAGAACTTGCAGAAGAGCGAATAGAGAGTTTCCGATGTAAAAAAGTCTAACAAATCGATTGCATATAGTTTTATTGACAGCAGAAAACTCGTTGCACCGTTTTACCCCATTTCTTTTCTAGTTATAATATTCAGTTGAATTATGATCTACAATCCAAAAGCAGATCCAATGCGATCTATCAATATTGGTTCATAATACGTGCAAGACATCTGTGATCCAATAAAACACAATGGGAATGACAGTACTAGTCCGTTTAACCCGTTTTACCCCAATTTATTTCATAAGTCGTATTTCTGGTTAAACTTTCTTTCGCATACCGAAAGCAGTATGATTGCGGTTGATGTAAATCGATTGATATTACGAAGAAAGACCTGAAAATAGGATTACAAATGAATTCAATGACCGCACGAATCTTGCTATACCGTTTTACCCCAATTTATTTCATAAGTCGTATTTCTGGTTAAACTTTCTTTCGCATACCGAAAGCTTCTTTCGAAAGGTCTTTCTTCGTAATATCAATCGATTTTCATCAACCGCAATCAGCCTGCTTTCGGTATGCGAAAGAAAGTTTAACCAGAAATACGACTTATGAAATAAATTGGGGTAAAACGGTATAGCAAGATTCGTGCGGTCATTGAATTAATTTGTAATCCTATTTTTAGGGCTTTTTTCGTAATATCAATTGATTTTCATCAACCGCAATCAGCCTGCTTTCGGTATGCGAAAGAAAGTTTAACCAGAAATACGACTTATGAAATAAATTGGGGTAAAACGGTATAGCAAGATTCGTGCGGTCATTGAATTAATTTGTAATCCTATTTTTAGGGCTTTTTTCGTAATATCAATTGATTTTCATCAACCGCAATCAGCCTGCTTTCGGTATGCGAGAGAAAGTTTAACCAGAAATACGACTTGTGAAATAAATTGGGGTAAAACGGTATAGCAAGATTCGTGCGGTCATTGAATTAATTTGTAATCCTATTTTTAGGGCTTTTTTCGTAATATCAATTGATTTTCATCAACCGCAATCAGCCTGCTTTCGGTATGCGAGAGAAAGTTTAACCAGAAATACGACTTATGAAATAAATTGGGGTAAAACGGTATAGCAAGATTCGTGCGGTCATTGAATTTATTTGTAATCCTATTTTCAGGTCTTTCTTCGTAATATCAATCGATTTACATCAACCGCAATCATCCTGCTTTCGGTATGCGAAAGAAAGTTTAACCAGAAATACGACTTATGAAATAAATTGGGGTAAAACGGTACAGCAAGATTCGTGCGGTCATTGAATTAATTTGTAATCCTATTTTTAGGGCTTTTTTCGTAATATCAATTGATTTTCATCAACCGCAATCAGCCTGCTTTCGGTATGCGAGAGAAAGTTTAACCAGAAATACGACTTATGAAATAAATTGGGGTAAAACGGTATAGCAAGATTCGTGCGGTCATTGAATTTATTTGTAATCCTATTTTCAGGTCTTTCTTCGTAATATCAATCGATTTACATCAACCGCAATCATCCTGCTTTCGGTATGCGAAAGAAAGTTTAACCAGAAATACGACTTATGAAATAAATTGGGGTAAAACGGTATAGCAAGATTCGTGCGGTCATTGAATTAATTTGTAATCCTATTTTTAGGGCTTTTTTCGTAATATCAATTGATTTTCATCAACCGCAATCAGCCTGCTTTCGGTATGCGAGAGAAAGTTTAACCAGAAATACGACTTATGAAATAAATTGGGGTAAAACGGTATAGCAAGATTCGTGCGGTCATTGAATTAATTTGTAATCCTATTTTTAGGGCTTTTTTCGTAATATCAATTGATTTTCATCAACCGCAATCAGCCTGCTTTCGGTATGCGAGAGAAAGTTTAACCAGAAATACGACTTATGAAATAAATTGGGGTAAAACGGTATAGCAAGATTCGTGCGGTCATTGAATTTATTTGTAATCCTATTTTCAGGTCTTTCTTCGTAATATCAATCGATTTACATCAACCGCAATCATCCTGCTTTCGGTATGCGAAAGAAAGTTTATCCAGAAATACGACTTATGAAATAAATTGGGGTAAAACGGGTTAAACAGGCTAGTACTGTCTTTCTTTTGTGTTGAATTGGATAACAGATGTTTTGCACGTAATATGAACCAATATTGGTAGGTCATATTGGATCTGCTTCGGGATTTTAAATCTGAATTCAACATAAAATTATATTAGTGGGAAAATTGGGGTAAAACGATGTAGCACGTAGCATGCGATCATGAACATCATCTGTGAATTATTATTTGAAGTTATATGCAAAACATAGAACTGTCTTGTTGAACCAAAATTGGTCCAAACACCGATCAGTAAAACATTTTTTTCTGTAAATTCATGGAAAAAGATGACTGGGGGTAAAACAGAATACAGTTGTTTGCGGTCAATCTTATTTAAAACAATCCATTTATCTAACTTATGAGCATGTCAGGAATACCTTCCGATTGGTTGAATTGAATTTTTTCCTGAGTTTCACAGTTAGTTTTCAAAGTAAAGTCAGAAAAAAGAGGAATTGGAGCAAAACGGGCATGATAGTGAATGTTGCGGATCTTCTAACTATCATAAATCGATTCTACAGAAAAATTTGCATAAGGAATACTCATTTTGAAAATATTTGCTTATGTTTTTATGAAATTATTACGCAAAGTCGCGTTTTTGATCGTTTTTTCCCCACTGTGCATTGCCTGGATTCTTGAATAATAACAAATATGCTCATTTGGGCATCAACTAGCATAACCATCGCTAACCATGACGATTTGAAATTTTAAACACACTTCACCTTATATATTATAAACCGACTAAACCGAGCTTTGAATCCGGATAAAATTCAATCGCTAAATTCCAAAATCTCAAAATTGTCGCTTCTCACTATTACCAGTATTTCCGCTACCGGAAACTGGCGACCGGCATTTCCGATGTCGATTTGTTTCGCTATTAACTAACCGATTGAGAAAATCAAAAGTGTAGGCATCATTGTCCTGACCAGGGGCGCAAGTTCCAGGAAATAGGTAGGTGACCACGAGAAATTACTACTACAGATCAATAAATTTTACAATATATAAAACATGTTTATAAAAGGAACGGAGAGGTTGGAGCAAATAAAAACCAGTCAAGTAAGCAAGTTTAGTTTCTCTTCCGAATGGTGTGACACGATCACAAACATTTTCCTTACCATTCCAATAATAACCAATATTCGAAAGAGGTGAAGACATATGAACGATTATGGAGACGAATTACAAGGATAACAGAAAAAAAATTTATATCATAGGATATTTCTAACAAATTTTCAAATATTTATTCCAGTTGCCAAAATATTGGGAAGGCATGGCCACTTCAATAAATCTTTTGGGGGGGCAAAAAGAGCCTGTTCGATGGAAAGAATCTCTCCGTACTTTGACATAGTTTTACGAATATAAAGATTGGAGACGCTTGAGGGTAGATCATGCACACGCACTTCTATAGCACTATCTTTAATATACACTGGTATGTTGTACTTGATGTTTTCATGCTATCAAGATTCATTTGCTCCTCAAGCAAACCTTCAACCTTCTTGTATTGAAGGTCGAATTTGGCACTATCTGAAATCAATAACAATTCTCGGTTGATTTTTCAGAAGGCCGTAAGAGCAAGTGACAGTTTCTCTTTGTTTACCTTCTCTTCTATTATTTACCAAGCGGTTTACACGTTTATCACTTAACTCTTTGCATAGAATGATGCCCGAAACTTTCGACTTTCAAACAGAACTGTGAAATCCAAGAAAATCATTTTAAATAACATCACAATAATCGAAAGAGAGAGTGAATAAAGAGAAACTGTCACTTGCTCATACGGCCTTCTGAAAAATCAACCGAGAATTGTATTCTTCCGTTGGTGGCTTTTGTTCATTTAGTTCACTCATTTCGAGATTGTTCTATTGTTCACTGCACAATACTGTATTTGGTTTCTACCGTTTCGAACGTAAACGGATTTGTTTTATTCACTGACTTGAATGAGATGTGAAAGCGAACTGTTCTATTACCATTTGTTTTGAGTACAATATGTACAATAGGTGCACATTTTTTCTTAAAGTAGTTTAAATTTCACTGCCTTTCTCTGCATGTCGAGAGAAATTTGTCATATTTATTTCACTGAGCTAGTAAGAATAGTTTCATATGAAAAAATCTGATCTGCGTCAAATGGAACCGTAAATACGAAATGTTTATATCACGACTGTACGTAGGGATGTGGGAAGATTCATGATCGCATTTGCCGACAAATTTGCGAAGAAGGCCATGATTTTCCTAATGATTTTCAGTTGTGCACTGAAAACGTAATCATTCGTCACATTCTCGACGATGACATTCCAAGTTTACATCGACGAATGACTGTAAAAGCCAGCCATCTGACACCGGTATGTGAGCACCAGCCATTTGAAAGTATACCGATTACGTTGAGCTCCTCGCGTTTCGAGCCCAAACACTGCGATGTTTTGATACTCATCGCGACTCTCAAATTGTGAAAATTATCTCCACTTAACGTCCCAAAACACTGTCTGCTGTAATTTAGGTAAACCGACAAGTTATTGTGAGAGAGTCGACACAAAATTCACTAATTTTCGTGCACTAAACAAGGTAAACGCGTTAAAAAATGCATTACTGTTTGTTTGTTTACGTTGCAATCAGCTGATTTTGAAGTTTCGATTTTGATCTCATCAAGATGGCGCTTATTGACGTTTATTCGTAAGCATAAGGGCAAAGCCATGTTCTGCATAAATTTGGCCAGCTTAATCGGACCAAAACCAGAAAATGTACATTGAAGAATCATTTGCAATCTCAGGATGAAATCGCTATCCATTTTCTCTTCAATCTGGTAATATTTCTTTGTGCCTCTTGCAAAATAAAAATAAGTAAAGATTTTGAGATCGTGTTGCAATAGCTAAAAATCGAAGGAGGTGCGTAGTAGTCTGTAGTCAAACCCATATACGAGGTCTGTTCAAAAAGTACCCGGAATTCTCATTTTTCTAAAAAAATATTTATTTATTCGTCTACATCTATATGGTCCCCTTCAAAGTAATCCCCCTAGACATAATACACTTATGCCAGCGTTTTTTCCAGTCTTCGAAACACCCCTGATAGTCACTTTTTGTAATGCTCTGTAGCACTCTCAGCGATTCTGCCTTTATCTCTTCAATCGATGAAAAACGCTGTCCTTTCATGGGTCTCTTCAACTTTGGGAACAGGAAAAAATCACACGGAGCGATATCTGGTGAATAAGGAGGTTGGGCATGATTAAAGTCTTGTAATGCGTTTGTTTTTTTGATCAACATTCAGCAGTTTTGGAACGAATTTTGCTGCCACTCGTTTCATGCCCAAAACATTTGAAAAAATATGATGGCATGAGCCAACTGATATGCCAACTTCATCAGCAACTTCTCTAATAGTGATTCGGCGATCATCCATAATCATTTTTTCCACTTTTCCCACATTTTCATCGATTATTGACGTGCTGGGTCGACCGGAGCGTTCGTCGTCTTCAACGTCTTCGCGGCCATCTTGGAAACGCTTATACCACTCGTAAACACTTGTTTTTTTCATAGCAGACTCACCATGGGCTCTCTGTAACATTTCGCACACTTGGTTAGACTTTGTCATTTTTCACGCAAAATTTAATACAAATTCTTTGACTCTTCAATTCTTCCATTGTTTAAACTAACAAAAATCGCCGAGCTTAAAAAAACACGTCTACACCAGCCGCTACAAGACAGAATGTAAACAATGAATACAGCTGAAAATTTCACCATACATTAGGGACATATGTACCAACACAATAAAAAAAAATTTTGACCACCGGACTCTCCAGACGCGCGCAATTAAAAAATTCCGGAAACTTTTTGAACAGACCTCGTATATATATATATATATATATATATATATATATATATATATATATATATATATATATATATATATATATATATATATATATATATATATATATATATATATATATATATATATATATATATATATATATATATATATATATATATATATACATATATATATATATATATATATATATATATATATATATATATATATATATATATATATATATATATATATATATATATACATATATATATATATATATATATATATATATATATATATATATATATATATATATATATATATATATATATATTATATATATATATATATATATATATATATATATATATATATATATATATATATATATATCAGTTTCATTGAAACATTTTTTTCATTGAGTGAACATAAATTCAGTCGTTCAATGCATGCTCGTATACAAAGAGGGGTTTAGGGCTTCAAACCCGTCTTTCGAAACTCAAGAAATTATTAGGGGAGTTCGGGACTAGACCGGACACAGGTTAAACCGGACAGCTTGTATATCGATAGGCCGAGCAAGTCACCCGGAAAAAAATGGTTACAACTAATCTAGCAATAAATACGAATCTGAGCAATCGACATCGACCAAGTCGACGAAACTCTCACATTCGATATCGTAGTACTTCAGGAACTTTGTCGGACGGAATAAAAGATGTGGAAAAGCGGGCATCGGTCCTTTTGCCAGAGCGGTGTTACATCTAGTGTACTAGGAGCTGGCTCATAGTGTTGAGTAAGATGCATCAACGATAGGAACCAATCAGTTTCAGGATATGTGTGTTAAAGGCCGTTTCTGAAACTACAGCGTTATCAACGTACATTATCAACGTACATTATTAACGTACGTATAGCATAGCTGGAACGAACCTACGGCAGCTGCCCACGAAAAGAAATTTGTCATCGGCTACATAAACTACAACTACGGCTACCTCCGAGGAATCATAATCTGAAGTATCTTTTTCTTCCGCAATCCAAGCCACATAGAGATCACATGATCAACATACGGACAACCAAATCTATCACATTATCATCGACGGCCGATTCTTCTCTGACATCATAAATGTCCGCACCTACCGCAGTGCAAACATTGATTATGACAACTATCATGTCGCGGTTTGTATGCGCTCAAAACTATCGACGGTGCACACGAACTCAATCTCGAGCAGATACGTAGCGATCGTTCTGCCGAGGAATACGCGCATCAACTGGAGTTAGCGCTACCAACGGAAGAGCTGTTTGGGATGGCGACTCTTGAAGATGGCTGAAGGAATATATTGTCTGCCATAAGTAGAACTGGCACAACCGTACCAATAGCTAAGAAATTCGCACGGCCGATCCTAGCTAGATTTACTGGGGCCCGTTCTACTACAGATAACATATTCGCGATAAGACAAGTACTTCAGAAGTGTCGTGAAAACAACGTACCCACCTATTCATTGACTTAAAAACGGCATACGACACAATCGATCGAGAACAGCCATGGCAGATTATGCACGAATGCGGTTTTCCGGATAAATCGACGCGATTGAGTGATGTGTTACGTCCGAGTATCTGGGACGCTCTCGAGTTCTTCGGAGGGCAACGGCAAGGGGATCTTGTCTCTGTTTAATATTTCTTTGAAAGGTGTATTTCGAAGAGCGAGGATCGATACGAGTGGTGCGATCTTCAAAAAGTCCGTACAGCTTTTTGACTTCGCTGACTTGATACTGTGATAAGTAACCTTGAGAAGATGGTGGAAATATACATCGGAATGAAAGCTGAAGCTAGGTGTATCACACTGGTTATAAACGCGTCGAAAACAAAATACACGAGAGGAAGAGGTTCGAAACACTAAGCCTCCCACCACGAATCTTTATAGACGGTGACGACATCGAGGTAGTTGACGAGTTCGTGTATTTGGGTTCACTGCAACATACCCTTAGTGTTTTCGAAAGAAAGGTTCTGCGGACTATCTATGGCGTGCAGATGGAAGACGGAACGTGGAGACGGTGTATGAATAACGAATTTCAACAGCTGTTAGGATAGCCACTCATCGTACGGACAGCTAAAATTGGACGACTACGTCGGGCTGGGCATGTCATTGGGATGCCGAATGTCATTAGGATGCCGAATGAGCAGGCGCGGCAACTTAGGAGGGTCAAGGCACTTTTTGCCCCAAAGATTTATTGGAGGGGCCATGCTCCCCCTCCCCCCCAATATTTTGACAATTGGAATAAATATTAGAAAATTTGCTAGCGATATCATATGATATAACACTTTTTCTGTTATCCGCGTAGTTCGTCTCCGTAATCCTTCATATTTCTCAATTAAGTTACTAAAATTTTATAACTGATTCACTACAATGTAAAATGTGCTATACTTTACCACTTTCGAACATTGGTTATTACTGGGATAATATATGTTCAAAGGCACATTGCTTAAGGCCATCGTCCAAGTACCATGCGCGCGGGTGGTTTTAGGAAATTTTCGATGGAAATTTTGAAAAATTTGCCAAAACCAAAAACATACAGACCTTTGAAAAGCTATCGATCTGCAGGGTAAAAATGGCTTATCAAAAATAGCACTGAAAAAATGAGCTTTTTTGTGATCTTTCGCAATTATTTGAAAAAGTAATTCGATGGTATGATTTTTTGTTTCAAAAAAACCTTATGCTGGCAACAAGGATCACATTCGGACACATTTTTGGAAAACCTTTACACGCTTTTGATGGAAAATCAACGAATTTCATATAACCGATTTCGTTGAAATTTTTGAAATTCGTGGATTTTCTATGAAAAGCGTGAAAAGGTTTTCCAAAAATATGTCCGAATGTAATCTTTGTAGCCATCATAAGGTTTATTTAAAAAATAATTCATGTCATCGCATTATTTTTCCAGATAATTGTGAAAGATCACAAAAACACTCAATTTTCAGAGCTATTTTTGATAGGACTCGGAAAATCCTCCGAATTTTCCAACCATTTTTACCCTGTAGATAGATAAAAGTATTTCAAAGGTCTGTATGTTTTCGGTTTTGGCAAATTTTTCAAAATTTCCATCGAAAATTCCCTAAAACCACCCGCGCGCATGGTACTTGGACGATGACCTTAAGTTATAATGAATGTTTCTTTCAATATCCAAAAAATGTTAGCCCTGGTCTCCCCTGTATTAAGGAAATTCTTTTCTTTAGATGTTTGAGTGAATTTATAACCAAATATTTTTTCAAGTATTCAAGTATACATATTTCAATACGTATGGAAATTTAAAAGCATGCTCTGAATCCACAACCCAATAGTAGCTTTCGGATGTCACGGAACCACCCGCGATCCCATTTCAACCAGAATATTAGTTGATTTTCTGAATTCGATTGGTTAAAATTTGGTACAACTAATCGATTGTTGTTTTAACTAAACTGTCATTTTTGTTTTTCGATTACCAGAAACGATGGTTGAAACAACTAATTTAACTGTTTGATAAAAATGCTGTCAATTAGTGAGGACACATACCTTTCAATTTCAACGAATATTTTAGTTGAAATAACTGGTGTTGTTATTGAAACAAAATTCTGTTAGTTGAAAAATAAATCGGTTTTATTTGTTTTAGACATTGCAAATAGTTGAATCAATTCGAACAATGTTATTGATTTGCGAATTTTAGTGCTTGGGTGCATCAACCGCTGGGAATTGGAATTTTGCGACGGCAATTCTAACGCGCCATTCAATTGCAGCGCGTTCTGTGTGTTTGAAACCCTTCGCTCCTGTTACTTTTATGAATTAAATTCATGTCAAAAAGCATTCTATTGCTAATGCATGAACATCATCATCGGTATCAAACAGCTGGAAGTAAATCAATTTGAAGCATAAAATTTTTGAAGCATAAAATTTTTGCGCATACCTGAAAGATTACGAGATGATCATTCATTGCCATTTTCTAATTTGTCACCGAATCTTTTTCATCTTAAACAAGGTTAACTTTATCACAACACCGCTGTTAGATAAACACTTGTTATCATGAATTTCTCAAATCGAATGAACACAATTTCACCAAACGCTTTAACCATCGATGTTGTTTTCATTGACATTTTGAAGCGACGCGAACAGATTTCAACTAAAAAAGTTGCAGTTTTGCAGTGCAATTATTGTTTTGCTTTCAACTGTCTCCGGAATTTGACAGCATTCAAAACAACATATTTTTCAACTACTTGAATATATGCAAATCAAAAACCATATTGGTTGAATCAAAAATAAATTAGTTGAATCAACTATCGCAAAAATTAAAAACTGCGATATCGCAATTTTATGATCGAAGGGTTCTCCGTGTGCATACATTTATTGAACAAGATTTTACCGTCACTGAGAAAATTCAGTGGATAAATAAATCGTGAAAAGGAACACTCACATAAACACACGCAGAGTCGAACAGTACTTAACGATACGGGGCTCCGATCAAAAGTTCCTTCCTATAACCTTCAAAAATACCGTTCTTTTCTCTCGAGAGAAACGATTTCTTCGTTTGGTGCATGTTTCCAAAATGCTTTAAGGTGTTCAAAGGTAGGTTATGTACTCATACTTTATGGAAAAATCTCCAACGTCTACTTCTGATAATAAACTTTTCCATTGTCGACTTTATGTACATATAGTGTACATACATATGCTGTACATACATATGGTGCATCCGTTATTCAAGTTTCTACACGAAGTCTTATTCATTCATTTCATATCCCGAAATAAGTTGAAACGATTTGTTTCAAAGTCGAAATTCAAACCTCTTAAATGAAATTGAGAAACAACTTATCACAAATCTGTCAGCTGCATATATGCAATTACCAGTTGGAGTCTTATTTTTCATTTCTGTGGTTTCAATCTGGCTTGAGCAGTGTAGGTAGTAGCATAAATCAAATAAACATAGATTTCCGACTGTACGGTGACACTAACAGCACCTCTAGTGAGAAACGGGTGTACTTTTTTCCATTAGCTACTGTGGTTTTGTTAAATGCGCAGGCAACTTTATGCATGCATTTTAGGAGCATTTACGCACCCATTCTCCACCAGACGGTGCTTTTGCTGTCACGGGTTTCTCAACTAAATTAGTATTGCACTGGGAAATCTATGTTTATTTAATTTATGATAGTAGGTTGAATTGCTTTTTCATCAAAGAACAGCTTGCTTCCGTTTCAGTTACTGCCTCGAACATGTGGTTAATCTAACGAATCAGGAATCAGAACTAATTGGCTCAAGTGGCACGTTTCCCTAGTGAGTTTTGCATTTTTATATGACCAATTAGCATGCCCGTGCGCAGGAATCATTCAAGGGGGGTCCAAGAGAAGGTTAAAAAAAAGGTGGGTGGTAAAGGAGTTGGGGTGGTTCAGTGGTCCAAGGGGTTGATTCAAAGGAAGGGAGAAAGTTTCGTACGGTTGGGAGGCGCAAAAATTTGAAAGAAATGTTAAGTTATTTAAGTTATTTGCACGTTTCATATAATTGTTCATGAAACGTAGCGTTAAAAAATCTGCCATGGGGAGGTTAAAACCCCCAAAACACGCAATGGGAAAACGATAGATCAAGACTGAATTTGTCTAGGATTTCGAAATATTTTTTGAATGTATTTTTCCGTTTGGCTTATAACAGTTTTTATATATGGTTATAATTCATTTGCACTTCATATGCATATGAGTAGTAGAACATTATTTAGTATGAATATTCTATCTAAGTAAATCAAATGAATGAAATAGCATAGTATACATGTAGATGTTGATAACGGGTAAACGACCACATTCTTTCCTTTCAGTAGCATATGTTGAAAATCGTTCTCTTTCAACTGATCCAAATGATACGATTGAGTATTGAGTATTTGGAACATTCATTTATAAATCCAACGGATTTCGAGAAAAAATACTTTTCGAAATTTTAAATCACACCATTTTTTGTTGCATCTTTTCATAAATTAAGTTGACACGTGTAGCACGATTCCCGATAAAAATTACGATTATAATTTTTTAATGTTTCATTTTTTTTTCACGCAGCCAACCTCGCACATAAGATCAGAAGTATCTTGATTATCAACTCTAAACATAACCTGTATTAATATAATATGTTCGTAGAAGATTAGGCTTCCTCATTACTCAATTTGTCCGATATTTGCATTTATGATCGCTTCTAGACGACATAATCTGTTGACATTTCTCTCCAATGCTTTGTTATGGAGGTCCGCAGAGAGATCAAATTTGAGTTGAACACGTGCTTCAATATTCGCCCATACATTTGTGTTTTCTTCGACGTGTGGGCAGGGCCCGTCTTGCTGGAACACAATATTTGCATCCTTGCATCGATAGTCATTATCAGTAGGCAACTAAACAAACCGATTCGGGCTATCCTGGTTCTTAGTATCCGGTTCCGGAAGTACCGGAAATAGTGGTCATATATACCAAAATGGATCTCACTCACTTTTCTCAGCGATGGTTTGACCGATTTCCACAAACTTTGATTCAATTGAAAGGTCTTCCGGTCCCATACGTAATTCCTGGATTTCATCCGGATCCGACTTCCGGTTCCGGTGTTATAGGGTAAAGTGTGTTCAATATTGTACAACGTCTGTTAAACTGGCGGAACGAAAACCGTAAAAAATGTTATAAACTGGACTCTAAACCGTTATTCCCAATCTTAGGGTTAATTGAAAGGTCTTATGGTCCTACCAAAATTACTGCATATTTTCGGATGCAACAAACATTTAAATCGTAATTAAGAGTGCGTACTAGTAGATTTTGTACGTCATGTCAGTTGGTGGCCGTACGAACCGACTTTGATTATACCGGTTCTCGAATTCCGGTGACAGAAGTGCATATAATAGTGAACCCACTTCGTTTTCTTTTCCTACGCAATCAAAGCACTGTTTTATTCTGTATGTTATACTAGTTACCCGAGTAGAGTGTGAGATTAAAAAGAAAACTCAATTTGATGTTTTGCTGTTCGTATATATCGATTACTTAATTTGCTATCGTTTTGGTCGTTTTAACGGTTAAAAGATCAAAATTGAAAGCAAAAAAAATGTTGTGTGACATCAAACTGGAAACTAGTTTTGCTCTCAGTGAAAGCACATTGAAAACTTAATGTGATGTAGATTTTCTCGAAATGACACGTCACGAGCATAATCTAAAAATAGAACAGCCAAAAAAGGTCCGGGATAGTATACATTTAGGCGATATTACTCGCATGCAAGAAAAAAGATTTCATGCAATCTTCACACTACCGCGGAGAAAATCCGGTTTCGAACATAGGTGATTTGGAATGCGAACTTTTAGCGATTGCTATGGACTGTAAGTGCTAGCTATAAGGAGAGAGAAAATGTTCGATTATATGACAAGCAGTGTTGTTTCACAAAGTTGTATGCAGGTAGTTTCTGTCAAGGCACACTCGTTGCGTTGCTTCCATCACGCATCCACCGTGAATTGCAGTGTGGCTATTTGAGCACAGTATAAAAATGTCCTCTTTGTCCTTCTCATATCCAAAGATGTAGCATTCAAACATTATAACATTAAATTGAGTTATCTACATGATCTCAAACAACTCGCACATGTAATAACTTTTAAATACGAATTTAGAGGCTCTGAAGACCGAACGTTTTACAGTGAAGTCTTCTACAACACAGGGAACGTGAATTAGGAATCCGGTAATAAGGTATCCCAGATCATTTGTTTTTTTCGACTAATTGGGACAATGAACGATTATCTCGCTTCTGACCACAGATAGAACCAAAATCTCTTCAGTAAATTTTTAGTTCTTGTAGACTTATAATTTACGATCATTTGATGCAGAATTAGTCGTGTGACTTAAAATTTATGAAGATTTAGTTAGACGGTTTCTTTAGAAAGGTGTATTAAAGTTCCAAGATCTATTAGATGATTGATAAAATACTTCTCATAGTATCTAGCGTTAATGAGAATATGAAGTTCTAAGCATTTATAACTAGAAATGAGAATTGTTTTGAAGAGGTTCTTCGACACAGTTTGTGGACTACTCAGGAATATACAAATTAAGCATATATTTTCTTGGTGGTTTCTCTAAGCCACTAAAGTATTATTAGGAATTAGCTCTACGTTCTGAAATCTGATACATTCAATGTTCGATGTTCGAACTTCGTAAACAATGAATTTTTCCATACTGTTGGATATAAAGTTATGGGTATTTTCAGAACGGGTTTGGCGAGTAGATTATTTTCGCCATCCAGGTCCCCGATTTCTGGATGCACTGAAAATAATGGTCTAAAAACTTTGGAATGAACTTTGCGACGTCTTATGATTACAAATATCAAAACATTTTTTTTAACTAAACGCAAAAATTGTTACAGGGTCGGACACTTAACAAATCTAGAAGGAAATCGATGACGTCAAATATATTGAGCGAAATGAGAATGCCAAAGCCACTATTCAGATTGACCTGCTTCAGACAAACGTGGTACAGATGATCGCCAACTTATCTAATGCCTCACAGACATGTGGTTTGACACCAATATTATCGTGGTTAAAAAGAAAGAGCATTATTTGCGTAAAAGTTGAAAAAAATGTTGAAAAAATCGTTTCTTCGAGGTTATGGTTGCGGTCAACTGCAGGATCTCGGCAGGATATCAAAGCATTTTTGTAAAAGGCAACAAAGGATTGAAGGTATAATTCTTCCATTGAAACTTAACTTTGTGTTTTTGTGCTTCCATTTGAAACTTGCTCTATTTCAATGGATTCACTAAGTTGTTGATTTTAATATTTTAATTTTTGAGTTTCACAAAACTATTGCCTTTAAACAGCAAAATGATAACACAATGTGATATTAATTGAAAATTTTATGAGTCGATATCATATTAGGATTTCAATCTGATGTTGCTATCATAATCAAATATCAATTTGTTCTAGTTTTGATGTTAGACTTTACTCGGGTAATGCACAAACAATCTCTTGGTTTCTTTCAAAAATCGAAGAGAAAAATTTTGAATAGAATACCACAATATTATATGTACATGAGAAAGGCATAATTACACCACTAGGTGGATTAAAGCAGGTTTTTGGTTTTTTTATTAGACGAGGGATTGTGGATAGCCAGCTCAAGTCACTTGAACGAAACTCCTTCTGAAAGTTTGAAATGAGTCTGACGCGCCCTTATCAAACAAACCATCAGGCGGGTTCAAGCATGTATAGCGATATGCTTTATCCATGCACTGGATATTATGGTTGGAAGAGAGTCTTTTATTCACGCGGAATATGAGTAAGTTACTTTGCTTATATATCCGTCCAATCCTTTTTGTCCGCTTTTCGGTAACATCTATATTAATAATGTAAGTGAATGAGTGATATCGGGGCTACTGTAAGTCTACCCGCACTGGCAAGTCCTTGAACTAATGGTGGCTTCACTTCACACCACATCATGCTAGAAATGCACTTTCTTGTTTTTAATCCTTATCAAATGAACTTTCTTGTTTGTGTTTCTAGCTAAATTCTCTTGAACGATTAACAAAATGGCTATTATCATGAACGGTGTCAATGGACTATGCTTGCATCTAATTGATCACATCTTGAATAGCCGTGTTGAGGAAATGGACTTCCTCAGTTTCAGCCGCTAGTATTGACAGTGCGCTCATCCAAATCAATCTTTTGTACTGTAGTCAGAAAACATATTTTGAATTTGTTGAAATCCTCAGTAGAAAATCTTAGTTGGACATGTTGCGCTTTGGACGATCGAGTGATCGTAAAACTCAAGTCTTTGGTTATGTTAGCGCTTTTTTGTATTATTAACTATAGTTAGAGTCTCTTGATATTTTATGTGTAACTAATGTGAGAACTATCCTGAAGTTAATGCAGCCTGCCTTGAGTATTTTACCTAAAAGTAATGGTTTTGTCAATGTTGTAGATGGGGTTTGTTCTGCTCCTAGCAGAATAATATTGAGGGTGCAAACAAATTGTTTTATACCAGTTCGCATTCACATCTCATCCAAGTCAGTCGATAAAACAAAATCGCTTACGTTCGGGACAAAAGAAACCAAGTACAGAATTGTGTAGTGAAAAATAGAACGACCTCGAAATGAGTGAACTAAACGAACAAAAGCTACCGCCGACACGAAAGAATACAATTGTTGTTGACTTCAAACAGTGCAAAATTCGACCTTCGATACAAGAACTTGAAGGTTTGCTTAAAGAGCAAATGCATCTTGACATTAAACGTGTGCATTTACTTCAATGCAATAAGAAAAATAATGTTGTTTATATCCAGTTCTATAATGAAATGGATGTAATTCAATTCGCTAAAGACAATAATAATGTGGAGCATGAAAATATCAAGTACAACATTCCAGTATATATGGAAGATAGTGCTATAGAAGTGCGTGTGCATGATCTTCCCTCAAGCGTCATCGATCCTTATATTCGCAAAACTATGTCCCAATACGGAGAGATTCTCTCTATCGAAAAAGAAAAGTGGAAGAATTTTTTACCCGGTATTCTAAATGGCGTGCGTTTGTTACGCATGCGCTTGAGGAGGCCTATACCTTCTTATGTGACATTCGGTCAGGATACAAGAATCCCGTGTAAATCACTTGTTACCTATGACAATCAGATGACCGCATGTCAATATTGCCAAAAAGCTGTTCACTACGGTAAGCCATGTGATAAACTGGACAAGAAGATAACTACACCAAAGGACAACGGTGCTTCCTTCACACCAACCCAAAGCAACCCCAGTACACCTGTAACAGTCACCAACAACAGTGAAGCATCCCCTTCAACGAAACCATCCAACGTATCCCCTATAGAACAAAGTACACCAGCTGCAGTTAACAACTTACCATCCAACCAACCAGCAACTGCAAACAATGTACAACAAGACGCATCTACAGCAACTAGCAACGAAATCAACAACAATACCACGGCAATGAATGACGAGACGAACCGCGAACAAACTGCCCCTCAATCCTCGCAGGAGGAAAATGGAAGCACCTCTCCCCCTAGAAAAAGGGTGACAACGAGATCAAATACAAAAAAAAATTATCTAAAAACTTAATAACTTAAAAACCTAAATAAAATATCTTTTAAATAAAATTTAAAAAAATGAAAGTTGTTTTATACGAACGGAGAGAATAGAGTTTTAACAACAGCAAGGGAAAAAATGAATTCATATGTTGGTATATAACAAGGAATTCTATGTAAAAAAATCACAAAAAAATATCATGCGGCACTGTTCACATTCCTGTTAACCTTCTCCAACCATATTTCTCGTTTCTACTTGTGCTGTTCAAATGTATGTGGGACAGGCGGGTCAACTCAAATTATTAGACTCAAAAATTGTAGTAAATTAGTTACAAAATATGAAAGATTAGAAAGATGAACTATGAGGGTTATAGAAAAAAGTGTGATATCATAGAATATCTCTACCGAATGTGCAATATTTATCCATTTGCCGAAGTATTTAGGGGCATGTCCCCTCCTTTTAAATTTAAGGAGGGGTAAAAAGTGCCTTTCCCTGTGTATTGAAAAAGGTAAAATTTACTATATTGCTTTAATACTGTAACAACCCCTTTGAAACTAACTTCTTCATTAGTACTCCCTCTTATTATTTCTTGAACGGCCAAATCAAATAGGTGTATTGGTAAATATGTTCCATGGATTTCTCGGATTTGCAATACAAAATGGTTTTAAATGTGGACTTCGGAAGTTTTTGACAGTTATAGTGTGAGTTTTTGACAGCATTCAATTATCGTCTACTTCCACCGAAGCTCTTGGGAAATATTTTGAAACATATCCCGTCAGTCATTTCCGGTAAGCACCATATGCTGGTAACGTTGCGATAAGTTCGGGGTTTCGTGCTCAATCTGGAATGGCTATGGAGCAAATGTTGTCAATTTCATTCGGTGTTCATATGACGAAGTAGTAAGACAAATAAAAAGAAGCTCATGGCTAATCTTTTTTTCGTTATTCAAAGCAATACGTCCAACTAACCATCATCTCCTCCACCACCCACACATTAGCTAAACTATTAAATGCCTATAGCTTTTGTATAAAAACATAAGTCGTTGTTGGCGTAATGGTGAAATGACAATTAGCCGATTCGTACCCAATCATCAAGGCCGTAACAAGTTGATAACAAAATGTTGTTTTAGTATCAGGTACTGATATAAGGCTGGTCTCGCTAGTAGTTAAAATATGTAATTTATCTAACAAGTATCAAAAAGATCTAAATAATATAAAAACTAAATAAACGAACAAACGGTTTGATAGCAGTTAGGGTGGAAACTGGGTCGAGTTTGGTATTAAGCGAAAACGACATTAGATAATTGATTGGCACGTAGCGAGTTATTCAATGCTTCTCAACTGGATAGAAAGGCCCCACAAAAATTTCGAATTGAAAAATGCAATAAAAAAACCGTTTGATAGATTTTAATAATTATACATTTATTTGAAAGGTAGATCTTTAATTTTTGCGTTTTTTTGTTTGCTCAAAGTGCTAATTTAGGTGGAAATTTCATGAGCATGCTTGATCTATGTGCTTCATAATTTGGAATAAAGTATGGGTGCCAAAAGATAAGCACACATGTTTGCTATATCATTTTTCGGTAGACGAATAGTGACAAATGCCGTCAAGTCGAATTATAGGATAGTACTCTATAGACTAACGAATCACTATACACTGTATAAATAAAAATTTATAGGAAGGTTATTCGGGCAAGACGCAAGAAGTTTTTATACATCGGCTCAAATTTTGCATGAGCATTCTTCAAGGCCAAATAATACAATTTGCAACATCAATCCAGGTGACAGATGGAAGCAGTACTATGACGAGCATCTGAATGGCGAAGCACAAGATACAGAGAACGGTACAGGAATCAATCTGGATGCACGCTCAGTCGACGACAGATTCCCAGTCCCTGATCTGTCGGAGATAAGTGAGGAGATCGGAAAGCTGAGGAACAACAAAGCCGCGGACAATGACCAGTTGCCAGGCGAGCTGCTAAAACATGGAGGAGAGGCACTGGCTAGAGCGCTGCACAGGATTTGGGAGGAGGAGATTCTACCGCAGGAATTGATGGATGGAGTTGTATGTCCCGTCTGCAAATAGGGCGATAAGCTAGACTGTTGCAATTACCGCGCAATCACATTGCTGAACGCCGCCTACAAGGTACTCTCCCAAATCCTTTGCCGTCGTCTATCACCAATAGCTAAGGAATTCGTAGGGCCGTACAAAGCGGGATTTACTGGAACCCGCGCCACTACGGATCACATATTCGCGATAAGACAAGTACTCCAGAAGTGTCATTACCCACGCATCACCTATTCATTGACTTCAAAGCGGCATACGACACAATCGATCGAGATCAGCTATGGCAGATAATGCACAAATACGGTTTCCCGGATAAACTGACGCGATTGGTCAAAGCAACGATGGATAGAGTGATGTGCTACGTCCGAGTATTTGGGACGCACTCGAGTCCCTTCGAATCTCGGAGAGGGCTACGTCAAGGTGATGGGCTTTCATGTATCTTGCTCAATATTGCCCTGGAAGGTGTGATTAGAAGAGCGAGGATCGACACGAGTGGCACGATCTTCCGAAAGTCCGTACAACTTTTTGGCTTCGCTGACGATATTGATATTGTGACACGTAACCTTGAGAAGATGATGGAAACCTACATCGGACTGAAAGCTGAAACTAGTCGTATCGCACTGGCCATAAATGCGTCGAAAACGAAATACATGAGAGGAAGAGGCTCTAGAGAAGAAACACTACGCCTCCCACCACGAATATTGATAGACGGTGACGATATCCAGGTGGTTGACGCGTTCGTGTATTTGGGCTCACTGGTGACCGCCGATAATGACACCAGCAGAGAAATTCATAGATGTATTTTGGCAGGGAATCGTGCGTACTTTGGACTCAGAAAAACCCTCCGATCGAGAAAAGTACGCCACCGCACGAATTTGACCATCTACAAAACGCTCATTAGACCAGTTGTTCTCTATGGCCACGAGACCTGGCCTATGCTGGCAGAGGACCAACGCGCCCTCAGTGTTTTCGAAAGAAAGGTATTGTCACTTATACAATCATATCTCCGGAACCAAAAGTCACAGCCATTTGATCTTCGAACTTGATCATTAGCCCAACAGTAGCTTTCAAACGAGCTTAAACATGTTGAAATTAGTTTGGCCATCTCTGTGAAAATTGAGCGGTAAAATTATCTTCACGTACATACACACACAGACACTTTCCAATCACATCGAGCTGCATCGAATGGCATACAACACTATGGGTCTCCGAAGCTGCGCTCGAAAGTAACCTTTCTATAGAGAAATGCAAAAATAAAAGATAGAGCTTGAACTTCGTTAGAGCAACCCAACCACAACGGTGTCCCAGAAAGTACATTCAATTAATAATCGAATAAATTTGAAGAGAAAGCGAAACAGATTCAATATAAAAATTGGTTTCAAACATTGCTCTCATATAAACACATCATCTCATATAAATACTTCAATACCAAATCCAATCACTTTCAGTATTGATAATGATTATGCACTTTCAAGGTATACTTAGAGCGATATTTTTTTCTTCTTTTTCTGAAAACGACCCTCAAATTTTGTTAGTAGCTTCACTAGCAGGTTCGGATCTTCATTTGAGTCCTAAAGTTTTAAAAAAGGGTGACAAAAACTCGCTCTTGAGGCTCATTTTCTTCTAATCATCAACTCATCTCATGATTTAAGATGCAATCCGTAAAATGATGGTAAAGACGAAACTCATCACTGATATAAACAAACTCGCCCACATATACAAAGCGTCACTGAAACCAAATTGTGATGATAATGATGGTTCTTAGTTTTGAATTCATAGTAGCATGATGTATACGGTACACGATTGAATTTCATGTCTCAACCTAAACACAACTAACTACTGAACTGAATGCGATGTGCAGCATACGCGATCATGTGTGGAGAGTTGGATTGATTCATCGATTGCTTGCGAACTGTTTCGACGTTTGCAGGTGTTTCGCTACCGGCTTTGGTCATTTTTTAATCTTTAGAATGCAAGCACAAAAAATTGTGCGAACTGTTACGTTGTACCCACTTTGTAAAAACGCTGAGATCGGATTAAAAAGTATTGTCAGTTGATTTTTTTCTGACGGAGCATGAAGGACAATACTGCGCTCTGTGCGACGAAAAAAGTAATTATATCATCATACTTTACCTATCGCGAACAATCATGACCACAACTATAACCCTTTGTAACCTAGCGTATGATGTATCATACGCCAAAATATCTGTTATTCATGTTTGCATGTTTACTGTGGAACGTCCAAGCATAAAATTAAAAGAATACGGTTACATTTTTTTATCTATCCGAGAAGGTGTTGCATAAAAGTAGTTTTCTCCAATTATCCTTCTCAGTGGTTGTTTGTAGCATTCTCATATCAATTTTTGTCGACAGTTTGGATGTAATCTTACATCCCGGAAAAATTTAAATTAAGCTCTTTCTCGTTTAGTCATGTTTGGCATCGACGACAAGTGGTCGTTATATAGTTGCTACTATTATTTTTATTCTCTCCAAAATCAGCACCCTGGGAGTAATCACTATAAAAAGGTCGCTCTAGCATCCAACTCTAGTAATAGGTAGTTTCAGGACTGGCTTGCCATTTTCATTAGAGACGGTGATTTGAGCTAGATTGTTTATTGCAAATTAACGATGTATTCGATTAATTTCAGGAACATGATCAAGCGGTTAAATATGCTGTTGTATTATTTAAAAACACCCTTTTAGTGGGATAAAAGAGTTCCAAAATAATACGTTAGAAGTAAAATAGTGATGTAACTATGACTTTCTCGAAAGTGTCCATACATATTAGGGGAAAGTGTTGCATGTTTGTGCAACGATAGACTCCACAAGAATTGAATGATAAGACCTGTTTTAATCCACCTAGTGGTGTAATGATACCATTCTCATATTATTTATTTTCTCCTATTTATTACAACAGAAATTCCCCGGAATACTACAATTTAAAAAGTTCAGAAGCGAGTTTTACAGATTTCTTCTGCAAACTTCTACTACATTGATATACTACATTTGAACTCAACTTAGTGAAAATCTATGCAATCATATGTGAGAAAGTGAAATGAGCTCAATTTTATCAAAAATGTACCGGTTTTCGGACTTATATAAAATTCAACAAAACATTTATGGGACTATCAATGATCTATTTGGTTACAGACTCTTATGATCTGCAAACTAGAGAAATTCACTAGCCAATATAAAGGTAATTTGAGAAAAACAAATTCTTGAAATTGACATTTTTACACTAAGCACCTAACCCCGGAGCCAAAGGTCGGATTCGAATGAAAATTGGGATATTCTTATCTCAATCTTAATTCATTTAAGTTGAAACTAAGATGGTAAAGATCGGTTCAGCCATCTCTGTTTGGCCGTCTACTGACAATGGCTATCGATTGAAGTAGTTTTGGGGCAGTTTAGATTTTTTTTACGCAGCGACGAGCCAGCCTCCGACTGAAAGTCTCTTAAATAAATGAAGAAAACTAAAATAATTTTATTGCGTGTTCTGTTTCACCGCTTTCAGTGACGGTATAAATATTCTAACAATCTTCACCCTGTAATTCCGGAACTGGAAGCCGGATTCGGATGAAACTCTGAAATTCAATAGAGGACCACAAGACCTTTCATTTAAACCTAAAATCGCCAAAGCCATTGTTTAGGAAAGTGAGTGAGATTCATTTTGGAAGATATGGCCACTATTTCCGATACTTCCGGATTCGGAAACCGGGAACCAGGATAGCCGGATTCGGTTTGTTTGGCTGCTGTCTACTGATAATGATTTCCGTTTGGAGTAGTTTTGAGTTGAGAATTTGTTTACGTTTTTTTTTTGTTTCGCCGCTTCAAGCGAGGGTACAACATTTTTTTACACACTTTACCCTATAATTCCGGAAGTCGAATCCAGGTGAAATTCAGCTTTTGTTTGAACTTAAGCCTGTCAAAATCAGGTCTGCCACCTCCGATAAAACCTAGTGATATTATTTGACATTGTCAAACATTGCTCAATTCGACGAACTGAATCGATTTGCGCAAAGCAAAGCCTTGGTATTACGGTATTAGCGTGGTGTGTTTGATTTCGCACAAAGAAAACAAAAACCGATACAGGCTGATGCGTAGCAGACTTTCGGATGTGTCACAATAGATTAAAGTTTATTTGAGAAGAACATCAACGCTTTGTCATGTATAGGGCATTTTTGCATGATTATAATGATATTAATAATGGTAGAAATAATAAAAATCCAATCACAAAGTATATTTTATGTTGCTGGTTGAAAAGTATTACCTTATATAGTATGAACTTAGCTTAGTTTTTCTAGCCTCCCGTGAGTTTCCCGTGATTGATCAGAAACCAGTTGAAATTGCATATTGAATAAAATGCATGATACTTCGGGAGTCGTAGATCATACTCAACGTACAACTTAAACTGACTTAGAACATGTACTGATCAATAACGTAGATGGCCACGTCCATGCAGTTCAATATGAGAAGGGAAGGAATATTACTTCAACAATTGTTGCTACTAGTGACCGAGGAATTCTCTACATCAACACAAATGTCACAGGAAAAGAGTGGTGTTAGTGGGGCGAGGAAATCATCAGAATTTTATCTTGGTAGAAAAATTGATTTACTTATTACTTATAATATTATCATGTGTTTATTGCTCTAGGTAGCCGACCACCGAGAATACGTTGCAATTTTATCGCGTTTTGTATTAATATGTGCTTCCTACTAAAATACGAAATTTCTTCCGAAAATCGTAAAACTCCGGACAGTCGGCTGTCGGGAGATTCGTTATCAATTCATATATTTCATTCGTTGTGTTCTGCTTTTTGTAATGAATAGCCGTAATACTGGCAAGATATCACTCAATTGTCATCAATCTAAAAACAACGTCTTATGCGATACGAAGTTATGTCGATATCTACTCTCTAACAAAAAAAAAAGAATTTAAAAAAATACCAAATGGATCCTCCTCGCAGTCTAACTATATTTACAATGGAATGGTTGCAAAATAATATCGGCACTATTATGAACTTCATGCACGCATCTTAAACTTAGCATTTAACCCGAAGAAAAATACATCAAACATTCCCCGAAAAATCGACAGAGTTTAGTCTAGCCCCAATTTAGTGAAGAGCAATATAACAAGACTGTAAACAAGAAAAAACATCTTTGAGGATCTCCTCTCTCATTCGCATTATTGTAAACAATATTACCATATATATCCGATGTATCTGCTGCCCATCAGTCGGTGTCGGTTTTCGTTTTCTTTACCGCGTGTACGAAATCGAACACAGTACGCTTCGTTTGTAAAGGTGGTGTTATGTTTTCATCTTCCGTACCAGCGCATTTCTATGTGCGTTTTATATGAAGGATTGAAATTTTTGACGCTCCCCAAGTAGCACGTTGAGTAGCTGTCCTGTGCGACTTATCAAGTTAGTTTATTTTACTATACTGGTGATTGTTATGTTCTTGAAAAAGCGTAATTTTTCTTTGTTATGTAACATATCTTTGAGTTCTTCCTTTGTTACGGATATCAACTGTGTAACTCATCTTATATTATGACCAAATTCATATGTTCGACAATAAGTAATATTTGATAGAGAGAAATTGGATATGCAACTATATGAGTTACATTTGAATACATGTTTTACGAAAGCGCATACAAATATGGATAATCAAACGTGAAACTAAAATAATAACCAAAAACAAGTTTATTTAAAAAATATATTCTCGCAAAAAGAATCAATTTCGAAACTTATCAAAACACATTCTTATGTAGTGTCGTCTGCTTGATTTATAACGATAGTAAAACTGATACAAAATACATCGCATGCATCGATCATATAACAAATGCAATAATAAATTTTATGAAAAAACATTTTTGAGCTCAAGGAAATTACTACGTCATGTAAACAAGATTTGAATTGATTTTTACAAAATCATAACAAACATAATTTCAGTTATCGGCAAATCAATATTGTGATTTTACTAAAGAGATGACTATTAGTACAATAGCCCTAGATGTTTATTCAAGAGATTAATACTTTTTCAACCAATTATTTATTCACTAAACAAGTGCAGGTTTCAATGATTTTTAAATTAGTATTTTTTTAAGTAAACCACGAGCTTGAATATGAGGTCTGTGAAAGAACAATTTTCACCAAAATAAAATTTTAACTTCTTTCTATGTGGCAACTGCGCTTTTTTACATTGAAACTTTTGTTAATGCAAAAAGTGCCCTACATTTTTCAAGATCGATCGATGCAAATAAGAACAAAAAATTGGATGAAAATATTGAATTTGAAAGAATTGTGTTTATTTTTTTTTCATTCCTAGGGATATTATAACTATAAAAAGGGCGTTTCAAGTTTTTGATGAAAATAGTCATTTAGGAACCAGAACATGTTTCTACAGAACAAAAGAAATAAATAATGATCCTTTGTTTAATTTCTGCCATTTAAACAAGTCAAGCGTAATTCTAAACATATGAAAACGGAGTTATTTTAAATGAAAGTTACAATTTAATATACTATACTATCAGTTATTATAAAAATTATATTTATTGTAACACTTAACATGTGAATGAGTTTCGACGTCTTGCCGACTTCCGACATTCACGACTTCCGAGATTCCTCATATAATTATTCAGCAGTTATGGTTGAATGTTTATTTAGTTTCATCAAGCTTCATCAATGTCAAACATGAATTCAAATTTATGAAGACTGTGAGGCAACTCTATTTGACATAAATACTGTTCTTGTACTGTAAGGCAACCCTATTTGACATAAATACTGTTTTCTGGATTTGAATTTTTTCTTATAAAAACAGCGTGAAAAAATACTTGAAGTTGCTTAGCTCTTTGTTTCTCTGTAAAAAATTATTTGGCTTTTCTGTTTCTATGTAAAATATTTTAAACGGATGAATTGTTGCCTGACCTTAACTCCAAAAGTGGCTCTGAACAGCATCTAGGAGTGACAAAGAAAAACTTTAAGTGAGATTACGTTTATCGAAATTGGCTGGCATGATTTTTCCAGATCATAAGTAGTTTGGAAAAGGTCTGGCTGGACCCATCTGCCAGGTGGATGGTTAGGGTGATATTCAAACCAGCCTTACGCTTCAAAGCTCTCAGTTAAATTTAACAATACTTTGGTACATTCCGTAGAAGAAAAAGGTTTAAAACACTTTGGAAAAAACATATTTTACTCATTTAGGGGTTTTGGTACCTCATGGTGTGGTGTGAATAGATGTATGAAAAATACGCATTGCTGGGGTTTTTGTTAGGAAAGTATTGATATTATTGGTCGCTAATATTATGATGAGAACATAATACTAGCGACCAAAAAACTACTAAGAACTTGAAACTTCAATTGCAACGAAAATAAAACCGCCATAATAATTGATTGAAATAGTGGTTTGAGCTAAAGTGCGCGACTAGTTGCCTTTATTTTACGGTGCACCTGGGTGTGACGAAATAGCAAGGTTTTTTTAATATTGTGGAATTATTTTCTTTTAAAGCGATTTTTTACTTGTCTTAACGACGCAAATCAACAAAAGACCGAGTTTTTGTCCAAATATCTCGAGAACTACTGCTACTTCTGCCTTAGTTCTCAATTTTTTTCTCCTCACAAAAAGGAATTAAGAAAAAACAGACCGGTGACTTAGAAATTATAAATTAAAAAAGTCATTTTGAGATATTATTTTTTCGATCCTGATCGAAAATTTTTGTTTCGTGAAAATACTGTATATGTCTTTTCCCGTTTTATATTGTCATAGTTTCTAACAACACAGAAATAATAGCAATTAATTTTAGTTATTAGTTTTCAGATAAATTCAGATCTTTCTAAGCATCTGATAATTGAATAAATCGAATTCCACTATCGATTCACGGGTGTACGTTATTTGGCATAATTTTTTTCGGCGTAAGCTTGTTTGGCATAACATTCATTTGGAATAAAATAAAGTGTTTCATTTGACATAATTCTATATGAGGCCATTAGTCATCTCAGCTCCATCGCTCATCTTATATATGCACAATAAAATAAGTGAAGTGAATTTCCACTAGGCTATCAATGTAGCACATAAGCTAAGTCCGCGCACAAACCATCCTTGTTTGCCTTGTCGAGTTGAATCGACTATCAGAATAAATAAATTCATGCCAAACGAATATATGCCAAACAAATTTATGTCAAATAACGCACAGACCAATTTGCTTCTACTAGAGTACATTCCTCGCAAATTGCAATGGAAACTTATTTTTTCCTTCTATCTATCCGAATATTGTGTCGGTGTTGGGTTTGCCCACTTTCCATTGGCCAAGAATATCATTTTCGTGTTTCATCTGTGTCTCTGACAGTGACTTCGAGCGAAATAATGACACAGTAAACGACTTCCGTTTGTCTATCTTCGCCACCTATTAGAATGTGCTACAGCAGAACAAGAAAAGTTTTTTCTTTGACTTAACACCTTTCTGACATCTTATTTAACTTCAATGTGGTTGATTAAAATAGTAATTATGTATATTTATTTGTTAGCTGTTTCGAAATATCATACTTTCCATGTTCTGCCCAATCATGATCGTAAATCAGAAGTAAAATATTACAGGAGAAGAGGGGCTGAAGCATGGAGTTCAATGTTTTTTTTTCAATTTTTATATGAGATATTTTCTGCATATAAAAATGTGCACTGTTTCTAGTGATTAATAATCTGACTAAATTGTCCTAAATGTTCGTCACGATCAAAAAAAAATTACCTCGCTTTACCCCATGTAGAGAACAAAGCGCGATACTTAACAAAATCTCATGATAATACAGTTAAAATTACCAAATATTTATGAAGCCATTAATCCATGAACAATTGATGAATAGAAAATTATTTATATTATTTTTTCCAAAGTTAAAAAATTTCGATGTAATCGAGTAGAAAATTTAGATTTGCAAATCATTCTATCGAAAATTAAAGTATTAAAAAAACAATCACAATGAATAAAAGTAAATTAAATTATTTTTTGCGCATCAAAATTGACTTGCTGTTGGTTCTAGTAAGTGCTTCTAAAATGAGAAGTTTATCGTAAAATTGATTGAAATATTTCATGAACAGTACCAACATTACTGACACGTCAGAGGTGTTGTAAGTGTAAGGGATGTTGTAAGTATCCCAAACAAGGGAGAGTTTTTGTGATCATAGGTTGTCAGTTTTAGTACAGTAAAATTTCATTCAATTCAATTGAAACCGAATGTGAAACACACTGACGATATCTCTACTGCGGCAAATTTCACACACAACGATCGCTGACGTAACGAACTGGCAGCATTCAGTTCTTCAATCGTTTCTCTTCAAATCAAAGCTCAGTTTAACCACCGTCAGTCGATCTCTTGAAGTAACAAAATATCTCTTTCAATAGTGTGAGAGCGGCCTTCAAATGAGGTTTATGTAAACATTCGAATTGGTTCACGATAATAGATGAAAGACAAACCAGGTAGCTGAAATATCAATTACAGATAACACATAAATTAATAGTTTCCTCCCTCAATTTTCATTTTTGATACTTTACTCCATTTATAATTCTATTCATTCGAACTTGTTCACTACCAAGAGCGAAGACAATGAAGCAGCTAGACTACTTGGCACTTGAAACTGAGCAAACAAAATTTTAAATGACTAGGCACGATTATTCAACTGACGATGAATTATGGGAGCTTCACTTGAAAATGACAGCAAAAGTCATATGAATTTGTATCGATATGCTGACAGTTAGCGGCCATAAATTTAATTTTCATCTGATATCATTCGATTGAAAATGAAATTTTACCGCACTGGTCAGTTTGTCACAAGGGAATTTTTAGGAGGCAGATGTGTAGTCAACATTACTAACAAAAGGTGGGGTCTGCAGCAATTATTTTAGAATTTAGCGAAAATCGATACAGGTTACCATGATGAATTTTCAAGTTCATTTAAATTTGTGGCAAACAATTCCAGATCCGGAAGTATAATTATATAAGGGTACGGCACTTGTATTACTATACCTGACAAACCGTACTTCCATTTATCCAAATTTCCTTGGAGAAGCTTAAATTGATTAAAATTTTGAGCACGTTTGAAGTATAAAATTGGGGTATTTGATAAGTGAAAATGACTCATGATGAACACTTTCGATTGCGGAGATAATACCGTATGAAAAGTGGTGTATCTAGGGGAGCGAGGGAGGTGGCAAAAGGGGGCACTCACCCCGGGCTCAACGTTTTTAAAGGGACGGCAAACCAATCATTGGGATTTTTTTGCTCAACAAGTCATCTTTCCAGAGATGGAATTCAGTTTTTTTTTTGGTTCACTAAACCAACGATGGGGGCTACAAATCTTATTTTGCCCCGGGCGCCAAATTTTCTCGGCACGCCACTGCGTATGAGTGACATTATCGAAAATCCGAACCGATTTGGGTAAACTTTGCAACATTTGCAAACAACAACGTGGTTACCGATCAGGTTTAAATTAATTATGGTGGACATTTCATTTTTTTCTGGAGATACAATTGAAAAAAAGATGTAACCGACAAAACGCAGAATTTTCCCAGAGATTTCTCATCCCAATCTAACAAATTTGAACTTATTTGAAAACTATAATACTGTCAAAGAGCACGCTAAAATCTTAAAAATTGCGTAACCGACAGGCGTCTGACGGAATGATGGCTCAGCCGATTCGGGGACTTTAAGCTCGTTGGGAAGATACTTTAGAAGCAAAAAAATATCGATGAACAGTTTGCAACTAAAATTGTTAAAAAGTTTGGATGCGAACTGATCGGGAAAAAATTGCGGAAACATAATTTATTAGTTGGACTCGGATGTAAATTGGCTAAGTGGCTAAAGTGGATTTCGTTAAAATAAAAGCGAAAAAAGGCAACCCTGTGAACGCAAGTAAGGTGAAGGATTACTTCAAGCACAATTCGAACCTTTTTATTCAGGACCAGATCAAAACAGTCAATTAGCCCGTCTGTTTTAACCAACAGGTAATGAAGTGGGCCGGTCTTCATATCTTCAAAATAACTCAGGGGTCTAACCGAACCAATAAACAGAATACAATGTGGAAATTCAGCACCATCGTAATGGACGACGAGACGGACATTAATGCGGACAACAAGCAGATCCTTAGACTGGAGTTTTTCGTTCGCAAGTTCCATCACGATATTCGAAGATCAAGTGTGCAAGTGTTCAGCAAAATTTAATGGGTAGTGTGAAATCCAAGGATCCTAGGAGATGAGGTTGAATGAGCGAACTTTGCGAATGCAATGCTAGTATGTGTTTATTTATTTCCTGAAAGTTTAAAAAATATCCTGCTAAAATGATTATTGGTGATCATTTCAGTCTGTTGCACACGATAATCTCCCATGAACTTTAGCTAATGCACTTCAATCGAAGTGAAGTGAACATTTTGAAAATTTTACGTTTAATGATCACGTACAAATTCGCTGGACACATTCAAAACGGCATGATGGTAATGCAAACCTAACGCAATGTCGTGTCTTCGGTATGGTACAAAACATTGGCATATGGACATACGCTGTTTGAATTGTTGTAATTCGCATTCAACAAACTTCCGTCAAATTAATGAAACCACTGATAAATGTGATAATACTGTAATAGAAATCATAAATTCAATCTGTTGGCCATGTTCTGTCCGACAGAAAAATTTAAACACACCTTCGCTTCGACAACAACGAGCCAATTCAACAGCCTTGAATTGGTAACCCGAGTAGAGTGTGAGATTAAAAAGAAAACTCAATTTGATATTGTGCTGTTCGTATATATCGATTACTTAATTTGCTATCGTTTTGGTCGTTTTAACGGTTAAAAAATCAAAATAGAAAGCAAAAAAAATGCTGTGTGACATCAAACTGGAAACTAGTTTTGCTCTCAGTGAAAGCCAATTGAAAACTTAATATGATGAAGATTTTCTCGAAATGACACCTCACGAGCATAATCTAAAAATAGAACAGCCATAAAAGGTCCGGTATAGTATAAATTTAGGCGATATTACTCGCAAGCAAGAAAAAAGATTTTATCTAATCTCCATATCAGTCGCAAGCAAGAAAAAAGATTTCATGCAATCTCCACACTACCGCGGAGAGAATCCGGTTTCGAACTTAGGTGATTTAAAATGCGAACGTTTCGCGATTGCTATGGACTGTAAGTGCTAGCTATCAGGAGACGGAAAATGTTCGGTTATATGACAAGCAGTGTTGTTTCATCCCGCATCCACCGTGAATAGCAGTGTGGCTATTTGAGCACAGTATAAAAATGTCCTCTTTGTCCTTCTCATATCCAAAGATGTAGCATTCAAACATTATAACATTAAATTGAGTTATCTACATGATCTCGAACAACTCGCACATGTAATAACTTTGAAATACGAATTTAGAGGCTCTGAAGACCGAACGTTTTACAGTGAAGTCTTCTACAACACAGGGAACGTGAATTAGGAATCCGGCAAAGAGGTATCCCAGATCATTTGTTTTTTCGACTAATTGGGACAATGAACGATTACCTCGCTTCTGACCACATATAGAACCAGAATCTCTTCAGTAAATTTTTAGTTCTGGTGTAGACTTATAATTTACAATCATTTGATGCAGAATTAGTCATGTGACTCAAAATTATAAAGATTTAGTTAGACGGTTTCTTTAGAAAAGTGTATTAAATTTCCAAGATCTATTAGATGATTGATAAAACACTTCTCATAATATCTAGCGTTAGTAAGTATATGAAGTTCTAAGCATTTATAACTAGTAGTGAGAATTGTTTTGAAGAGTGTCTTCGACATAGTTTGTGGACTACTTAGGAATATACAAATTAAACATATAGTTTCTTGGTGGCTCCTCTAAGTAACTAAAATATTATTAAGAATTAGCTCTAGGTTATGAAATCTGAGACATTCAATGTTCGATGTTTGAACTTCGTAAACAATGAATTTTTCCATACTTTTGGATATAAAGTTAAGGATATTTTCAGAACGGAACGATTTCTGGATGCACTGAAAATAATGGTCTAAGAACTTTGGAATGAACTTCGCGACGTCGTATGATTAGAAATATCGTAACATTTTTTTTAACTAAGCGCAAAAATTGTTACAGGATCGGATACTTAACGTATCTAGAAGGAAATCGATGACGTCAAATATAGTTCTCATATCAAATTCTGAAATAAGCTCGCAGACTCGGCAGACGATCAGCGAGATAGGAATGCCAAAGCCACTATTCAGATAGATCTGCTTCAGACAAACCTGGTACCGATGATCGCCAATTTATCTGATGCCTCCCAGACGTGTGGTTTGACATCAATATTCTCGTGGTTAAAAAGAAAGAGCATTATTTGCGTAAAAGTTGGAAAAATGTTGAAAAAAAATCGTTTCTTCGCGGTTGTGGTTGCAGTCAACTGCAGGATCTCGGCAGAATGTCAAAGAATTTTTGTAAAAGGCAACAAAGGATTGAAGGAATAATTCTTCAATTGAAACTCAACTTAGTATTCTTGTGTCGCCATTTGAAATTTGCTCAATTTCAATGGATTCACTAAGTTGTTGATTTTAATATTTCCATTTTTTGAGTTTCACAAAACTTTTGCCTTTAAAAAGCAAAATGATAACATAATGTGATATTAATTGAAAATTTGATGAGTCGATATCATATTAGGATTTCAATCTGATTAAACTTATAAAACCGATACACTGAAGGATAGTGCAAGGATGCAAATAGCATTCCGAAATACGTATCTGTATTACAACCGTTTGCGCACGACTTTGCACGCATGAATTACCATTGTATAAAAGCTCGAAAGCAAAAGCCCATAAGGGATTACTGGGCTGCTCGAAGCGCCCCTACAGGAGATTACTACTTCATGTTCGGCACGACAGTAAAGATGTTGCACTTCGGTGTTCTGTCAGCAGCAGAAACTTTATGTCTGCCTAGCGGTTTATGTTGAATTGCTAGGTTACATAACAGTTCAACAGAAACTGTTATGTACTGACGAGTCAAAGACGTAACATAAAGTATATAAAATAAGCAATGCATGCTGCTGAATCGAGAGTAGTCCATAATGTTCCTGGGGGTAACTATTATGAAATAACCAATATATAAAATATGCATTAGCACTGCCAAACATGCTTAAGATCCTACGAAAAGGTAGTGTTAGTGATAAAACTTTTGTTTATAGAAATTCTAAATGCTAAAAAAGGAAAGGGGAAGTTTTAACCAGTAGGCGCCCTTAAGGATACTTTCCCTTACACAGAAGAAATTATTGTATGATACTAACCTTATGATCAAAAAAGAACCGGAACTTTCATTTTAAAATTCCCGCGCTTGTCCAATCAGTAAACTTTTATTCTCTCAACGTTGGCATCATTTTTATACACATTCTGTCAAATTTTGACGCATATCGTACGATTAGTTTTTGTTTGGAGTCTATACAAAGAAGTTGAAAATTTTTCGTGTGGCGATTTTTATAATGGACGAAAATTTAGAACAACGTGCGTGCATCCAATTTTGGGTTACAAATGGATTTAAGTGTTCCGAAACGTTGAAAATGTTAGAAAAGGCCTTTGGTGAATCGTGTCTAGGAAAAACACAGGCATACGAGTGGTATAAATGCTTCAAAGGTGGTTGCACAAGCTTGGATCATGATGAGATCTCTGGCCGCCCAACAACATCTGTTACTGAAGAAAACATTGAATCGGCGAAGCAAATCGTGTTGCAAAATCGTTCTGTACCGATTAGAGAGATTGCTGTGTTGTTGGGCATCTCTTATGGATCAGCCGAACACATTTTAACTGATGTTTTGGGTTTGAAACGCGTCGCTTCTCGGCTGGTGCCAAAAAAACTGAATTTCATTTAAAAACAGCGTCGTGTTGATGTGACCAAAGAGATGATTTCCAACGCAGATAGTACGATATGCGTCAAAATTTTACAGAATGCGTATAAAAGTGTTGCCAACGTTGAGAGAATAAAAGTTTACCGATTGGAGAAGCGCGGGAATTCTAAAATGAAAATTCCGGTTTTTGTCGTGAATACGACTTACTTTACTACGGGGTGCCTTTTCAAAATTTACCCTCTGAGAGAGTGATAAGTTTTTGATCGTGAATATCTATTGTTGTATCTAATGAATCAACATAATTCTTGCGACATGCCATCGGAAATATGATCACAATTTTAAAATAAAATTTTCAGTTCTGTGACATATTCTCAAATAGTTCCAAATTAAACTTTTCTGAAATGTTTGGTATAAACGAGTATCAAAGAGGATAATTCATAAGGCGCGTTTGCCTTTCTCGTATTTTTAAGCTCATAGCTCAGTGATCTGTGAAAGGATTTAGATAATCTAACTACCAATTGATTCGAATTTTTTCAATTTAAACGTGTATAGCAAAAGCATTGAAATATTTCAATAGTACACTATTGAAAAACCTGTCTCATTTGCTCCATGTCAACACCAGCCAATCAGAACGCGTTCTAAGGAAGAGAACAAAATATCTGCTGCTGTACAACAAATCGTCCGGGAAAAATGTTCCGAAAAGTGGTGAATATCGCAGTGATTTCCTCAATTTGGTCCTTGTGAATGCTAGAAACGAATCCCTACAGCATATTGATAGTTTCTTTCAATAAATTATGCAAATCCGAAATGAAATAATCAACAATAAAATTCTGTATGCGGCTATTTTTATAGCCGTTAGGACCGCCCATTAGTGAAAAAGCTACAAACGAAATCACATAAAAGGAAATCTCTTAACAAAAATTCAATCAGTTTGGATTGTATCGCCACTGCGAGCAGATGTGTTTTGTGTCGTCTGCCTGCTTTCGACAAGAGCGATTACGTCACAGCTGCCAGCAGCGATGTCAGATCTACGGAAATCTCCGTAGATCTACGGATTCGAACATTTTCTACGGATCTACGGATCCGTAGACAAAATCTACGGGAATTGGATTTTTTCTATGGAAATTAAAATTTATCAACGGAGAACTACGGAAAAAAGTTTTGTCTGGCGAGCAAAAAAAAAAAAAGCTTTTTCACCGTGAGCGCTTCCGAGAAAAATTCCAATCTACGGAAATGACACTACTACTATCTGGCATCGCTGGCTGCCAGTCATTAGCATTGGGAAAAAAACAACGGTGGAGAGCATTGCACAATATCAGCCGTTCTAATGGCTCTAAAAGTTTTCTAAAGAACTATTAGGATTTGTTGTTTGCAAATCGTAGGGGAATATCCTCAGTTTACTGCAAATCAAGAACAGTTTGCTTAGATTTGTGCACTTTTCGCCGTGTGAAATTCACAGTAATCGAGATCAAGTGAAACTTTCTTTGTTTTTGCGAAAAATGTGAAAAAGGGGAATGCGTGCATAATTCATACAATTGATATTCGGAAGTGTTAAGGAACATGTCAGTTGTTTTCGTATTCACGACATCCAGTTATGTCTCTGACAGTACCCACCCGCCTTTTTTTTATCATAAGGTATATGAGCTTTGAAAATGATCAGCAGCAACGGCTCTATTGAAAAATGAATATCTCCCAAAAATCTAACTTCTTTCGGATCGAAATATTTTGAAGACAGTTCAATGAAATGTGACTTACCTGAAACTGCAGCAAATATAATGAAACTAACGCTGTGTAGCAGCCTCATCTCATCTCCCAGCGAAACAAAAGCGGCTTTTCGCGACGGGAAGCTGGATGATCTACTAAGTTCTTTTGCTACAAGTAATCGTTTTCTTCGTTGGTAACTATCCAACCGCGATGACAATCACCTTCCCCACCAACCACTCCCACCACCACCACCACCACCGTCGTCAAAATGTTGTATGGCGACAATCTTGACAATATTGTCGTGTCACCGTTTGACGAGATTTATTAACGATGATTTCAATAACGACGTGGTGGTTCACAGTTTAGACTATCGCGTTGTGGCTTTTATGTTTTTCGTTGATTCCGTACACCGTATTAATCCGCCTCCGGCTGCAGCATTGATTATTGCCGTTCCGTTGAGTGAAAAAAAAACAATTTCCGGTCAAGAAACGGTCATGTTTTCCTGCAAAATCGAAAATGGAGAAAACGAGAAATGTGAAATCTTGAATAATAAAGATTCAAACCATTGCGAGTAAAAGTTTCGTTTTAGTAGACAACGGTTCGAATTAAAATTTAGTTGCAGCATAAAATTTTCGCTTTTCTTAATGGGTATTAGGAGCATGAACCAGTAATTGAATCTATTGAAAATTTCAAGTGATACATCTGCGTAATAAGTAAAGTATTCAGGGGAAATTAATTTTAAGTGAAAGCATCTTAAAATTCGAGTTACTCACAGCTTGAATACATAAGCTAACTCTCACGAATATTTCCATAAATTTTGTTTTGGAATGAAAATTCTTTGACATGCATTAAATGTAAATAGACACTCTATGATAATTGCCGATCACTAGGAGTACGAAGCGGTGCCTAAGTGGTGCTCTTAAAAAAGTCTAATTCAAATGTGTATCAAATAACTTATAGTAAAGTCATTGATCGAAACAGTTATTTAGAGTGAACTGTGACAAGTATGTGTCGATTAGTGGAAAGTGTTATTTGTTAGATAATACTGATTCGCGAAACTAAAAAATATTCAAATGACGGACCGATCAACCGATCGAAGCGCCATCTACATTTCATTGTCGGTATTATCAGATTTAGGTTATCAGATTTATATGGAATGTGTGAAAATTTACAAGTCAATCGCATGATTCAAACTGTAAATAAAAATTGGTTGCACCCATCTGCTCGTGTTTGTTTTATTTTATTTTTTCAGTAGTGGTGTGTCATCTCGCGTTGTTTAAAGCAATGCGAATAGGAGAAGCAAGGTTCTTTTTCCAACCAAAAATTCACGCGCTGCAACTGAGTGAACTTTTAACACAGAGAACAGACATTCAAGTTAGTTGAAACTATTCTGAAAAAGCTGTGTAAAGCATACAAGTGGAAGTTCGTTGAGAATCACCATTGAGTACAATTTGGCATGCATGAATTACCGTTGTATACAAGTCAAACGCAAGAACCCATAAGCGCTCAAAGCGCCTCTATAGGCGAATTGCTACTTGGTGATTACTTTTTCCAAACAACCGTTAAATTTCTTACACACTTTGAAATCTCTACTTGAATGTCTCTCTGTGCTTTTAAGCAGCTTCTGTGGATTCATTTTTCTTTCGTGGTTTTGGTTTCATTTTGGAGTTTTATGGACTATCATGGTTTCGTTAAAAGATGGCAGTCATTTTTTTTGTTGATATTTATATTATTTGCATAACACCATAAAACTAACAAAGAGATATTTTTCGTTTTCTAATTCTATTTTTCGAATATTTAGTACGGCTCTCATAGTTTGTAGATGACATTAAAGGAACTGTAAATTAAATTTTCTTTTTTTTTCAAATGCTATGTTTAATTACGGTTGCATATATTTTTTCGGTTTTATGGCTTGTAAACAATGGGTACTATATGATTGCTATGCAATAACTGTGATAACCGAATGTGGAACCGAGAACCGAGTGTTATACATTTGAATCAGATCGTCGAGATCACAAAAGGCATGTGTGTGTATGTGCGTATGTGACTTAGATTCAAATGAAAGGCCTAATTGAATTTTCGTCACAGTCGCTCTGCTGGTTCCAGAACTACAGGATAAAAGGTGTAAAAAATGAAGAAAATATGCTCTCGCTTTTTTCCAAAAATGACTACACTGATTTTCTCACACTTAGATTCAAAGGAAAAGTCTTGCAATGTTAAGGAAGATTTTTGAAGTTCATCCGGAGCCGACTTCCGGTTCCGAATTTACGGGGTGATGAGAAAAATTTATTTCAATTGTTCAAGTGTTTTTTTATTAATGAAGATGAAAATACAAGCAAATTTCTTGAAACTAATGAATACATTTTTATAAATCAATTTTTAAAACCATTACTCATAGACTGTTTTTAAACCATAGAGCGCCCTCTCGTAAATGTCTGGGCTTTGATTTTGCTCATCTGGCATTTCATAACCCTAATCGATCCCATTTTCTGCATCCCCCTGAAAACCCATTACCTGGTATAGTACGGTCCTCCAAAAGTCCAGTTACTGAAGTTACTGAGTAGGATGTCATTTTCTCGTTCATTTCTCCAAACCCGAAACAGCGACAACCAAAAAAAAGCATCATGTGTCAGGTCAAGAAAAAAATCCCAGTCAACTTCAGAGAGCGGCAACCCGAAACGGTAGCAACATCAAATATATAAAGAAAGGGAACTAGAACCGGAGCTAACCACCCACAAATGAGAAAACTTAACCAAGCAGCCTTTTCCCTTACCGACCCGACTCAAGATACGCAATGCTGGAAATTCAATTTCACATCAGAAGATGATGACTTTTTACTTTTCCTATTTCTCAGACTGGCGATCCTTGTCTTTGAAGAAGTTTTCCCAACTGAGTGGCTGGTGTTCATTCTGCTCTTTTATTTTTCTAACTTGTACATAATGGCACTGTGTCGTGGTGAACCTAAGCATTCATTCTTTGCTGGAACCACTTATGTGCAAATTTTCTTGCTTAGCTTGAAAGAGCTGTGGAGCCAATAAATTAGGTCAAAAGAACGCACGTTAACCGCATAAGTAAAGAGAGAAATGTCACAGTACAAAAAACGTAAAAACTTACATTAAAGTAACCAAGTTGAAAATCTTTCTTCTGTTGAGTATTTTTTGTTTTCGCAGCAGCAATCCGAAAATCATTAATAACACTAATTTGTCACTTGAGAGTGTAGTAGAATAATTTTACTAGAATAATATTTTAACATCATTCAAATTAAATGGTGGCTAAACATTATCCTAGTAATGACGCTAGTTTGCGAATAAAACTCGGAAACGAAACTTATTTTGGTTTATGGGGTTTCGTCTTCTTTTCGCCTTTAATAATGTTCGCGATGTTGGTCATTAGAGTCTTGTACATTGCTTCTAATTGATGATGGATGTTGACTCTTGATGCCTTTTGGTCAGTCACAAGTATATTGTCCATCGATTTTCGCAGATGATTAACGGTTTTCATAGGTATCTTGTACCTTATGATAAAAAAAGAACCGGAATTTTCATTTTAAAATTCCCGCGCTTGTCCAATCGGTAAACTTTTATTCTCTCAACGTTGCAAAACTTTTATACACATTCTGTCAAATTTTGACGCATATCGTACGATTAGTTTTTGTATGGCGTCTATACAAAGAAGTTGAAAAATTGTCGTGTGGCGATTTTTATAATGGATGAAAATTTAGAACAACGTGCGTGCATCAAATTTTGTGTTGCAAATGGATTTAAGTGTTCCGAAACGTTGAAAATGTTAGAAAAGGCCTTTGGTGAATCGTGTCTAGGAAAAACACAGGCATACGAGTGGTATAAACGCTTCAAAGGTGGTCGTACAAGCTTGGATCATGATGAGATCCCTGGCCGCCCAACAACATCTGTTACTGAAGAAAACATTGAATCGGCGGAGCAAATCGTGTTACAAAATCGTTCTGTACCGATTAGAGAGATTGCTGTGTTGTTGGGCATCTCCCAGGATCAGCCGAACACATTTTAACTGATGTTTTGGGTTTGAAACGCGTCGCTTCTCGGCTGGTGCCAAAAAAGCTGAACTTCACGATAATGCGCCGGCTCACACAGCGTTGGTTGTGTCGCAGTTTTTGGCCAAAAACTCAACCAATATCATCAACCAAGTACCGTACTCTCCAGATATGGCCCCGTGTGACTTTTTCCTCTTCCCCAGACTCAAATTGCCATTGCGGGGAACGCGTTTTGAGACCATAGAGACCATAAAAGAGAATTCGCTGCGTGAACTAAAGGGCATACCTTCGGCGGCCTATAAAACTTGTATGGAAAATTGGATCAAGCGTTGGCGTGCATGTATTGCCGCAGGAGGAGAGTACTTTGAAGGCGATAATAAAGAAATTTATTAAAAATTGAAATTTTGCGTTTTTTAATAAAATTTCGGTTCTTTTTTGATCATAAGGTATTCTATTCGACATCAAGTAAGAAGAAATTACCAGCTCTTATCGCTTGCGTATCAAAGTTAATCTTTACTTCGCTTTCCACGAAGAGGATTTCTCGTTACTTAAAATTACAGATGAAACATTTTGTAACTTGAAAGTACAGAACATGTTCAGCGTGAACTTTCTTATTGCTGATATAACGCGAAGAACTAGCTGTACAATGTATGATATTTCAGGAGTTTTTTAGAAATTTGTTCAGTTGCGCCGCATGAACGTTCAATCGTGGATAATAATTTGAAAAACGAACTGCTTAGAATGCAATTTCTAAAATTCGTAAGTTACTTACGCTAAATCATTCCCTTTTGTTTGAACTTTCGTTTAGTTGGGTAGTATTGCTCTGAGCAAGTAATCCTGGAGGCCTGACTGTACGCAGACGCAGACGAGCAATGAATATACTTCAGGCAATTAGAACCTAAACTGCACGTATTCGCATATTACCTCCATATAGAAAATCGATATGCATAGAAAAGTACTGTTGCACGAAATATTTGAAATACTTCAAGAAATTTTCTATATTGTTTAAGTAATTTGTATCTTGAACAAGTTTCTACATCGCCAAAAAATTTAATTGGCGATTACGATAACAAAACCGGTGTGTTTGTCACATATAGCGGCCATAACCACATATCCTTAAATAAAATCGAAAATCCGCTTTCTAAATCACTTAACACTGCTTATAAAAGACTTCAGTGTATTGTTTCAATTGCTGGCAATAAATTAATATCCTTTTTGAAAATACTACTCTGAATACGACATTGAGGGATGCATAAAGTGCAACATCAAAACCATCAATGAGCCCAAAAATTTATTTTTTGATAGTGAGTCGATGTGTTGCATGATAATAAGCTGAGCGCATGTTGTTAATTACTTGTTATTGCCATATTCATATGTGTTGGTTGATTTGATGCATCTAGTTACTCAGTGCCGCTACGAAAAAAAACGTGACACAAATACGTGCATTTCATTATATGATTTCATATGTAAACTACTTGACTCGGCGAACTACCTCGGAGGCTGCTCAAATCTCAATTGCTCATTATAGAACAACAGAATAAGAAACTCTTTCCTTGTAATTATACACCGAAGATCATTTGAGCTAACAGTTTAAGTGGCTTTGAAGTGCTAATAGAGACAGTCGACACAGTAGTTGAGAGGCTGTAAATGTTGCAACAACTCATAATTAACTACCGTTCTTTTTGTTGGTAAGAAAACGCCGAATGCGTAAACAGGTCACACTAAGTTGATCTTGTTAGAATGAGGGGTATTACAAAACGATTTCGCAAATTTTTATTCGCTGGCCTCACGTTCTGCTGCTGTCATTGTCATTGCATAAGTATGCTTATCGGAATTTGAAGACGTTTAAAATGGAAAGGCAAACTGTTCGTTTGCTGCTAGTCTAGTAAAATGGCATGGCCGTGGTTGATCAAAGCTACACAGCATAATTACACATCCGACTTCCAAAAGAAAGTTTTGCGACACTGAGTAACTTTAGGAAATTTATGAGTTCAATTTACTACTTCATTCTAATACCAACAGTACCCATTTTTTTTGTACATAAACAATAAGTTTGTTGACATCTATATTTCTATTTAGCCGGTCAATCACATATTCTACACAATGTTTGAAATAAGCTTTCTCATGTTAAATTTGCAAACGGGAAAAATCATCAAGCAACGTAATCAGATATGATCAGTATCTAACGGGGAAAACAGATTGGAAAATTGACATATGAACACAATAATGTAATGTAAACAGCGAAAATGTTACCGCAGATACGGGACTCGAACCCGTAGTAGTTAAATTGATTTGGTAGTCTAATTGGTAAAACAATTTCACCGGTTAGGAGTTAGCTACGGGTTCGAGTCCCGTTTCTGCGGTAACATTTTCGCGGTTTTCATTACATCATTGTGCTCATATGTCAATTTTCCAATCTGTTTTCTCCGTTAAATACTGATCATATTAAAACTAGCTCAAGACGGCTATACGTCTTAACAAAGACTAAAAACAAATCGTTGAACGTAATCATATTTTTGAAAAAAAAGTATATTTTGTCTTTCACATAAAGGAAGGTTATGCAATCACTGTGAAAAGCGACTTTTGAATCTAGTATCATGTACCATTCGAATCAGTTTGTTTAGATCAGCAAATGCCTGTGTGTGAGTGTGACAAATATTGCCTCTCAATTTATTCGGAGATGGCTAAACCGATTTTCACTAACTTGGATTCAAATGGAACTGGAATTTTTACGGATCCAACCGGTTCCGCAATCACAGCGTAATATGCACAAAAAAGTGCAAATAATGTAATTTAGATTTATCGAAAATGGCTTCCACAAACTTCCAAATAAGAGATCTTAAGGTCCTATTTAAAATTTATTTTTAATTATGAAATTCATCTGACAATAAAATGGTCTTAATGAATATGTATCAGTCAAGTCATAAAATTGTAGAACGTAGTATTTTCTGCGAAAATTTGTGAGTTGGTTCACCAAAATCGAAAAGATGTTCAACAGTGCCAAACGTCCTCAAACAAGATGTTATCGGTTCGTAAAACCCGAACGTCGTTCGATGAAATCTCGGCTGCAGTAAACTGGTGGAGCGCAGCGATCGTTGTGAAGCACGGAAATCAAGTAGAGACAGAATCTTCGAAGAGTCGATATCACCGTTAATCAGTTTTGCCTCGAAAACAACTTGCTGAATTTTTCTGCGTCGTTTCAATGAGTCGAGTCCGATCAGTCGACAGCGATCGGGATACGATGGGAGCTCAAGCGGATTCCTCCAAGGAAGGTTTCTTAGAGCAAGACGAACAAATCTTTTCTGTACGCCTTCAATCCGCAAATTCCAAACCAGCTGATACGGATTCCAAATTAGCATTTTCCAGTATAGGACGAACCAAGGAGCAATATAACGCTTTCAAGCAATATGGATCTTTGAAGTCCCGCCCGATCTTCGCAATGAAACCTAATTACCGTGTTGCCTTTGAAATTATGGATGAACGATGTACACGGAACCACCCGCGATCCCATTTCAACCAGAATATTAGTTGATTTTCTGAATTCGATTGGTTAAAATTTGGTACAACTAATCGATTGTTGTTTTAACTAAACTGTCATTTTTGTTTTTCGATTAGCAGAAACGATGGTTGAAACAACTAATTTAACTGTTTGAAAAAAAAATGCTGTCAATTAGTGAGGACACATACCTTTCAATTTCAACAAATATTTTAGTTGAAATAACTGGTGTTGTTATTGAAACAAAATTCTGTTAGTTGAAAAATAAATCGGTTTTATTTGTTTTAGACATTGCAAATAGTTGAATCAATTCGAACAATGTTAATGATTTGCGAAAATTTCAGTCAATTTATATGAGCTTGTGTGCATCAACCGCTGGGAATTGAAATTTTGCGACGGCAATTCAAACGCGCCATTCAATCGCAGCGCGTTCTGTGTGTTTAAAACCCTTCGCTCCTGTTACTTTCATAAATTAAATTCATGTCATAAAGCGTTTTATTGCTAATGCATGAACATCATCATCGGTATCAAACAGCTGGAAGTAAAACAGTCTGCTGGAAATAAATCAATGATCGAATTTGAAGCATAAAATTTTTGCGCATACCTGAAAGATTACGAGATGATTATTCATTAACATTTTCTAATTTTTCACCAAATCTTTTTCATCTTAAACAAGGTTAACTTTATCAGAACACCGCTGTTAGATAAACACTTGTTATCATAAATTTCTCAAATCGAATGAACACAATTTCACCAAACGCTTTAACCATCGATGTCGTTTTCATTGACATTTTAAAGCGACGCGAACAGATTTCAACTAAAAAAGTTGTTGATTTTGCATTGCAATTATTGTTTTGCTTTCAACTGTCTCCGGCATTTGACAGCATTCAAAACAACATATTTTTCAACTACTTGAATATATGCAAATCAAAACCCATATTGGTTGAATCAAAATTAAATTAGTTAAATCAACTATCGCAAAAATCAAAAACTGCGATATCGCAATTTTATGATCGAAGGGTTCTCCGTGTAGATTGAAGGTAAGCTTAGCATCTAACAAAACACCAAGATCATTAACATGATCAACTCTCTGGAGTTTTTGTACATCAATTTCATAGTCGAATCGAATTGGATTCAGTATTCGGTGGAACGTTATGACCTGGCATTTTGCAATGCTGACAATAAGCCTGTTTCTATGACACCAGGCGACGAATGTATCAAGAAGATTTTGAAGCCGGATGCAGTCGTCGATAAAACGAACTTCAAGATACAATTTCAAATAATCGGCATATACTAATCTGCAACCGAGCAGCGAAACAAGCGAAATTGCTAATTGATGTGTGTTAAAAAAGATTTCGTTCACTTTTCTCGATGTTGCCTCAACTGATTTTCACCATCTCAGATTCAGCCGGTTCCGGATCCGGAATTACAAGTTGAAGAGTGAGTGGGAGGGTTATGTGTCCGATTAAAAAATCGATTTTCCACGTCCAAAACATGTATACAAGACGTAGGAGAAAGGATTTTTCGAAATTTGAAGTGGTTGAAAAATTACACGTGCAAGAATACGTGCAGATATAGTGTTTAGCCCGCTCATATTTTGAACAGTTTAATTTTTTTACATTTAAAAGATATTTTTATTCAGGCCTATTTGCGTACAAGCTTTACGTGGCCGATTGAGCCGATTTTTTCATTAATTTTTTTTTGTATTGGACCTAGTTGTCACACTTTTTCTAGGGGGCGAGGATTGAGGGGCACTTTGTTAGTAGCTCGTCTCGTCATCCATTGCTGCATCGGTAGTATTGTTGTTGATTTCCGTCTTAAGTTCGTTGCTAGTTGCTTTAGATGCGCCTTGTTGTACTGGTTGGTTGGAGGGTAAGTTGTTAACTGCAGCTGGTGTATTTTGTTATATAGGGGATACTGATGGTTTCGTTGAAGGGTTGTTTGTGACTGCCACAGATGTACTGGGGTTGCTTGGGGTTGGTGTGAAGGAAGCACTGTTGCCCTTTGGTGTGGTAGTCTCCTTGTCCTGTTTATCACATGGCTCACCGTAGTGAACAGCTTTTTGGCAATATTGACATGTGGCCATCTGATTGTCATAGGTAGCAAGTGATTTGCACGGGATTCTTGTATCCTGAACGAAAGTCACATGAGTAGGTATAGGTCTCTTCAAGCGCATGCGTAACAAACGTATGCCATTTAGAATACCGGGGGAAAAGTTCTTCCACTTTTCTTTTTCGATAGATCTCTCCGTATTGGGACAAAGTTTTGCGAATAAAAGGATCTATAACGCTTGAGGGAAGATCATGCACACGCACTTCTATAGCACTTCTTATATACTGGATATACTGGAATGATGTACTTAATGTTTTTGTGCTCCACATAGTGCACATTGTTATTGTCTTTTGCGAATTTAATTGCATCCAACTCTTTATAAAACTGGATGTAAACAACATTATTTGTCTTATTGCGTTGAAGTAAATGCACACGTTTAATGTCAAGATGCATTTGCTCTTTATGCAAACCTTCAAGTTCTCGTATCGTAGGTCGAATTTTGCACTAACTGAAGTCAACAATAATTGTGTTGTTTCGTACCGGCGGTAGCTTTTGTTCGTTTGGTTCATTCATTTCGAGATCGTTCTATTGTTCACTACACAATACTGTATTTGGTTTCTTTCGTCCCGAACGTAAGCGGTTTTGTTTTATCGACTGACTTAGATGAGATGTGAAAGCGAACTGAACTTTTTAATTATTTCTGCTCAATTTTCTACCCCATCTTCAGCATATTTGCAACTTCAAATGAAACGAAAAGTATTGAAATTGCTGGATTAGTTTTTGTTTTAATACTTATATAGACCCCTAAAATAGTAAAAAAAGAATTATTTTTCTAAGAAGCGTTCAAAAAATTAGTTTCTAAATTTTTTTCTTTGTTTCAGATCAGAACAGAGTCTTAGGTACAACGGATAAAATCGTGTATGTTCCTTTTTTGGTTTCAGAACCGAAATCATGGCAACAGTGGAGCTCCTCTTTTTATACGTGTTTTTGTTGATCGGTATATCTCCGAAGGTAATTAGATTAATCATTTCAAAAAAATTTCATAATTTGTTTTCTCAAATGGTTTTTGGAAAAAATAGGCTTTAAAAATGGGCGGCACACTAGCTGCCCCCTTCAAAATCTAAACTGGATTCAAAACAGTTCTATTCTCAAATTCAAACAAATCGAAAAAAAATTGAAACTATTGCTATCGGTAGTAATCATCAGTATTTATTTTATTTATTTTTATTTTATTTATTTATTCCTGTCTCGGAACTACATGGTGTTTTGATTAGCCAGATTATACTAGTTAAAATCCGAACAAACCTTCCTGTTTCTATTAAATGAACAGTTTTTTTTTAAGAATTGCACAATAATATTTATGACTCTGGTCGAAGAAGAGACCATTTGCTATAAGTAAAGGGATCTAACCCCAAAGGGTAATCATGTCGTTACAAAATATTTGAAACAGCTTAGACTAGATACAATTTTCCCAAAATATCAACCCATCCACTGCCATATTAATGATGCCAGGGCGATTCTGTTAATTTTAAGCAACCGCTTCAACGAAAAATTTGAAACAAGGGATTTTCAGGCATTGTCAGGAAGGTTTAAATTTTTTTAAGTGTCTTGGAGATGCATTTCCAAGATTAAAAATCCATTTGGGGGTTTGGATAGCACATGGTAATAAATATAAAGTTTTTGAACGTAAGATATATAAAAATAAATAATATTCGAGCACATCAAAGTGCTTCGCTGTCATATTTTTCAAAAACTGCGGACGACCACAATATTCCATTTCTTCTAATATAAATACAATCAACCATGCGTTACCATTGAAGCTTAATTAGAAGGAAACGCATCGTGCATAAATACTAAAACAAAACTCCAAAACAAAATTTTGCGGCTGCCAAAACTTAAAATGCTCGCGCAACATTTTTAATACGGGAATAACAGATATAATACGGGAGTTAAATGGCGGCATACCTGCAAATTGTCGGTTTCGTCAATAAGGTTTCGGAGGGTGGAAATAAGACCACCGTACCCTATTTATGTACTATTTTCAGTAGCATAAAAACACAAAACCATTTATTACGTTTCAAGAATACTGTCATCATAATATAATAAATGTTTTGTTAGTATTTTAATCAGTACTTTGACATTGTGTAAATATTTACAGATTTTTGCCTTTCTCATAAAGCAAGACTATCGCTATAAAAACATGCTTTACCCACCTAGCAGTGAGACTATACCGTTTTTTATCGTTCCACATGTGTTTTACATCAATATTCGTATTTCTCTTCAAAATTTCAATCAGAATGGTAATCAATTGTTTTATGAAATAAATAATATATATTCAAATTAACAGGACAATTATATATGCATTAGGGTGGAACAAGGTTGTATGGGAAAAAGATGAAAATGTTTATTTTCTCGCTCCACCAAACTTTTCGTTTTCCTTTTGGGTCCTTAAAGCACCATGCAAAATTTTAGCCCGATCGGAGAAACTATATTTTCGCGCCCACGGTTTAAAGTTTGCATGGGATTTAGTATGGAGAAATTCACTTTTAACAAAAAAATCGGCTGGAGATCAACTTATGAACTCTAAAAATCAGCGCATATGATATTTTCGTAGAAAATTTAACGAGGAAGAAAAGCTTTACAAGATCGCAAAACAATCCGACATTTGTAGAAAAAGTTATTGAAGAAAAACCGACACAAGATCTGAACAATGGCTCATTCCTTAATATATCTAGCACCACTGTTGCTAGTGAATGTAAAATGATGTGACTTCCCTTTAATGTGCTATATGTAACGGTTGATCCGTTTTGTTTGATATCTTGACGATAGTTACTCAGCAGAGTATAAAGATTATTTTTAAGTTACAAACCATGCTCGAAACCTTACAGTAAAGACACAAAAAGTCATGTAAATTGTGTTTTTGTTTGCATAAAATAGTACCATCTATATCTTCTAAACTGTAAGAAAAAGAGAGTTTATATATTCCGCTAAGTTTTTGGATTTGAGTTTATCTAAAATATTGTAGAAGATTCCAAAAACCTATTTCTTCAAATTAAAAAGTTAGACTTTTTTGTGTCTTTACAGTGAGTTTTGGAACATGACTTGTCACTTAAAAATAATCCTCATACTCAGCTGAGAAACTTTTGTGAAGACATCAAACAACTAAAATCAATCGTTATAACATAATAGAAGAAAGCACAATCATATTACCACCACAAGCAGCAGTGGTGCTAGATATATTAAGGAGTGAGCCATTGTTCGAACCTTGAGTCGGTTTTTCTTTAATAACATTTTCTACAAATGTCGCATAGTTTTGCTGTTTTCTGAAGTTTTCTTCCTAGATAAATTTTCTACAAAAATAACACATGGGCTGATTTTTAGAGTTCATAGGTTGATCTCCAGCCGATTTTTTTGTTAAAAGTGAATTTCTCCATACTCACATACAAACTTTAAACCGTGGGCGCGAAAATATAGTTTCTCCGATCGAGCTAAAATTTTGCATGATGTTTATGGGACCCAAAAGGAACACGAAAAGTTTGGTGGAGCTGATATCAATTTTTTGTCCCACCCTAATATGCATACTTTCTTGAATACATTTGAGTGATATGAAAATTAATAAATCTAAAATTAGCTCAAAACTGTTCAATCTTAATGTTTAAATAATAATGTTTACGAAGTTACACTCTTAGAAAAAAGTACGGGTGTGTAATGTCCGAGACATAACTGGATGTCGTGAATACGAATAGACCTGACACGATTTCTTTACACTTTCGAATTCGAATTGATAGTTGATCGATTGCGTAAATTGCATAACTTTCCCCCTTTTCACTACTAAAATTATCAACGATTTTTGACGTCGATTATCTCATTTCGGATTTGCATATTTCATTGAAAGAAACTATCATCAGATGCTGTATGAATTATGAATGATGCTTTATGATTTTTTTTTTATATCGTTTATTTATACCCGGCTTTAACCAAGTTGCGGTCGTTCGCCGGAGCTTTATGAATTATGAATTATGAATTATGTTGCTGCCATTAATACAAGTCGTTAAAGGCCCCTTTTAAGACTTAGTTCTGATCCCAGCTGCGTCCATGAGTTCAACCAATAGCTAAATTAGAATAAAAATTATGTAATGATACAAACAAACTCGAAACAGTTTATGAAATTATCAACAAAATGTCTGAAAATAACAGCTTATTTTATAATTTATAGAAGTTAATAGTTTGGTTCAAATAATATTTCCGAGTAGATTTCATAATTAATGACGAGTTACCTAAGATGATATTTAAGCTATAAAAGAATATGTTGTAATAAATTTAAAACGTTGTGACTATGTTAGAATTAAATTAGGATAAGAATATTATGTAAAAGTGATGCTACGGCGAAGAAAAACTTATGTAAACTGCCTTAAGAAATAAACGTATTTATGAAAAAAAAAATTAATACAAGTCGTGATATTCACGATTAAGTTCTGCCCATTCTTCCATATGGTTAATTTTGAAAAGGCGCCCCATAGAACCTATTTGAAGAATTCTGGAATTAGGAACTGGATCTGAGTTCAAGAACTAAATTCAGAACTTAGAACAGACCCAGAATTCAGTTCTAGAACTACAATTTCGAAACTGAAATCAGCTCCGGAATCTTTTTCCAGAATCCAGTTCAGCACACAGGCTCTGGATTCTAAATCTATATTCCGGAACTAAGCTCTGAAACTTGAAGACGATTTTTCGCCACGATCATCAAAATGGGTTGTATAGAGTACAGTAAAGTAAAATTTCGCCTAATTCTTTGAGATTATTGTTATGGTTCTAAAAAGAACCGAATAGAAGAATTTTAGAATAAGGAACTGGACCTGAGTTCAAGAACTAAATTTAGAACCAAAAACTAAAATCTGAAAATCTCATTATTGACGACCGCTGCTCCCGACGATTGAAGTCCAAATGAATGCACGACCTAAGCGTTTGAGGCTTTTTACCACACAAAAGGTCTGCTTTCATTGCCGACTGCTCCACCTGAAGACTGAAGTCCAAATGAGAGTTGCGACCTGAGCGTTTGAGGTTTTTAATCACGCAGAAGGTGCACTCTCCGAAGCTGCTGGTCTCACGACGTCTGCTTGCATCCAACGCATAAGAAGGTATGATCGAATTTCGACCACGGTTCCCCTTTTATACGCAGTCAGATGAAGATATGTGCCTGACTACCTCAAAATCGTCGTCCTTGCGCGAAAAAGCCAAGCAAAAGTAAAGAGTTTTCCGCGTTGTTTTCAAAGTTTGAGAAAACTTAATATTTGAGTTGTTTGTGGTTACTCACACTGTTCAAAATATTATCCTAAATTCCTGATCATATTTTTGATGAAGTGGTGAAAAAATTATGTTGTTGCCATTAATACAAGTCGAGATATTCACGATTAAGTTCTGCCCATTCGTCCATATAGCTAATTTTGAAAAGGCACCCCATAGTAAAGTAAGTCGTATTCACGACAAAATGAAACTTACGCTTGACGTAAATTCAAGCATGCCGTGATTTCTTCAGTGAAGACACAATATTACATCTATCAGCATGTACAAACACTTATTGTGTCTATATCGATGTAAACTTCAGCTAAATTAACTGTGAAGTTAAAGATATGACTTATATTTACATGCTTTGAACTGTAAATTGAAGTGAATTGCGATGCTCCTTTTATGTGCATCTATAAAGACGGAAATTTACACGATTTTTAGTAATTGTCTAATAACAAATATTTGAAACTAATTCTTCCGACCAGCCGATGATGTTCAGATTATGAGAGTTATTATATGTTTATTTGTGGTAGCTGCTTCCACCACCAACTTTGTTGTGTTGAATGTTGTTGAACATATGAAAAAGTTTATCCACATTGTGTTGAGGATATTTTTAGAGTGTCATAACTTTTTGCCTTTCTCATATAGAAAGGTTATGCAATCACTGTGAAAACCGACTTTTGAACCGAGGCCCGGAGGGCCGAGTGTCATATACCATTCGACTCAGTTCGTTGAGTACGCAAAATGTCTGTGTGTGTATGTGCGTATGTGTGTTTGTAACGTTTTTTTGCACTAACTTTTCTCGGAGATGGCTGAACCGATTTTCACAAACTAAGATTCAAATGAAAGGTCTTGTGGTCCCATACAAAATTCCTGAATATTATTTGAATTCGACTTCCGGTTCCGGAATTATGGGGTAAAATGTGCAAAAAAATGTGAAAATAAGTGCACTAACTTTTCTCAGAGATGGCTGAACCGATTTTCACAAACTTGGGTTCAAATGAAAGGTTTTATAAACCCATACAAAATTCCTGAATATTGTTTGGATCCCACTTCCGGTTCCGGAGTTATGGGGTAAAATGTTAAAAAAAAATGAAAATATGTTTTCTAGCTTTCCTCATAGATGGCGCGACCGATTTTCATAAACTTTGGTTCAAATGAAAGGTCCTGTGGTCCCATACGTAATTCCTGAATTTCATCTGGATCCGACTTCCGGATCCGGAAATATAAGGTAAAGTGTGTTAAAAATTGTATACCATCACTGAAAAGGGCGAAAACCCGTAAAAAGTTTTCTAAATCGACCTCAAATCTTATCCAATTAATAGTTTTTATCAGTAGACGGTCAAACAAACCGATTTCGGTTATTCTTTTTAGGAATCGAAGAAAATTATTTTGAAGAATACCACAGTACTATATATGATGGTATAATTGATATAAGAAAGGCATCATTACACCACTAGGTGGATTAAAACAGGTTTTTTATTATAAAACGTTAAAATATGTGAATTTTGACCCAAAATTCAGTTTTATTAATGCATTACAATTACTGGTCACCTCGACTCTCCTGTACGGACACCAAACGATCGGTCTAATTTATTACCACTTTCTCACACAAAACGGACTATATTTTACTGATAACACGCTCAGTACTGTCCTCCAGAGTATCCAAAGTGTTGGGCTTGATTTTACCTATAGACCAGTGACTTAACATAGCTCCTCTACAAAGTAATCAGGAGGAGTCGGATCATACGATGCACCGTCTTGTTGAAACAGAAACTCTTCAGGATTGATATCTTCGATGTTTTGGAAGAAATAATCGTTGAGCATGACAGGATAATTAGTCTCATTCACCGACGTAGGCACTATCCTCATTTTTATAGAAATAAGGACCGATAATATCACCAGCATAAATTCCACAAAGCACAATTCTGAGTGTAACGGTGTCTCGAGAACTTTGTGAGGATTGCTGTCGCAGCAAAAACGGCGACTTTGTTTGTTTACCAATTGAGCCAAAAATGCGCCTCTTCAGTGAACACCAAAAACATTACGCAATTGACTGTGCCGTGTGAACAATTTGAAAAATTAATTACTCACGCAGTCGATAGTCGATATCTCACCGCAAAAAATCAAATATCGGGAATTCTATATATATATATATATATATATATATATATATATATATATATATATATATATATATATATATATATATATATATATATATATATATATATATATATATATATATATATATATATATATATATATATATATATATATATATATATATATATATATATATATATATATATATATATATATATATATATATATATATATATACATATATAGATATATATATATATATATATATATATATATATATATATATATATATATATATATATATATATATATATATATATATATATATATATATATATATATATATCAATAGAAATGTTGTAAAACTGAAATTTGACGATATATTGTTGTACAATCATTGAATTATTTCTATTTTTTCAATTTTTTTTTCATTCAAAATAGTAAATCATACATAATGACAGCTGTAGTTTAACCAAGATGTTTACAAAACACCGAACAAGAACATCTTCATCTGAAACTTATGGGATTTTAAGACAGAAGTCTGCTGGCCTGCTCTGCTTTCTATTAGATAGCAGAGGAAGAACATTAACCTTTCTGAAAAGAAAGGCATGCAATAAAAGGGCCAGAACACTCAATCAATTTTAATGACAAGCAGATAAATTATTCACAACCAACAGCCTTCCGTAGAGAGCCAGCCAGCATGAACGTCGCTAGTTACACGCTAACGATAAAGGAGCAGTCGGAGAAAGGCAAACGGCAAGGACAACTTGTATTACAGGTATCATCGCACGTAACGGCTGAAGTGTAGAAAGGTAAAAAGAAAGTGGCATGGGTCTGCAAGTAAATACCAGATATCTTCTACTCGTATGCTATCTAAAATAGAACTCAATAACGTCTGATCTGCAATCATTATTCGCTCCCACATAAGTGCGTACGATAAACGAAAGTGAATATTCTGAAATGATGTACACATATTACGTTTTTTTGTTTCGAATATTTTGGCAAAGTTTCGCAGAGTTTTCGTGTTCTTTGCACTTTTCGCTTAAATTACGGTTGAGCATTTCAAACAGTTTTCACCTTAAAATTCCTGAACCGGAATTTGGATCGCCAAGCAGGTCTCCAAAATTTAAAGTTTGTGAAAATCGGTTTAATCGTCTACCATAAATCGAAAAAAATCACTATTTACGGTACTCCCGGAACCGGAAATCTGGAATTTGCCTGGAACCAATATTGTCGAAATAGGTCTCCCTATACCTATACCTTAAACTGTATGTGTAACAAATAATGTCACTGAATTTTCTCGGAGATGGCCGAATCAGTTATCAGTTTCTATTTTACGGTTCCGAAACTGCAAAGCGATTTGCGTTAAATAATATTTAAAAAATCACTTTCCTCGAAGACGTATTAACATATATTAACATATTTTTAACTCTGGTGGACTGGGAAGTTGGATCTAAACTAAACTCCGAAAGTTATTTGGGACCATAAGACCTCTCATTAGAATCTGAGTTTGTGAAAATCGATTCAGCTCTCTTCGAGAAAAGTTGGTGCACTTATTTTCATATTTCTTTATACATTTTACCTCAAAACTCCGGAACCGAAAATCGGATCCAAACAATATTCAAAAATTTTATATGAAACCGTAAGACACATACACACAGACATTTCGTATACTCGACGACCTGAGTCGAGTGGTATATGACACTCGGCCCACAGTGACTGCATACCCTTCTATATGACAAAGGCAACAACCTTCGAATTTAAAAGGAATTGTTCTAGGAAAGTTCACATGTACTTTCTCTCGATTAATACCGTAGTAAAAATATTGCCACAAATTAATGAATCAATGAATTAGAGAGACGCCTCCATTAGTAAGCACGAAAATTGTACTAGAGAGATATCTTAATGATTGATGATAATATCGCACGATTTTCAACTAACTTCATGTGGAGCTCTCTGATATCATATAAATAACATGTCGTAATATATCATATTCGAAGCTGTTTGAGGTAATTGTTTGACAGCTATGTGATATGAGTAGACACTGCTGGAAAAATAAGAGTAGGAAAATTTTTATTGTTTATGACAACAACCCGTTTATACCCGTGTAGCATGCAAAGCGTAATGTTTAAAGCGTTACGGGGCGGAATGGAATGAAGTTTCGCACTGAAGGATACAGGAAATTATACTGAGCAGCATAAATAAAAAATGAATAGCGTTACCGGAAAGCAGTTTTCGCATACCTTTTTGGGAAAACGCATATCCATAGTAATGCGTTTTTTCTCGCTTTTTATCATACAAATTGGACCCTCAGCATTGGTTGTATTGCGCTGGGTTATATCATAAGTTTGCTTTATAGTTATATGTATGTTGTTCCACGAATCTAATTTCGAAGTGACTTTAGAAGCAATTACATTTTGTGTGCTTTCTGTTGAGACCTATTTTATATCAATGATGAAAATGTCTGGTGTGAAAAAGACTGATTTGTTTAACTGGTAATCGATTTTGTATTCCCGCTTTGCGATCAGGTTGTGTGCGAATAATATTGAATTAAATCATTTCACGTTTTTACGGTATGATATTCAGAATAGAAACGAACCGACTATGGAAGTAGGACAGAACATATCGTTATTAGTAAATCTGTGGAACGTTGCTCGCACCATTTGAAGCACAATAGTTTAAGTTTGTGCTTATAAATTATACTACTTGTCTACTACTTAACCGTAGTTAAGACTTAGAAGGATTATTAGTAGCAGTATAATTCGAAATGAGCCATTTGAAAATTGTATAACTTTCATATACACAATAATCGATATAATGTCGTAGACGGAAGCCCTATCTACAAAATTATGTACAATTTGCATGAATTCAATGCTTAGAATTCAAGTAATAAGCATTATTTTTGTAACTTTCAGAAAGGCCGTTTCGTACAATATGCTCTAATCACATGTTGGTACCGAATCACAAAGCTAGCTAAGCTAATAGATGAGTTATCTCTGAAAAATGCAACACTTAAGCAATATTATATTTTATAATTATCTCTCAGCGTTTAATCAATAAATGAGACTAGCTAATCAGTAAGTATAGCTTGAAATGTTATATAATAGTGTTTAATTTTATGATGAAGTCAACTAAGGAAAATATCATTGATGTGATCGCAAAAAATATTGATTGCATTATGTTGTGCATTCATGATCATAGTCAAGTCATAGATGAAGATGGAGTGCTATCGAAGGAAAACACCGGCAAACATAAACTACACATCTCTCGACTTGAAATTCGAGTGAACCTTTTTCGCAGATATTCTATTGTGTTCCTAAACTTTCGACAGAATAAGATTTTCCGCACTCTCGACGAATTTGTTTCCACCGCCACGCTACAATGGGTAAACTGATGTGATTCCAACGGTGACAAACCCTCAATGACATAGCCTGTTCAAAGCCATATACTTCAGACTTGTACGGCAAATTTCGTTTTTGCAATTTATGCTTTCAGCCTTATTTTCTCTACCGTTCCACTATGGAACCGTGTCATACAAGAGAGATTGTTCCTTAACTGAGCAAGCGGCAAAAATCGTTACAGCCACTAGCTTATCGAATTTGGCTTTTAACGCTGTTTGCTTCAGGAATTGATGTTCTGTGAAGTGCACGTAATATCAAATGGCATAGAACTTAATTAGTTATCATCGGTGAAAACAAGAGTGATGAGATTCATACACGGAACCACCCGCGATCCCATTTCAATCAGAATATTAGTTGATTTTCTGAATTCGGTTGGTTAAAATTTGGTACAACTAATCGATTGTTGTTTTAACTAATCTGTCATTTTTGATTTATCATGCTGGCAGCTTAGCAACGACACCCAACAAGTAATAAAACGTTTCAGTTGAGCAATGCCAAACCCTGAGCGAACAATGAAACGTTTCAATGAGATGTCACTCGTGCAATTGAGCAAAGACACAATCCCAGCAAAGTTACTTGTATGCATGAAAGCAAAAAAATGTCTCAGTTGTTTCAACCAATTATTCAGTTATTTGAACTTAAAACGTCAATTGCAATAAATATTTTTTACTGTTAGCCTCTTCGGGGTCAGCTAATCGTTCACTGCTTGAACAACGAAATTTTACCTAATTAACTGTTAATATCTTTATCAGTAAACTCACAAATGATATGGAAATGAACCAAAAGATTACAATTCTCTAAAGGGAACTCACCAGAAAAATGGTAACAGTGAATTAGGAAATTTTTCCTTCACTTGCAGAATGGCTCGCTGGTAAACCTAATGCTACCGATACACTTTCAAGAAAACTCAAATAGTATCATATCACTTTAGCAGCAAATTTTCAAGCGTTAAGCGGTTTTAATAACATTCACATGAACTGTACTAGAATACATTATTCTCAGATGAAATTAAAACATTTATACTGTAGGAATATCTATTTAACACATGGAAAACTTGTTTTACAATTAACTGTTATATTCTTCTGCATACTTTCACTTACATGAAACGACCACTACCTAACTAACATAAATGACGTTCATTTACCATTGAAAATTTTCAATATGAAACGATTCTGGTGAAATGAAGAGGTTTTCTGTTCTGCCTATTGCTGTCTTCGTTCTCCGCCAAGTGACAGCATTTGAATACAACAATTTCGGTTACCTGAATGGTTATGTCAAAATCAACAGATATGTTAGTTAAATCAACAACATTTTAGTTGAAACAACCAGGGCGTGAAACAACAATTGCAATATTGTAATTTTGTGATCTGCGGGTTCTCCGTGTAGCAACATTCATAGCTAATGAAGCAGCAGTTTTCAGAATAAATAAACAATTTCAAAATAATATTTCGGTAGGCGTACTGATTGCTGAATAATTTATATTGATATGAACATAATGTCATAGTTGAAAACGATATTCTACATGGTACATTCAGACGAATATTCATTTTTACATTGTATAATGTATGCATTTTCATATTATATCAGCATGATTAGTGAAATATTCTGGGTTAAGTGAGAGCATTTCATCGGATTGTCATATAACACATTTCACATAGCACATTTTAACATACATTTTAAATTCATCTTACTTCTAATAAGGCTTGTAAAATGTAATAATACTTCGTTAAATATAATCTACTTACGATCCATTTGACAAATCTAATGACTACGAAAAAGAGTTTAATTTGATTGCACCTAGCAGAGAGAAGGTAGATATGTACAAAAATTTGCTAAATACATGCACTCAATTTTCTCCGAAATGACTGAGCTGACTTTAACAAAAATAGATTCTAATTGAAGGTCTCACAATCTCACATAATCTCCAGCTCCGGGACTATAGGGGGATCAGTAAAATGAAATTCAAGAGTGCGTTTCCATTCAAGGCTATGTAACAGTTCGGTTGAAAAGTTCGTATCGTTTAATAGAAACACACATTTTTTTGCCAAAATTCGTTTTTATCATTCAACATAATTGCCATCAGAGGCGATACAGCGACTATAGCGATCTTCCAACTTTTCGATACCATTTTTGTAGTACGATTTGTCCTTTGCCTCAAAATAGGCCTCAGTTTCAGCGATTACCTCTGCATTGCTTCTAAATTTTTTACCAGCGAGCATTCTCTTGAGGTCTGAGAACAGGAAAAAGTCACTGGGGGCCAAATCTGGAGAATACGGTGGATGAGGGAGCAATTGAAGGCCAATTCGTTCAATTTCAGCATGGTTTTCATCGACTTGTGACAAGGTGCATTGTCTTGATGAAACAAAACTTTTTTCTTCTTCAAATGAGGCCGTTTTTTTTTAATTTTGTCTTTCAAACGCTCTAATAACGCTATATAGAAGTCACTGTTGATGGTTTTTCCCTTTTCAAGGTAGTCGATGAAAATTATACCATGCGAATCCCAAAATACAGACGCCATAACCTTACCGGCCGATTGTTGAGTCTTTCCACGCTTTGGGTTCGGTTCATCGCGTGCAGTCCACTCAGCTGACTGTCGATTGGACTCAGGAGTGAAGTGATGGAGCCATATTTCGTCCATTGTTATATATCGACGAAATAAATCGGTTTTATTTCGATATAACAGCTCCAAACACTGCTCAGAATCATCAATTCGTTGTTGTTTTTGATCGATTGTGAGCTCACGCGGCACCCATTTTGCACAAAGCTTTCTCATATCCAAATATTCGTGAATAATATGTCCAACACGTTCCTTTGATATCTTTAGGGTGTCAGCTATCTCGATCAACTTCACTTTACGGTCATTGAAAATCATTTTGTGGATTTTGTTCACGTTTTCATCGGTAACAGCCTCTTTTGGACGTCCACTGCGTTCATCGTCTTCGGTGCTCATATGACCAGTACGAAATTTTGCAAACCACTTACGAATTGTTGCTTCGCCCGGTGCAGAGTCTGGATAACACTCATCAAGCTATTTTTTGGTATCGGCGGTACTTTTTTTCATCAAAAAGTAGTGTTTCATCAACACACGAAATTCCTTTTTTTCCATTTTTTTCACAATAACAAAAGTAGCTTCACTCAAAATGCAATATCTCACAAACTAATAATCAGACAGCTGTCACGTATCTTTTGAAGGTTGGTACTAACTGAAAATGGCATGGATTTAATTCTAGTGGCGCCCTCTCATAGAAACGATACGAACTTTTCAGCCGATCTGTAAAAAAACGAATCAAATCTTCTGAATAACTAGCATATGACTTTATACTGTATACATATTGTTACTTGATGACCGGAAAGTTTGATTTATATTATCTAGTTTTCCTGTTCCGATTTTAAAAAAATTAAGCGTAAATCCAAGTTCTTATGGACTTTTAGAATACTGTTGAATTTAATCCGGATCTTAAAACTGTTTCAGAAAAAGCTTAATAATCACTGCGAAACCAATACCATTGTTTTTTTCAAAACATGTTTATTGCTTAAGGTAATTTACATAAGTTTTTCTTCGCCGTAGCATCGCTTTTATATAGAATACTTATCCTAATATAAATCTAATATAATCACAACGGTTTGAATTCAATAAAACATATTTCTCTTATTTTTGTAAATATCATATTACTTAAAAACCAATACCATTCGAAGTTTTTTCATTCAATTTCATTTCTTGCAGTAGTAGCCGTAGAAAACACCTCACAACAAATTGTTGATATGGCCCTTGAAATTACCAAAAAGAAAAAAATGCAGAAAAAGAAATATTATTTGCATCGCAAAAAAAATAAAATCTGGGCAAAATTTTACATCGAAAAGCTACCTAATGATTCCTTCAATTTATTGATATTTTACTGCAGACGATATCTAAAAACTTGCATAGCAGAACGTTCCTAAACATTTTAATCCATCTAGTGGTCCAATGATATCTTTCTCATGTGACTTGTATTCTCAGTAATATTACTTTGGTATTCTTGCAAAAATTGCTCATTGAATAGAAACTGAGAAGTTTGTCCGGGACTAAACTAGCATAACCTGAATTTTCGGAAAAAGTTTCGAGCCAATATTGGAAAATTTTTATTCAATTTTTGACTTCATCGATCAAATATTAAAAACCATACATATAATATGAAATTTTAAACACACTTCTCCCCGTAGTTCCGGATTACCTTTTATTTAGGACTTAAGAACCGCTTTTCGGGGACCGGAGTAGCCGAAGTTGGTTCGTCGGCCAGCAACTTACATGACTTATATATTGGAATAGTTTTAAGTCCAATTTAGACAATTTACCCCAAATTAACATTAAGGATACCATGACCGGTCAAATGACCGGCTTTGAAGTTAAGACATTAATCCCCGAAAATATGGGGAACGTGCGTTATGAGCATATTTATTTTGATTCCTGATGACGTAACAGATCGGCTGAAAAGTTCGTATCGTTTCTATGAGAGGGCGCCACTAGAATTAAATCCATAGCATTTTCAGTTAGTATCAACCTTCAAAAGATCCGTGTATAAATTTGACAGCTGTCTGATAATTAGTTTGTGAGATATTGCATTTTGAGTGAAGCTACTTTTGTTATTGTGAAAAAAATGGAAAAAAGGAATTTCGTGTGTTGATGAAACACTACTTTTTGATGAAAAAAGTGCCGCCGATTACCAAAAAATGGCTTGATGAGTGTTATCCAGACTCTACACCGGGCGAAGCAACAATTCGTAAGTGGTTTGCAAAATTTCGTACTGGTCATATGAGCACCGAAGACGATGAACACAGTGGACGTCCAAAAGAGGCTGTTACCGATGAAAACGTGAAAAAAATCCACAAAATGATTTTCAATGACCGCAAAGTGAAGTTGATCGAGATAGCTGACACCCTAAAGATATCAAAGGAACGTGTTGGACATATTATTCACGAATATTTGGATATGAGAAAGCTTTGTGCAAAATTGGTGCCGCGAGAGCTCACAATCGATCAAAAACAACAACGAATTGATGATTCTGAGCAGTGTTTTGAGCTGTTATATCGAAATAAAACCGATTTTTTTCGTCGATATATAACAAAGGACGAAACATGGCTCCATCACTTCACTCCGGAGTCCAATCGACAGTCAGCAGAGTGGACTGCACGCGATGAACCGAACCCAAAGCGTGGAAAGACTCAACAATCGGCCGGTAAGGTTATGGCGTCTGTATTTTGGGATTCGCATGGTATAATTTTCATCGACTACCTTGAAAAGGGAAAAACCATCAACAGTGACTATTATACAGCGTTATTAGAGCGTTTGAAGGACGAAATTTCAAAAAAACGGCCTCATTTGAAGAAGAAAAAAGTTTTGTTTCATCAAGACAATGCACCGTGTCACAAGTCGATGAAAACCATGCTGAAATTGAACGAATTGGGCTTCGAATTGTTCCCTCATCCACCGTATTCTCCATATTTGGCCCCCAGTGACTTTTTCCTGTTCTCAGACCTCAAGAGAATGCTCGCTGGTAAAAAATTTAGAAGCAATGAAGAGGTAATCGCTGAAACTGAGGCCTATTTTGAGGCAAAGGACAAATCGTACTACAAAAATGGTATCGAAAAGTTGGAAGATCGCTATAATCGCTGTATCGCCTCTGATGGCAATTATGTTGAATAATAAAAACGAATTTTGGCAAAAAAATGTGTGTTTCTATTAAACGATACGAACTTTTCAGCCGAACTGTTATACCGTTTTTTTACCACAACCGGTTATTCGACCGGAGGAACATTTTTGCCTTTCTTTCTAGAAAGAATATATAATTTCGGACTTTTATAATGTTTCATTTATTTAATAAATTTATTTTTAATTTCTATTTCGTTCTTAGTATTCATATTTCATACATTCAATCAGTAAACTCCAAGTCTGGTCATTTACACCACATTAATAGGTAATGTATACTCTGAGTTCCGTTTTGGAGACTATGGGCAAGAGTGGCTTTAATTTGAGCCTAAGTTTGATAAAATCGATTCAGTCATCCCTGGAAAAGCGAATGCAGTAATTAGAATAAAGTCTTTTTTCTGTTAAGGAATGCCTTCGGCATCTTAGACGATCCTAGCGGTATTACGCCACGATTTACTCGTCTAGTCCCCGACGAAGGATCTAGACTACTCCGACGGAGAGTTCCCTGGCGAAGGAAGTTTTCCCGACACCGAGTTCTCTGTTACACCACACGGGACACCCGAAGGAGTGCCGAGGTCGGTCCATCGATTCCGGTTGGAGCATGGCTTCCGGTTCACTGGCGCCTCGACGACTCGAATCGGTGTTGTGGCGACTGCTCGACTGGCCCCCGCCGAAGGATCTAGCCTACACCGACGAAGTAGGCTCTCCCGAAACCAACGCTTTCGATACCCGTCAACGCCCGACCGAGAGGATGCCTGGGTCGATCCAGTGATTCCGGTTGGAGGATAGCTTCTGGTTCACTGGCGCCACGACGATCCGCATCCGCGTTCTTAAGAACGCGTTCTTAACGTCTAGCGTTACTACCGCACAGTACCTAACAACATGACCAACAATTTTTGTACAATTCTATATGACAGTTTGAATTTGGTAAAACATGCGTCGGACTTGGATAACATTCAGTAAATTATTTATGGGACTATCAGTCCTTTATTTGGTTACAGATCAACATGATCTGCAAACTAGAGTAGTATTTAGTAACCAATTTCAAGAAGTGGTAACTTACGAAAGAAATTGATATTTTTACACTAAGCACCCTACCTTCGGAATCAGGGCTTGAATCTGAATGAAAATTAAAATATCCTTATTGTATCTTGAGAATCTAAGGTGGTAAAAATCGATTTTACCGTTTTCAAGAAAAGTGAATGACATTATTTTCACATCTTTGGTGCATATCAACCTGTAATTCCGGAACCGGAAGTTGGGTCCAAATAAAATTCAGAAGCTTTGTATGGGACCATAAGATATTTCATTTGAATTCAAGTTTGTGCAAATTGGTTCAGCCAGCTCCGAGAAAAGTAAGTGACTAACTTGTTTATTCCACCTAGTGGTATAATGATGTCTTTCTCATATTACTTATATTTTAAAAAATACCACTAAAAGATTCCGTTAAGTTTTTTTCAATTTGAATAATATTAGACATTTTCATTGGGTTTGAACTAACAAAACCTTTTCATTTTGTAAACAGTCAAGTATCAATTTGTAAACATGTCAAGTTAATTAGAAGTTTTCTTTATTGTGCATCGTCGCACTAAATGAACCGGAAGTCGGACCAGGATCATATTCAACAGTTACCTATGAGACTAGAAGACCTTTCATTTGAGTTTAAGTTTGTTGAAATCGGTCAATTGGTCATTGCTCAGATCGATGAACTGTGTCGAGTTTTTGTAGAGAGCCCTATTGATCCCCTAAAATAATGATTAAATTATGAGTTATAATTAGTTGAAGAATATGCACTACATATGCCCTTTTAAAGTTCAGTCTAGAATCAAATCGGTCTCTTCATCTGCTCGGAATGAATGCTTTGTAATACTGAAAACGTATGCAAAATTTCATCCAAATTGGAGAATGTGAAAACTGTTATGCATTGTTATGCATTTCTGGAATTGCTCACTAGATTCATTAGTATCCAACATAGCTACATCAGTTTTTTCATAGCTATATCAGTCCCACGAAACATTCAGAGAGCGTCATCATTAGTAAAGTGTCAAGTATACATTACGCTGTGCAAACAAATTAACGGCCCAACGAAAAATCGAGCAACTCGATTCTGCCAGTCAGCAATGTACTTGAGAGAAAAAACACGTGTTTACAAAATTACTGTTAACATTGTCTATGTTCTGATGTCTACCATTTTGCGTTGAGATACTTTATGTTGTACGTTTCTTAACGTTTTGTTGTGGTTAAAAATCAATCCCGTGATTTCGCATTACTCAAGTAGTGAGAATTATTTAATAAAATCATTTTGGATACACACAAAATTCGCTCAATAATTCATGTCTCAGTGACTGACACAGTGATAAGTGATTCGACAAGTTTTTTCCTTGTACCTTGAAGGCATGGGAATGGTTTAAAACAATGCTATTGGATGCTATACGAGTAGAATTTCTATTAAATATTGCGATATTGAAAAGCGTTTTCTTCACTTGCGCATAACTCTCCGAAAAACAGAATCAAAACGGCTATTTACATAGTATTGGAACTGGGGATGATGAATGGTTTACGAGGAACAATCTCAAACAGGGGTTAGTCTGGTCATGTAGCACCACAAACAAAATTAGCTAAACAAGAATATGTATGAAGCAATCAAGTTTTGTATAAAAAAATCAAATCATGTGTTTAGGCAAATTGAATGCAGAATTTCGAAAAAATACTGATTTCACTGATTTCGAATTTCAGGGTCTCTAGATATTTTGCTAATCGTCACCATTTGTAGCCACCAAATTTTTTGACAGTCTACAGTTCGGCTCATTTTTAGCTCGATGAACGTAAAAGTTCCGCTTGGAATGCTGGCTACTCTTTAAGTCTATTCGCACTATTTCGGGACGGCCGGGAAGGCCGGGACGGGAATGGTCCCGAGACAATCCGGAACGTTTTTTTTCCTCATCGGTGATGACTGAGCTGCCGGCGTGTGCATGTATTGGAATGCCGGATTCGGCATAAAATCCATTTGGTTGCCGCCGATATTCCTCGCCGAGTTCTTCGCACCGGATGGTCCCGTCCCGGTACAGTGCGAATAGACATTAAAAACCTGCTTGTAAACCTAATACAATGTAAGTAAAAATTCGAATAAAGACGAGCATATACTTATATTATATATAAATTATACATAATCACTTGTTTAAAAAGATTTATCTTGTTTTGTTTGTTATGATGTAAGGTTTTTATCAATTGAGTTTAACTTTTAAGAAAGAGATAGAAGCATGAAATGGCTAAAATAAAAATTTACGAAAATGCAAACCCCTTAGGTAGCTCTCGAACTTGCAAACCATCTGACTATATTTTTTTATCGCAGTCAGACAATTACTGCGTAATTATATCTTTTAAATTTTTCCTATTTTCTTCAAATTGTTCCAGCTATGGCATGTCTTAATTTTTGCAAAGAAATTATACCTGTGAAACATATCCTCTTTAGTGATTGCAAGACAACTAATCGTTGCCAGAAATCATTTTCCTCAGTAGAATGAAACACACCGGTGCACAACACAAAGCACCCGTCGACACGGTATTTCGTAGAGAGCGTAGCAAAGAAAAACCATTTTCATACACTTCAGCTGCTTCATTCCGCTAACTGCAAGGATATGAGTAGTGCAACGTGTACCCGATGTTACCAGCATGGATGCCACTATTATACAATCATGAGATCACAGAGATGCCGTTACATCCGAATGGATTAGGAAATGACATAACAAGATGACGACGATTCCCGGCTTTGGGAGTCTGCCAACAAGAAGGAAGCAGAAAAAATGGTCAGAGAATATATGACTTGTGTACGATTCTGTCACAAGGTAAAATAATGGATTCTTATGATAAATGTGATTAGTTTTTTATCGGTTATGCTTGTGACCAATTTAAAAACCACCTTACAAAACATGTAAATGAAGCAATATTTTGACACCGGTATTCATCTGGCTTGGATTACCGGAGCCAATGAAAACGAATAATTAAAGATAAAGTGTCTAGAACCACAGATATGACATCTAACCAGTAATGTTGGCAACAATTCAAAACATTTAATCCAAAATGTTGGCAGTTTCGTTAGCTTCACAGTATATTTGGTAGATCATTTGCTCGTATGGAACAAAGCTGTCATTCCAAACTAACAGCTGTTGTCACTCTAGTTTTGGGCACTCTAATTAAAGAGGTAAAATAAATGAGAACTTCAGTTTTTGCAATGACTGAGCGGAAACATATATTGGAGAAGCCAAATGAATGAAAAACTAACAGAAAAGATGATTTATTGGAAAAAGATACGCTCAGAGACAGTACTCGAGCCTGCGTTCTTATGCATTCCGTTCATACGCGCTACCATTTCGCCACTCTGAATCTTGTTATAGACACTCTAAAACGCCAGTCAGACATGGTAAAACGTACATCGAACATGGTCTACATCCTGGCCGTCACCCGACCGATACCCTACATCCAAACATCTTCTCTGTCCATCAAACACTAGTCTTCTCACTTTATAGGGGAGACCGGGGCTAGTTGGCCGAACGGCCGATTGGTAGAATAGCTTTTCTGAAAATTTCTGGTTTTGTAAAGTAATACGTATAACGTGGATCAATTTACATTTGATTTTCAAAAACGTGGTGCCAATGGCGTATCCTTTTTTCAGTATAACCTTTCTTTTATTTTTGTTACTCGTGATTGTTCTCGAAAACATTCATTGGGGCAGGTTGGCCAAGTTTTGTGCGGGGTAGGTTGGACGAGTTGTAATTTTAGCTCAGAGTAAATGTTATCCTTTTTTTAGACGGAATTGGATTGTATGTTTATATTGATGATTGTAAAAAAAATTATACATGAGAAATAAGTGATGGCAATTAATTAAAATCGTTGACAAATAAAAATATGGGTTCATTTTTGACACCAATTGAATCGAGTAGTTCACAATAGCACGCTCGAGTGTTTATGTCATATAGTCGGCATTATTTTTAAAACCAAGCACTTGGCATTTGTATAAGAAGAGTGATGCTAATCTAAAAACCCCTTCTTAGTTCACTTAGAGGAATTTTCATAGATCTTGAAAATTCAACATTGACCGAGATCACCATAGAGGTGATTCCAAAATATTGGCACCCTTATATACATTAGAGCGTCAAAGTTAAAGCCATTTGTTTTTCGATCTTGATCAATGGCCTAATAGTAGCTTTCAAACTAGCCAAAGCTTGTTAAAATCGGTTCTACTTTCTCCGAGAAACTTGCGCGATAAAAAAACAACGCGTTTTATCGGTTACGTCACTTATATCATCATATCTCTGGAACCAAATGTCACAGCCATTTGATCTTCAAACTTGATTAATGGCCTAATAATAGCTTTCAAATGGGCTTAGGCTGGTTAAAATCGGCTCAGCCATCTCCGATAAACTTGCGCGATAAAAAAACAACGCGTTACGTCACTTATACCATCATATCTCCCGAACCAGAATTTTAATCTTCGAACTAGATCAATGGCCCATTACTAGCTTTCAAACGAGCCTAAGCTTGTTGAAATCGGTTAAGTCATCTCTGAGAAAATCTCGCGTTAAAAAAATTCGTTGAAAGGTGCACATACATACACACATAGACTTTTTCCGATCTCATCGAGCTGAGTCGATTGGTATACAACACTATGGGTCTCCGAAGCTTCGATCGATAGTCGGTTTTTCCAACAATTCAAATACCTTTCTATAGAGAAAGGCAAAAAAATGCAATAACTTTTCTCAGATATCACTGAAACGATTTTCATAATTTCAAATGAAAGATCTAAACCTGCTATTGAATTTCATCTGGAGTTCCGGTTTCGTTGCCTTGAATTTCATATACAGCAGCAACAGGAACAAAATTTTTAGTTTAGTTCGTTTAATTGGTATAATCGAAATAGAGCATGAGAGATAAATCAACCAATTGTAATTAAAACAAATTAAAATTTGTCTCTATAATCAATATTCGAATGAAATATTTTTTTAACTGAGTTTATGATATGTTTTATGACGAATTTTGAAAGTATTTGAACGTTGAAGGTATTTCTAGTTGACGGCCTTAAAATGTTACTACGACTGTGACAGTCTTTAAGTTTTGGTTCTAGAAATAGATGTTCATAAACTTCAATATGAAATATGTATTGAATTCTCATAAAATGTTAATGAGAGAGGCACCATCACACCACTTGGGATTAAAACAGCTTTTTTCATTATCAATTGACATTAGCTTGGTATGAACATCCGATTTTATCACAATTTGTTGATTGAAAGTCGAGTAATCTACAAAATAACATGGCAATTCTACAAAGAAGATGATTATTGGTACAATAGCCCTATTACGTAAATCTCAATTTTATCTAATAGTCTATTTGTTATAAAACATACAAATGCTTTTAGTAACTGATCCAACCCGACTTACCATCTAAACTACAACTTATATATTTTAGCAAAAAACAGTATTTTCAACATTACTTCACTTTTGTTATTAAAAGTTGGCAGAATACAACAAAATACTATGCGATGCAAAGGAAGTTAATTTTGATCACCAAACCTCAACATATCAACAAAAATGAATTCATTATTAGCACTAGATGTTTCTTCTAGCTAATTTTGGTTCCTAGCCCATTATGCACTGTTTCGAATCATACCTGTGCAATTTTTTTTATGGTAAAAGGTAATCATCTTCTGATAAGGCACTTTGAACCTTCGGCTAGCACACTCCGAAGTTGCTTTCATTATTTTCTATTTCCGAAAGCAAGTCTAACAAGGCTTTTGCTGCTGCAGGCTTCCTGAGCTGCTCTTATTCCTTAAGTACCATGAAGAAAAAATGCGGAGAAAGGCCGATGAACATTGCATGTGACGGTGTGCATAATGTGCAGTGAGATATAACCATACTATGCTGTCCTATTTGTTTGCAGTATGTTTCGTGTCACGTTCTGCTAAGTATGACGCTTTAAAAAAAGTGAAATTTCCTTTGGATAAACCCAGGAAAAAACATAATTCTCCAAACTCCTTGACCGTGCTATCACTATTTTAATTACGAAAAAAATGGTCAATTTCATTTGTCTATATTTTCTAATAAACGGCACAAACGGGATAGTACCCAAACATTCCAGTTGGTGTTCTTAGCCTAAAAGGTAGTTGTTATTACCTAAAATTCATGATATCAGAATAGTATTCAATGAAGCTATTTCTCTTTTATAACATGTATTTAAGTTTTCGTGATTCAGGAAGCAAAATTAGCAGGAAACAATTTTTTACGCTTTTATCATTGGACTAAGAAATTTGAAGCCTTCGGGGCATTAGTTACACTTAAAAAATTGCGTTTTTTGGCTATAAAGGTTTCAGGGTGGTCTAAAACAAACCAGGATTTGAAAAATTAATTCGAAACCTTGATGAGATAGAACAATGCATCCAATAATCAATTTTAAGTAGCATCTTGTAAAACCTAATTCGTTATCAAATGCAATCAAGTAATTTTCTTTCGGATTGCCCCATTTTGAGATACAGTTTTTTGAAAAAGGAATATTTTCTTGTTAAAATTTTTCATAGCTATTGAACCAGACAATACAAAAAAAATCTTCCTTCACTTAAAGTTGTGCCTTTTTGGACTCTTGATTTTCTTAGAACATAACTTTATTGAGAAAATTCAAATAAAATAAAGACGGTTAGAGATACAGATCTAATATCTTCAACAAAGTTACTTAAAATTGATTATTTGGTGCATTGTTCTATCTAATCCAGATTTCGATTTAATTTTTCAAATTATGTCCTGAAGACTTCAGTTTTCTGCTAATTTTGCTTCCTGGACAACATAAAGTGCAAATATGTTTGAAGTCGCTTTAAATAGTGTATCGATAAAAGCCTATTCGCACTATTCCGGGACGGCTGGGACGGGACCATCCGGGACAATTCATAATACGAATAGAATTTAATACTTTGTTGCTCGTATTCTCCGGTATTCTAATGACATGCTCAGTCTAACACAACTGTATTACTTTTGCTTTGTGATTTATAAAGTGTTCTGATCAGAGCTGCTATATGTCAGATTGGAAAGCTTATGTCACTGAACTGCTACCAGCCAAGCTCTACAAATCACTATATATTGAGTGTCTGAGAGCCAACTGTCAAAACTTTAATTCTCTTGATATTACACTCACCAGGATGCTCATTGATTACCGATGCGATTGATATTATCTTCATTTCCCCTGTCACTGCTTGATTACGATATGACTATATATTAATCAAACAGCATAAACATTGATTTATATTCATTTACACCAATAAACTCCGAAGTCCGATGACTTTTTGCAACTTTTTGAACTTTACCAATTTATGTTTATGTTAGTATTCTCATTAATTTTTTCTACTTCAACAGGGAATATGAAAATGAGAGAGAGAACAAAAAAGTCGCCTGCCTTTGACTGAGTATACTTCTACTTGGTTATAGAACTGTCGAGTATCTCAATTGACAGTCACTTTCACCGTACCGATTACAGTTGACGATGATGTTAGTCAGTCTGTAAAGGTCATTTGACATGACTGACAAATTGTAACTCAGGATCTGATAACGCTTTGTTCCTCGTGTTTTCCGGTATTCTAATGACAAGCTCAGTCTGGCACAACTGTATAACTTTTGCAGTGTGGTTTATACACCTTATTTCTGTTCCATTTTATTTCTGCACAACTGATGGACAGCCGATCTAATGAGTATTTTTAGATACTCTGTTTTTTACGATTGCTTACTTTTCTGGATCATGGTCATGGACTTCCCCTTCCTTATTAAACAGTCACTTAACCCATTATGTCCTAGCGTATGATATATCATACGCAGAAATATATATTTTTCAAAAAAAATTTAATGTGAAACTGCACTACCCAACAGCTTCATGATAACAAAACAGGTAAACTGTACTAAACAACTTCTTTGTGTGTTAAATCTGCTGTTTGTTTTTCAAAATTTAGTTGTATTTTGATCCTTAACCTTTGACCTACTAACGACTAGAAATGGTAGTGCAAAAGTAAGTTATGAATTGCTTTGTATTTTTTAGTCAAATTATGCGCTAATACTTATATCTTGTTAGAAAATATTGGCAGAGGCTTTCAAAAGGTTATATCTATTTATATCCATAAAAAATTCCAAATAATGTGTGAAATAATGTAAAATTTTATGCTAACATTTGTGTGTATCATACGGTGGAATGATTTTGCTTAGAACAGATTTCTAACAGATTTCTAACAGTGGTTTTGCGTTTCCCATAATATTCAACACATAATATGATGGAACTGAAGATATCAGTTCATTTGATTCAAATTTTAAAACCCCCGGGTTTTAATGGGTTAATACATTCTAAGCAATATGAGAAATGAAACAGTTTCAAGAGATATGGCTCATGGGACATTATTAACTAGAAATGTTCGCATAATATAGCTCTTGTTGTCAACAGCTTTGAGTTCCGGGTTGGCGGTCCAATGCATAGGGCGCTGGTCTTAAAAACCAGTTGTATGTTCGAGCCCCGACCTGGAAGGATTCGTAGCAACTGATGCGCCTTAGTCGCGTGCTAAAAGAAAAGCGGCCACAACATCAAGAGCGACATGACAAAGTCATCTTCCAACACGACAATGCTCGGCCTCACGTCGCAAAAGTGCTCAAAGTACCTGGGAACGCTGAAAATCTTGCCCCACCCGCCGTATTGATTCCGCCCGAAATGGATTGTTTCATCTACTTTGGAATCCAATTGGAAATCACAATGAAATCCTAGTCAAATTTCGGAAGGGTTTACCGAGTGTACACGCCAAGAGCTATCTCAGTTCTGTCTACAGGATCCGCCATCTAACATTTTTTTAACTAGCGATTATTTCGACATTGGTAACCTTAATGTCACTTCTGATTTGACAGAAACTTAGTTTTATCCTTCCGCTGAACGAAAATGGTTGTGTATACGCTTGAGGAACCCGTTACTTGAAGAGAAAGGCTTGGGCACCATTGGTTTCAAGAAGACGGCGCTCCGTGCCACACAGCCAACGCTACGATCGATTTTCTGCGCACAGTCTTCGAAGATTGAATTATCAGTCGGAATTCGGATGTCGTTTGGCCGCCTCGGAGCTGTGATTTGACACCGTTAGACTATTATCTTTAGGGGACTGTCAAAGATAAGTGTTATTTGAATAATTCAGAGACAATTCAAGCCTTGAAGGACAACATTCGTGCAGCCATAGCTGAAATAAAGCTGCATGCAATCGAAAATGTACTGAAAAACTGGATCGACCGTATGGCGTACTGCAAGGCCAGCCGAGGCAGTCATTTGAATGAAATTATATTCACAATTAACCGGAAGGATTGTACTTTAATATGAAAAACCTGTTTTAATCCACCTAGTGGTGTAATGATGCCTTTCTCATATCAATCATACTATCATATATAATACTGTGGTATTCTTCAAAATTATTTTTCTTCGATTCTTAAAAGAATAACCGAAATAGATTTGTTTGACCATCTACTGATAAAAACTATCAATTGGAAAAGATTTGAGGTCGATTTAGAAAACTTTTTACGGGTTTTCGCTCTTTTCAGCGATGGTATAAAATTTTTAATACACTTTACCCTATCTTTCCGGATCCGAAAGTCGGATCCTGATGAAATTCAGGAATTACGTATGGGACCAGGCCCTTTCATTTGAATTTATGTTTGTGAAAATCGGTTCAGCCATCCTCGAGAAAAGTTAGTGCACTTATTTTCACAATTTTTTGCACATTTTATTCCATAATTCCGGAACTGGAAGTCGGATCCAAATAATAATCAGGAATTTTTTATGGGACCTCAAGACCTTTCATTTGAATCTAAGTTTGTGAAAATGGATTCAGCCATCTCTGAGAAAAGTTGGTGCACTTATTTTCACAATTTTTTGCACATTTTACCCCATAACTCCCGAACCGGAAGTCGGATCCAAATAATATTCAAGGATTTTGTATGGGACCACAAGACCTTTCATTTGAATCTAAGTTTGTAAAAATCGGTTCAGCCAAAAGTTAGTGCAAAAAAAACGTTACATACACACATACGCACATACACACACATACACACACACACACACACACACGCACACACACACACACACACACACACACACACACACACACACACACACACACACACACACACACACACACACACACACACACACACACACACACACACACACACACACACACACACACACACACACACACACACACATACACACACAGACGTTTTGCGTACTCGACGAACTGAGTCGAATGGTATATGACACTCGGCCCTCCGGGCCTCGGTTCAAAAGTCGATTTTCACAGTGATTACATAACCTTTCTATATGAGAAAGGCAAAAATAAATTTTGAAATCGGATGAACCGTTTGTGTTTTATTACATGTTTAAAAAACATGGATGGCGGACAAATGCAGGTCCTGTTGGTCGTGACAATTCAAGGAACTTTTCAGTCCCACAGATCATCAATTTCTGTACTGGTCAAGAAGATTCGATTCTCGTAGAATTCGATCAGTTCCACCTAAAATCCTCCTGCTAGGGACACTTTAGGTCTAACCGCATATGACCGATGCCGACATCGCCGATCTTTTATTAACTCTTCGGTTATGACTGAGCTGACGGCGTGCGCATGTATAGGTTTGCCGGACTCGACATAAAATTCATATCTTTGGTAACGATATTCTTCGTCGAGTTTTTCGGATCGTATCAACCGTGTTGGGTCCGCATTAACTATACGTTAACAGCTCAGTCATAACCGAAAAGCGAAAAAAGGACTGGCGATGTCGGCATCGGCCAGGTGCGGTTAGATAATTAATTGAATTTTCTACATTTCCTATCAAAATCATATTATCAGATTTATCAAAATGCAAGTTGAAAAAGATTGCACCGTCACTAACACATTTAATTACGACGGCAATGCGAAAATGAAAGTATTCATGTAGAACACATCTTCATACTAGTATGGATATCGCTTCGAAATATACTGTACAAAACAGGATTGCCACATATACATATTTCTCCTGAAAAACACAGATTTAAATGTTGCGAAAGGAAAGAATTTCTTAACATCGCTAAAAATTCACCCGCATCCGTCCCTCAAAAACTGTAGCACAAAGCTTGTAATATATCAATTTCATACATACCATCGATACGTACTGAATTCACATCTAAAATAACAAGATAATACCTTATGATCAAAAAAGAACCGGAATTTTCATTTTAAAATTCCCGCGCTTGTTCAATCGGTACACTTTTATTCTCTCAACGTTGGCAACACTTTCATACACATTCTGTCAAATTTTAACGCATATCGTACGATTAGTTTTTGTTTGGCGTCTATACAAAGAAGTTGAAAAATTTTCGTGTGGCGATTTTTATAATGGATGAAAATTTAGAACAACGTGTGTGCATCAAATTTTGTGTTGCAAATGGATTTAAGTGTTCCGAAACGTTGAAAATGTTAGAAAAGGCATTTGATGAATCGTGTCTAGGAAAAACACAGCCATACGAGTGGTATAAACGCTTCAAAGGTGGTCGTACAAGCTTGGATCATGATGAGATCCCTGGCCGCCCAACAACATTTGTTACTGAAGAAAACATTGAATCGGTGAAGCATATCGTGTTGCAAAATCGTTCTGTACCGATTAGAGAGATTGCTGTGTTGTTGGGCATCTCTTATGGATCAGCCGAACACATTTTAACTGATGTTTTGGGTTTGAAACGCGTCGCTTCTCGGCTGGTGCCAAAAAAGCTGAATTTCATTAAAAAAAACACAGCGTTGGTTGTCTCGCAGTTTTTGGCCAAAAACTCAACCAATATCATCAACCAAGCACCGTACTCTCCAGATATGGCCCCGTGTGACTTTTTCCTCTTCCCCAGACTCAAATTGCCATTGCGGGGAACGCGTTTTGAGACCATAGAGACCATAAAAGAGAATTCGCTGCGTGAACTAAAGGGCATACCTTCGGCGGCCTATAAAACTTGTATGGAAAATTGGATCAAGCGTTGGCATGCATGTATAGCCGCAGGAGGAGAGTACTAAGGCGATAATAAAGAAATTTATTAAAAATTGAAATTTTGCGTTTTGCCTTTCTCATATAGAAGGTTATGCAATCACTGTGAAAACCGACTTTTGAACCGAGGCCCGGAGGGCCGAGTGTCATATACCATTCGACTCAGTTCGTCGAGTACGCAAAATGTCTGTGTGTGTATGTGCGTATGTGTGTATGTAACGTTTTTTGCACTAACTTTTCTCGGAGATAGCTGAACCCATTTTCACAAACTTAGATTCAAATGAAAGGTCTTGTGGTTCCATACAAAATTCCTGAAAATCATTTGGATCCGACTTCCAGTTCCGGAATTATGGGGTAAAATGTGCAAAAAATTGTGAAAATAAGTGCACTAACTTTTCTCAGAGATGGCTGAACCGATTTTCACAAACTTAGATTCAAATTAAAGGTCTTGAAGTCTCATAAAAAATTCCTGAATATTATTTGGATCCAACCTCTGGTTCGAGAGTTATGGAGTAAAATGCGCAGAAAAATGAAAATATGTTTTCTAACTTTTCTTATAGATGGCGCGACCGATTTTCACAAACTTAGGTTCAAATGAAAGGTCCTGTGGTCCCATACGTAATTCCTGAATTCCATGCGGATCCGAATTCTGGATCCGGAAATATAGGGTAAAGTGTGTTAAAAGTTGTATACCATCACTAAAAATGGGGAAAAACCTTAAAAAAATTTCTAAATCGATCTCAAATGTTTTTCAATTGATAGTTTTTATCAGTAGACGGTCAAACAAACCGATTTCGGTTATTCTTTTAAGAATCAAAGAAAATTATTTTGAAGAATACCACAGTATTATATATGATAGTTTGATTGATATGAGAAAGGCATCATTACACCACTAGGTGGATTAAAACAGGTTTTTTAATAAAATTCCGGTTCTTTTTTGATCGTAAGGTTTGTTAGAAGGTAACCATTTATTTTTCTCAACGTTGTTCATCTATACTATTTTTGATTGTCTTGGTAATTTTCACCTGAAATTAAGTGGCGCCTGATCAGAAGCAAGTAAATATTGTAACAAAATGGGTTCGATTTTGTATTGCGTTGGAGGATGAGAAGTAGGCACAATTCTGTATAAAGTTTTGGCAATATGTATTAAATCTGTATTCTGCATGAAATTCGCATGGACGTATGCAAATCAATAGATTACAGGTAATTCTGTAAGAATGGCAACTCTGTTGGTAAATGAAAATAATAAACACAGTCTAGATGACAGACAGGATGTTCTTGATAGGGTAACGTGGCGCCATCATGACATATGCGAGTACTGTCCCGACTAAAGGAATATTCGAAATGACCGTTAAAATGATTAAAGAATCCAATTTGAGTGTCCTGTCTGTTAGTCTGTAGTAATATCGTACCAATGGTTTAGTGATGTTAATGAAACCTATAAATATTATTTACATACATGCTGTGACCAAAATTGATTGAAAATCCAATCACAAAGTAGATTGTATGGAAATGGTTCGAGTATAATACCCTTTTTATCTTGAATATCATATACAAAAGCAACATAGGTGACGGATTTCGTTTGTTTTCATATGATTGGTTTAAACGAAATAGAGCAAGAATGGTATGCGAAATAACTGAAATTAAAAAAAGACTTTATCTCAATAATCAATATTCAGAATGAAATATTTTTTTCATTGAATTTATTGTTAGTTGGTATTAAAAATAGACCAAATTCCATAAAACTAGCCAGTAAATTCTTCTACCACACCGGTCGATTTGATTGAAATAAATATCTTATTATCCTATTGAATAAGGTTGAATTTTATCCGGATCTGACTTCCAGGATAATGCAAGTTGAAAATGTCTAACCTTCATATAGTTTACGACACAAAAAAGTACGAAATTTTCAAAACAGATTGTAAAACTGTTTGAACTTGTAGCCCTGGCTTTTCAATGGCTGTAAAACTTACATAAACTTCGGCAGTCTCCCGATTCCGGTTCCGGAAATAGTTATTCAAAATGTCCAATATGAAACTTACATCGATTTCTCGTGAAATGGTAATTAGAAAGGCATCATTACACCACTAGGTGGATTAAAACAGGTTTTATATTGACTTCAAAAAATTACCAAAGATTTTTTAATTGTATTCAAACAAGACATGAAATATAATAATTATTTTGTTCCAACCGTGTTTCGAAAAAAAATCCCCAAAATAGCGTTTGAAAACGACTTTCATCCTAGAGGACACCCTCAAGTGTTCGTATGTATAGTGTTACAGCACAACTTTTGAATTACTTAAATCAACATGGAAATTATTGTATCTACTTAATTTTGTGTTAAAAATCAACATAACGAAATGCGACAATTTGGATGACAAGAGAAAATGTCATTATCACACTACTATGTGGATTAATGATAAGGATATTGTATTTTATCTTTTTTCAATCGAATTTGCTAATGAAATTAGTCTACCGAATTATCTCATTTCAAAGCTTCTCCAGCCTTTACTAACTGACTGTTATCGTTTACCATTGCAGTAGTTTATCTATTGTAACTGGTATCTATAAAACCCACATCCAATCTGACGCGCATAATAAACGAGGAGTTAGGAAACTAAATTTGTTTATAGGAAAATTTCTATGTTATCTCAGAGATTCTCATATTTTCAACTTCGGAGCCGGGAGTGTTCCTGCATCCTGCATTACGATTTATTCTGTTCAAGTTCGAACCACGGAGTGGTGAATTACCAAATATCTTACTTCGTCATGGTTGAATGGAAAATTCTCATCCATTTGCAAATTATCGACCCACTGAAAAGCAAGTCGACGAAAGAGTGAACTAATAATGGATGACAGCATTCGTAATGGAGGTGCTTCGTAGATGAGGATTCAAACAAAGGGGAATACCGGGTGGGGTGGGTCATAGTCAATAGGTATGGGCAAACAAGAGAAATGTGTAGATAGAATTCACATCAGTCCGAGTAGTGAGCCGTGAAATTTCCCTCGAGACAGATTTATTGTTTCTTCCGTCTGCCTCATCAACCGTTGTACCTTTCAATGTCGATGAGGGTTTCGAAAAGCGGCACTCGACAAGTTTCTCACAGCACTCGGTCTAACAATCATCAGGCGGTCTTGAAGCTCTGACTTTTAAGTTAATTGAAAAACGAATCGAACGGATAATTTGCCACAAGTTGTCGTGGGAACAAGAAAGTTTTACCTGTGCCGGTCCTGTTGTTCAAAGATTGTGACAAAAAGTTTAAGCAGAATTAGTTTGTCAGGACATTGAAATGTCTTTTCAATCGTTACCCTGATTGCATTTACTGTTGTTACTAAGATCACATTTTTGTAATCCAATCACGAAAAAGCCTATGTTATGGATTAAAATATCTTCCACCATTCGTGTATTTTATTGTTTCTTACTTCATTCTTTATACTTTGTATGGAACAATCAAACATAACATATCTTATAGGTTCTAGAACAAGTTTTGTATCGTGGCAGATATTTTTTAGAAGGGATCTAAACTCGCTAAACCCGTTTCTTCATTAGGTATAAAACCTCTTCATCATATGTAGCAATATACCATTTACATCGCGATAATAGTTCAGTAAACTTAATAAAGGAACCTTACAAGCTAAGACAGCTTTTGGTTCAAATGGCACGTTCCCCTGATTATTTGGAGATTTGTGCCTTACCGTGACTTGTAATGATTTTTCTGATGGAAAGAAAAGAATAAAAGAAACATGCAAAGAATATGTGGAGTGGGTGAGGTGGAAAAAAAGGCACAAATCAAACAGAAACAAATCGTTATATATGCCCGAAAGGATGCTGAACGATCTGCTGGTGCCAAAATTCACATTTAATAAAACCTCCAACCCCTCAAAAGAATTAAGAGATTTTGCAAAGCGACACTAGTCTGCGTTCCCGAAAGAATTCAGAACTATTCGTAAAATTTCTGAGCAGGAATATAATCAGTATTCTATCAGGGACATCAAAAAATCTGCCAAAATCTTTTAAGGTCAATTCATTCACTCCAGGAAGAATGGTTAACCTCTCTGACTGTTGCTCCTTACCACATTGGGAAAGAAACGATGTAATATTCTTCAATTTTAGCTCTCCATACACAGATTCAACAATGTAACCATGTAACTCGGATTCGTAGTTGCGACAAGTTATTTCTCAGATGATATCAAGTACTGTATTTGCATTTACACAAATGATACGAATAATACTCAGTACGCTTATTAGTAGCCATTTGATAGTTGAGATAGCAATGTCCAGTCAGATCTCTGCCCAGAATACTGCAATGATTCTTGGAAAAATGTGGCAGACATTTTGACATTTTCAGTTTCAAATCTGGTAAAAATGCTTTTGTCTGAGCGGTGCACTGGCATGTTTAATGCAGTCATGCGGGTGGAATCATATTAAATACAATATATTATTATATACTCTGCAAAATAGGGGGGTTGAGGGTAACCCAACAAAGCACCTGAAGGAAACAATTTGGACAAGGAGTGTATAGTCGCTAACATCTCGTGGAATTTGAGCAGACTCTTTTTCACACCTATTGGGATTGCCTTTCACCACAAAGGTTTGCACGACGAGTGACTTGTGCGATCATGACATTAGAAGGAATTGTAAGTCAAATTTAGAAAATTCATCGGTTTTTCGAAATGACGGTTTGAAATTTAATACACACTGCACCCTGTTGTTCTAGAACCGGAAGTCAACCATAAAACCTTTACTTTTTGAGTCTAAAATTGCGATAATTGACTCAGCCGTCTTTGAGAAAAAGAAGAGAGTTCCGTTTTTGACCATTATTTCCAGTACTTCCGCAACCAAGAACTGGTAACCGATATACTGCCCATACTCACATATCAGTCCCATATCGATTTTCACCAATTTTGAGATAGCTTGAGGAATGAAATCTATCCTCAATATACTCTCAGGAATTGGAAAAAAGATAAAGGTTTGTTCAGTAAAATGTGAAAAAAATATCAACTCATGTCTGTCCCATATGCAAAGTACCCGCATGTCAGTCCCATTCAATGCAAATTTCAAATTTCAATAATTTCATTTGTTGCAATAATGGAATATCAAAGGTGTATTACCGATATTTCATGTAATAATACCGTGATTAAGCAATAGGTATCACAATAAATAATATGGAAATATAATTTTGATCGTCTTTTTCTCGACATACCGATTTTCCATTTGGGACTGATATGCAAGTATGGGCAGTATAGCTGAAAATAATGTGTTTGTCTAGCAATTAACATAATCTATAAATTGGAATAGCTATGAGCTAAATTTAGAAAAAAAATCCGTTCTGCCTTTCTCTAATAGAAAGTCTATACAATCACTGCAAAAACCGACTATTTAACCGAGGCCCGAAGGGCCGAATGTCATATACCATTCGACTCAGCTCGACGAGCTGAGTAAATGTCTGTGTGTGCGTGTGTATGTGAGTGTAACAAACATTGGTATATACTTTTCTCGGAGATGGATAAATCGATTTTCACAAACTTAGATTCAAACTTAGGACTCACGGTCCCATACAAAGTTCCTGAATTAAATTTGTATCCCAATTACAGTTCCGGAATTACAGGGTGATGCGCACCAACAACGTGAAAAAAATGTACCTCATTTATCTCGGAAATGACTGAACCGATTTTCGCAAACTTAGATTCAAATGCAAGGTCCTTTGGTCTTATATAAAGTTCCTGAATTTCATTTCAATCCGACTTCCGGTTTCAGAATTACAGGGTGATATGCACCAAAAATGTGAAAATAACGCATTTAAAATGTGAAAATAATGACACTCACTTTTCCTGGAGATGGCTGAACCGATTTTCACAAACTTAAATTCAAATTTAAGGTCTCATAGTTCCATACAAAGTTCCTAAATATCATTTGGCTCCGACTTCCGATTCCGGAATTACAGGGTGATATGCGCCAAAAATGTAAAAACAATGCATTAAAAATGTGAAAATAATGTGACTCACTTTTCTCGGAGATGACTGAACCGATTTTTATAAACTTAGATTCAAATGAAAGGTCTTATGGTCCCATACAAAGTTCTTGAATATCATTTAGATCCGGATTCTGATTCCGGAATTACAGGATGATATGCACCAAAAATGTGAAATTAATATCACTTAATTTCCTCGAAGATGCTAGAACCGAGTTTTACAAACTTAGACTCAAGTGAAAGGTCTCAAACATATGGAATTTCATATGTATGCAACTTGGTAGGCTGATATGCATCAAAATTATGGAAATAGTGCATTAAAAATGTGAATATAATGTCACTAACTTTCCTCGGAGATGTCAGAACCGATTTTCACAAACTTAGATTCATATAAATGGTCTTATGGTCCCATTCAAAGTTCCGGAATTCCTTTTGGATCCGACTACCGGATCCGGAATTACAGAGGGATATGCACCAAAATTGTGAAAATAATGCATTAAAACGTGCTTAATCCACCTAGCAGTGAGATGATACCTTTTTACCTATTTTTATATATATAAAAAATAGGTATAGAATTCGCTCAAACTTTCGAAAATTTTTCCGAGGCCCGGAGGGCCGAATGACATATACCAATCGATTCAGCTCGACGAACTGAGCAAATGTCTGTGTGTGTGTGTGTATGTGTGTGTGTCCGTATGTGTGTTGTCAACTAAGAGGTCGAGATCTCAGAGATGGCTGGACCGATTTTCATCAAACTAGTCGCAAATGAAAGGTCTCCCCGTCACCCAAAACGCTATTGAATGGTTTTGAGAACGGATGTGTACTTTTTGAGTTATACAAAGTTTTATGTCAAAATTTTCATTTTTTTGACAGTATCTGTCACAATTGACCTTGAAAACAGAATATGTTTTCAGACTTAGATTCCGCACGGTAATACCTATCCAACAAGCCATAGATTGTTAAAATCCGTCCATTTTTAACGGAGATATCGAAATTTTTCTGTAAGCGACTTTTCCCCCTATTCCAGCAGTAGGAGTTTTGAGCGCTGTATGACAAAGAAATGCTTGGGAGCAACGGAAAACACGATTTTTTATACTGTTACATACAATTGTTTCTAAGAACCAAAAGGATTGTGTACAGCATTCTTTTTCATGACATTTAGCCTCGGACCGATTTTGGCACGGCTCGTTTTTGGCAACATAATCGTTCGAATATGACATATATAAACCAGATGATGGCAGAATTTTTTTTAATTATTTTATTTTAAACTACTTACAGCAATAAATGCTGGAACAACATAACATCCATATACCATTCGAATCAGTTCGTCGAGATCAGCAAATGCGTGTGTGACAAATAACTTCAATTAATTTTCTCGGAAAATTTCTTTTCTACAAATTCAGATTCATACGAAAAGTCGTATGCTCCCAAACAAAGTTCCTGCATTATGTTTGGTTCCGACCTCTGGTTTCGGAACTACAGGATGATATGTGAAACGAAATCAAAATTGTGTAACTCATTTTTCTTGAAGATGGCTGAACCGATCTAAGATGCAAATGAAATCTAAGAATCATCTAAGATTCAAATGAAAAGTTTCAAAGTTCTGTAAAACATCTTGCTTTTCAGTCAGATCCAACTTCCGGTTTCGGGGATTGTATAAAAATGTCTATTCCACATAATTTAATCAGGTTTATCGGGTTAGCAGATTTGGATAGTCGATAAAAAAATTAACTTTTTTCAGTTTTAGTGGTATTCAGTTGTCGATCAGAAGGCACCTAAAAATTTAATTCGTGCTATGATCTCTCAAAGATGTCTTAACTGATTTTCAAATGTTTTGAAACAAATGTAAAGTGTACAGCTACTCAGGTGAATTTATCTGACTTCGGCCATACCGCTTTTAGAATTCCGGTTCCAGTATAAAATCGTTTCTCAAAGCTCAATCGTTTTCTCAAAAAAAGCCTAATCAAATTTCAGAAACAAAAATTTTAATTAAAACAAACTAATATACAAAAATTAATTATTTTATCCAATTATGACTTCCGGTTCTCGAATTACATGATGATGAATTTTTAAAATTCAAACCGATATAGAAGATGACAATCCCGAAAAGCTTCAAAGTTGAACTCAAAACTGTTGTAATTTATTCGTCATATGGCCATACGAATCGGTTTGGGTTATGCTGGTTCCTGAATACCGGCTCTGGAAGTACCTTAAATTACCGTAAACTCTAGAGTGGAACTTACATATCATGGCATGTTTAATCGATTATCACACTTCTAGATTCAAAATCGATCCGATTTGCAGTTTCGACATTACAGAGTAATGAGTGATTAAAATCTCAAATTGTCGCTTAAAACGAGGGTCATTAAAATAATGTCATGAAAACTTAAACACCGAAGAATATTCATGCAAAAAACACATGCAGATTGATAAAAATAGGTATCATCTCACTGCTAGGTGGATTAAACACGTTTTTTTTATCAATCCGCATGTGTTTTTTGCATGAATATTCTTCGGTGGTTCAATTTTCATGACATTATTCTAATGTCCGTCGTTTCAAGTTACAATTTGCGATTTTAATCACTCATTACTCTGTAATGTCGAAACTGCAATTCGGATCGAATTTGAATCTAATAGTGTAACAATCGATTAAACATTCCATGATATGTCGAAGTAATTTCCACTTTAGAGTTTACGGTAATTTAAGGTACTTCCAGAGCCGGTATTCATGAACCAGCATAATCCAAACCGATTCGTATGGCCATATGACTTTTTGATTTTGAAATTCGATTTGGCTTTTTTGAGAAAACGATTGAGTTATGAGAAACGATTCGATACTGAAACCGGAATTCGAAATTCGGTGTAGCCGAAGTCAGACAAATTCACCTGAGTAGCTGTATAGTTTAAATTTGTTTCAAAATGTTTGAAAATCAATGTAGACATCTTTGAGAAATCGTAGTGCGAATTGAATTTTTGGGTACCTTCCGAATCGAAAACTGAATACCACTAAAACTGATTTTAACAATCTATGGCTTGTTGGATAGATATTACCGTGCGGAATCTAAGTCTGTTTTTAAGGTCAATTGTGACAAATACTGTGTACTGAAAATTTTGACATAAAACTTCGTATAACTCAAAAAGTAAACATCCGATCTCAAATCCATTCAATAGCGTTCTGGGTGACGGGGAGACCTTTCATTTGCGACTAGTATGTTCAAAATCGGTCCAGCCATCTCTGAGATCTCGACCTCTTAGTTGACAACACACATACAGACACACACAAATACACACACACGGACATTTGCTCAGTTCGTCGAGCTGAATCGATTGGTATATAACATTCGGCCCTCCGGGCCTCGGAAAATTTTCCTAAAGTTCGAGCGAATTCTATACCTATTTTTTATATTTATAAAAAAAGGTAAAAATGTGAAACTAACGCATTTAAAATGTGAAAATAATATCACTCACTTTTATTAGAGGTGACTAAACCGATTTTCACAAACTTAAATTCATATGAAAGGTCTCACGGTAACGGTCAACATTGAAAATATGAGTATAATGTCACTCACTATTCTCGGAGATGGCAGCACCGATTTTCGCAAACTTTCAGAATTTCTTTTGGATCCAACATCCGGTTCCGGAATTACAGGGTGATTTTCTCTAGTTTGCAGACCACGAGACTTTTTTTATGTCGTTTATTTATAACCAAGTTGCGGTCGTTCGCCGACCCATAAGACTCTGTAACAAAATAAACCATTAATGATTTGCTGATTTTTTTCCCAAGTCCGACTACTGGTACATTGTTTTTTTTTTTTTCAACATCCAAATCGTCACAGAGAACCGTAAATAAATTTGTATTTTATATTAGTGTATGGTTGAATGTTACTATGCTGATATGAAGCTTTCGGTTCCGAAAGGCAATAATAATCAAATATGATAAAAAATGGAGCTCACTTCACTTTCTCACATATGAGTGAATAGATTTTCAATAACTTAAATTCAAATGTAGTGTACAAGGTCTGTTCAAAAAGAACCCGGAATTCTCATTTTTCTGAAAAAAATATTTATTTATTCGTTTACATCTATATGGTCCCCTTCAAAGTAATCCCCCCTAGATATAATAAACTTATGCCAGCGTTTTTTCCAGTCTTCGAAACACCCCTGATAGTCACTTTTTGTAATTTTGTCCTTTCATGGGTCTCTTCAACTTTGGGAACAGGAAAAAATCACACGGAGCGATATCTGGTGAATAAGGAGGTTGGGGCATGATTAAAGCGATGGTAATGCGTTTGTTTTTTTTTTGATAAAAATTCAGCAGTTTTGGAACGAATTTTGCTGCCACTCGTTTCATGCCCAAAACATTTGAAAAAATATGATGGCATGAGCCAACTGATATGCCAACTTCATCAGCAACTTCTCTAATAGTGATTCGGCGATCATCCATAATCATTTTTTCCACTTTTCCCACATTTTCATCGATTATTGACGTGCTGGGTCGACCGGAGCGTTCGTCGTCTTCAACGTCTTCGCGGCCATCTTGGAAACGCTTATACCACTCGTAAACACTTGTTTTTTTCATAGCAGACTCACCGTAGGCTCTCTGTAACATTTCACACACTTCAATTCTTCACCGCTACAAGACAGAATGTAAACAATGAATACAGCTGAAAATTTCACCATACATTAGGGACATATGTACCAACACAATAAAAAAAATTTTGACCACCGGACTCTCCAGACGCGCGCAATTAAAAAATTCCGGGAACTTTTTGAACAGACCTCGTATTATGCAACAGAACAGAAATCTTCAAAACTATTTTCTGAACTTGTTAAATTGGAGTATTTCTGGGAATTTCTGCTGCAATATACAGGAGAAAATGAAAATGAGAAAGGCATCATTACACCATTAGGTGAATTAAAACGTTTTTTTTTTTTTAATTATCGCTCTATATGACTGGTTGCAGTTCAATGTATTTTCGGAACCGGAAGCTGAATCCAAACAAAATTCTTTATCATCTTATGAGGAAACAATACATTCAATTTGAATGTAAATTTGAGAAATCGGTTCAGTCGTTTCTGAGAAATTTGATTGATTTCCGGATCGAAGTACACGATCTCTTCTACGATATTCCAGGAGCGGAACCGATGATCGGGTATATTCAAAATTAATATATTTGGTTGTCTTACCTTAATTTTATAACCGGAAGTCATATCTGAATGAATTCGATAGGGTTCTATGGGATTGTAAGACTTTTCATTTGAACATTAGCTTAAGATTCAATCGGTCTCTGGGAAAATCACTTTTTTTTTATTTTCTTGGCAGCCCTGTTGTTTCCGAACCGGATGATCGATTCGGAAAAATCTTCGAACTTGATTAATGGCCCGACAGTAGGTTTCAAACGGGCCTAAGTTTGTTCAAATCGGTTCAGCCATCTCGAGAAAATTGAAATACATTTTCCGATTTCGTCGAGCTGAGTCGAATGGTATATAACACTAGGGGTCTCCGCAGTTTCGATCGAAATTCAGTTTCTCCATGCAATTCTATTACCTTTCTACAGTGGAAGGCAAAAAGGATGGCTGAACTCGACCTTACTAATTATGTCACTAGATAAGAGAATTGAATAGTTGAATAGAGACACCATTGTACTATATCATATTTTGAGTCATCAAAATACAGGTAGCTTTTAAAAATTTAAATTTGAATCAACTATATATTAGTATTATCTTGCTTCTTTTTGCAAAAGTTTGCTATTTATTTACTGTAGGCCATGTACCCTTTTAAATAAGTAATCTATTACAAGGATTCCCGTTTGGCATTCCCTTGAGTCCCTTGTCATTTATGGGTTTCACACCAGGGTTGATACCTTCACTATAATATTCATACACAAATTTTCCCCATCGGGCAATGACTGGAACAGGTTCCTCTATGGCACGCAGGGTAGAATTATTTGCAGGCGGCAATTTTCATCTTATCTGTCAGACTCATGAAAAGGCAGAATTGAAAATTAAACTTGTGACACAATAATGATAGAGCTATAATCGATTCAAAGCAGTTTTCTGGTGATTGATTGCATAGTGAATGTTTAGGGATTTGTAAAAGTTCTAAGTATGCAGGTAATTTCACCATACATTTCCGAATAAATGATAGGAAAATTAATATCAATATGGTGGCGAACCATCTTATCTCTTGCATATTACTGGCATGCAGCCGAGAGATTTCTATTCTATACACGAATTTAATAAAAAAAAAGTTCCTGGACAAATGATACAGTAATGATACAGTTTCGACTGCCATGATGAAAGACCGGAAGAAGATGAACAATAATATGGTCCCTTTTGGTATCGTACTAGACGGAAGTCCCGTCGATGACGACGGTGAATCGCATGCCGTTTCAGAAATGAGGGAGCAATTTGAGATTTTAACGTCGTCAGCTGTGAATGTGAGATGAATATGCATATATAAATGATTTATGAGTAGGAACTCTACTTTAAATTTCTGCCACTTTTTGCCAGGCTATTCAGAATTTCACGATTCCCATGTTTATATTCTACCCATTTAATACAAAAGACCCCGTCTGTCGTTGCCAAATGATGGTTGCTCCTATAGAAGAAAGAGAATCAGACTAATCCATTTTCCTACCAAAGCCCGAGCTTGTCTTGGATAAGTGCTACATGTTTCGGAGCCATGGACAAACGAAGCGAGTATTCTTTTGAAGGAGGGTCGAAAATCGAAGTAGTATTCATGTTTTTAAAACAATCCTTAATGCAATATTTGCTTTTTTGTCGGGACATTATTTTTATCCAAGTTATTTTTCAGATTGACAATATATTTCTAAGGTAACTTAGTATGACTTTCGTATTCATTTTGTTCACGAAGTGATGAGTATTAAAAACTTCAATTTCAAAAATGCGTTTCAAGATCGCGGTTTTTGATTTTTGCGATAGTTGAGTCAACTAATGTTTGTCTTTCTCTATAGAAAGGTAATAGAATTGCTGGAAAATCGAATTTTTAACGGAGCCTTGGAAAACCGTAGTCTTATATACCATTCGACTCAGCTCGACGAGATCGGAAAAAAATTGTGTGTGAACTTTTAGAAAATTTTTCTACCGCTCAATTTCTCGGAGATTCAACAATCTTAGGTTCGTTTGAAAGAAAAGTTCGAAGATCAAACAAATATCACTTCTAGATCCAAAGATATAATGGTATAAGCGTCTTAACGGACAAAACACGTTGTTTTCTTACCGCGAAATTGTCTTATAGATTACTGAGCGATTTCAACAAGCCTAAGCTTGTTTGATAGCTACTATTGAATTGTGGATCAAGTTCGAAGATCAAATGCTTGGCACTTCCGGTTCCGTAGATGTAATTGTGTAAGTGTTATAAGCGACAAAATGCGTTATTTTTTATCGTTCAATTTTCTCAGAGATCGCTTAGCCGATTTCAGCAAACTCGCTTGAAAACTACTATTGAATTATGGATCAAGTTCGAATATCAATTAGCGGTCACGTGAACGTCGAATATCAAATGGTTGCCACTTCCGGTTCTGAAGATATAATTGTATAAATAACTTAACCTACTAAACGCATATTTTTCATTGGCTGAATTTTCTCGAAGATGACTCAACGAATTTCGGTGAACTTAGGTTTATTTTAGAGCTAACAAAGCCAATCAAATTTCGAAGGGTTAGGGCAATTATTTACAACGATTTGTGTAATAGTCTTTGTTTAGACGTAGTGCCGTCTTGGGCTAGTTTTAAATATGATCAGTATCACACTACAAAATCAACCATAACAGGTAAATAAAAAATTCCTATAAACAGTGTTGGCGATTGCCGAAAATTCAACAGAAGCTGCTCGATTTATATCTATATTGTATACAACATTTTCAATCCTGTAGAAGATGCTTCAAGAACTCGAGTCTCTCAATGCATACACCGCGAGAGAATTTTTCTACATTTCTTCGCTCCACTTCATACTCTGAGTATTTCACGGCCCTTAAAAAAACTTAGTCTGATAATGATCGTTGCTGTGTGGAATTTCCCAAGAGAGAATCGCAAGTTAACCATTATCGCAGAAAATCGAATCGATGATTCAACTTGAAGATTCTCGTACTAAGTTTCAATGTTTCAAAACCCTTGTGTGGAGCATTCACAGACATTTTCATAGACACAACTTATACAAAGGTTATATGCACATAGTTAGAATAAGCGGCAATAGTAAAATGATTCTATCGCAATTATCAACCGCATGTATAGAATCGGATCGCGACACGGAAATAAGCGACCGTTTGTTGCTTCAGAGAGGATCCCCACAGCAGCGTGCTAACCTTTGATTCTCAGAAACGTCATCGAGAGAAATTCGCTCTCGCACTGGTGTCTATTCTATGTTAAATGAACCATGCCGGTTTTTTTTATTGCGGAGATTGATGGCACTAATTGAATCGTGTGAAGTGTTGCAAATGAGCGTTATTCGATACGATAAATGCCATCCTTGCTTATAACTTAACAATTTTGTTGTAATTAATAAGATAAACTACAAAATATGCATAAAATGCAATATCAGGGTTATCGATTCTGACGCAGTAATTGACAGACTTCGCAACTCATTCTAAGTGTACAGAACCACTGCAGAGCTAGATCCTAATACCATTAACAAAACATGGCAATTCTTATATATTGTATATTGTATATTTCGTTTGGAATATCTGTTTTAATATGTTTATAATTACGTTTGACTCGTTTAAACTGCGCAAATCAACGAAAAACCGAGTTCTCTTACATTATGAATAAATTTATATTTTTTCATTGTGCAGAATTATAATTTGGAGTTTTAATGACATTTTTTTATCAAATGCTTGAAGTGCAAATGTTGGTGGATTGTTTTAGCTGTAACGTTGTCATTTTTTAATTCACACTAACCAAATGTGCACCAAAACATGATCTTCAAGTTGAGGTTTAAAATGAAATCATAAAACAAAATTTTAAAGATACGTTTTCTTTAAATTTTACTTTTTCGGTTGGATTTCTAATTCTTGAAATAGCCTTAAAATTATATTTACAATGCATATTTTAGAAAAGTTCCTAATCGATTTCCTACAACTTCTTCTTGGACACCATTTTTGCACAATTTACAGTTTCGGAGTTACCACGATTTGAAGGAAGTTCCTGCAAAAATCAGTCTTGCGTTGAATTCGTCTATGCATCCGTGCAAAATAAATGTGTTGTCATACTGAAAACGTATGCAAAGTTTCATCCGCATTAGAGGATGTGAATCAAAACAATTCTAATGAATAGATCTTATCAGTGAATGGCGGAAACTTACTTCGGCTATACCGGTTTCCGATTTCGGAAGTAACGGCCAACGCTTCCAAAATGGACTTCACGTTGATTTCTCAGGGAAGGCTGACAAGTTTTAGTAAATTCAGATTCAAATGAAAGATCTTATAATTCCAAAGATCCCTAATAAATTTTATCCGGATCCAATTTACATCATTATTTACAAGTTGTGTCAACGAACATGGAGCCATAAGATAATCGTCAATATAGTTGACACAAGTTGTAAAAGAACGGATATAAACAAAGAAGCTTTCGCTGAAATCATGATACTCAGATATTTATCGCATCGCGAACATAATAATCTATTAATATTGGATAATGTGATTCATATGCTCACACCTTCTACAAAACTAGTATAACTGCTGTAACTGTCTGCTCTAATATATGTACGATGTTTTGACTCTTCATGTATGTATGTATGTGTGAAGCCACCATCAGTTCAAGGCATTACCAGTGGATACAGGTAGACTTACAGTAGATCCGAATTTGATTATCAGATAACTTTCATATTACTGCTATTCATATTACCTTCTGGGGAAAACACACAGCTTTCCCCTGTGAATCGGGTTGACATTTCACTCCTTCATACAGTCATTCACTTGTAAGATACCCTGATGCACTCCCATCCCTCTTCCCTCACAATGTACTTGAGCATAGTATTATATAATGTGACATAATACACTTTAATATAATTTCCGGCAGTATAATACAATAAAACATAATATAGTATAAAACGATGCAAAATCGTATGGTACAGTGTATTATAGTCTACTATAATATTTTATGATGAATATAATAGTATCATAATGTTATGTGACATAATATAGTAAAATATACCATAATATATTATAATCTATTTTGGTCACTATACGACACTGAATATAATAAAATATTATTATGCATAAAATATAAAAATGTAATACATCACAATGCAATATAATACGCTTATAATTGTGTATTTAAAAAAAATGCATTACAATACTATATAAAACAATACCAAACATTTTACCATAATATAGTATAATATAGTACAATGTAATATAATATAATACCACAAAATATGACGTAATATAATATGATACAATTTAATAATATATGTGTAAAGTGAAATGTGTAGTATGGAAATGAAAATGTAACTGATAATGATAAAGCTTATAATAATGGTAACGATAGTAATAATAATAATAATAATCATAAAAACAATACTAATAGAAACAATAGAAATACTAATAATAATAATAATAATAATAATAATAATAATAATAATACTTAAATACTACAAAATTATATAATATAACATAATATAGTATAATATATTTTAATTTAATATAATATAATACAATGTCATACAATATAATATATTATAAATCAATATATAAAATAACAGTTAATGTAGAGTGTCAGTTATGCTCTTCTATCTTCGCAATACTGCAGGAAGTAGAATATTTCTCTTCTAATAACAAAAATGATATCCACATCTATAAAAATAATATATGTTATTATTATTGATGACGAATTAATAATAATAACAATAAATATAATAACGAAAATAATAATAAAAAACAACATAATAAAGTACAATGAATTATATAATAAATAATAGAATGAATAAAATGATATGTTGCGATATGCTATGATATGATATTACTTCAATTTATATGTCATTTCTCATCATTTCATTCTGCCATCAACGCATTCCATCGACCAATTGTCACCACAGATACACGTGTAGGCATGCAACAGGAACCAGTGAGGACCAAGCTCACCTTGTGACGACCTTGATATTTAGTTAAAATTTACTTTAAAAATGATAACTTATAAGGAAAACAAATTTATATTTTGCGCAGAGGTACGTAGTACTACTCATAATAAAGCATATAATATAATATAATATAATATAATATAATACAACATAATGAATACAATATAATATGATATAATGCAATGCAGCATAATACCTTACAACATAGTATATAATAACATAAAATAGTGTAAGACGATAATATGTGAAATAATATGCTATGATACAATATAACAGTTAATGTCGCAGTGTAAGTTACGCTCTAATAATAATAATAATAATAATAATAATAATAATAATAATAATAATAATAATAATAATAATAATAATAATAATAATAATAATAATAATAATAATAATAATAATAATATTAATAATAATAATAATAATAATAATAATAATAATAATCATAATAATAATCATAATAATAATAATAATAATAATACATGATGTAATAAACAACAGAATTATATGTTGTAATATACTATGATAAACACTGCACTTTAGGATGGGCTTCAACCTACAAGCCATTTCGCACCCTCTCATTCTGCTACTAACGCAGAAGGCGATAGCACCCAGTCGACGCCGTTCTATTGACCAAATGTCATCATAGACGCTCGGGAAGGCATGAGATAGGGACTTGTGAGGACTTAGTTATCTCACCATTTGACGACCTGTACGATGTTTTGACTCTTCATGTTCACTAACTCTATTAAAATCATGTTCGATAAAATTTGGCCAAAAGATTGTTAAAATTAGTTGAAGTCATTAGAAAAAATGGCTTCATATTTCTATCAGGAACCCATAACATCGCAATATAACAAACGTATAGATTCTCAGGTTCGGTAATATGTTTGTTCAGTTATCTAACTTGAATCCGTGCTATTTACTATTTACAATCGTAAAAGGGTTCACTAGAGAAGCATAACTTTAAAACCCATTAGAAACAAACTTTCATCCCGTGCTACATTACCATGGGGCAGATTCGATGGTCGGGCGAAAGGTATATTTACACCTTTTTGGTCCAGTTCAGTGCCGGCACAGTTCCGTGCACGGACGGTAATATTCTTTCACACGTTTCAATGCGTGTGTTCACACTTGTCCTGCACCGTTTCGTGTCGGTACTGAGCCGGCCAAGTGTGAATACACGCATTAAAACGTGTGAGAGATTTTTACCGTCCGTTCACGGAACTACACCAGCACTGAACCGGACCGAAAAGTTGTAAATAGACCTTAAATCAGTGAATTTTCATTCAATGTTTAAGTTCTTTGCTTCCATTGATTCCAACCGTAATACACAGTTGGATGTTTGTTTCACTTTGTTATTTTTGGGATGCTTAATATTATTTGGAACATCAATTCTAGAATCAAAAAAGAAAACGGCACAAGAATGTTTTAGTTAGCACATGTGGGGTATGATCCGTTCTCAACTAGAAAAAAATTGATCACCAACCTGCATTTTCATATAAATTTAATCATTCAGTGTTGCATTTACTAGTGTTAGTGTGTGGAAGTAGATCACAGGGTCGAGACAGGGTTGCACTCTGTGAACAATGGATTTTTTACAATATTTTTTTGTTTCAAATTTTAACATCGAGAACTTTCGGAAATACATGTCTTGAAATTTTCTCGCACTCAGTCATTTCCTTGATGTTCGTTCTCTGTAACATTTCTGTGCAATTAATTTTGTTTCTTAGATGGATGGATCGATTTCAACGAATGAAAGATCTCGCGATTCCATATGAAATTTCTGAATTTCATTTAAATCCGACATCCAATTTCGGAGTCATAGGTGCGAAAAATTAAAATATTTCTGATAATCCTGATCCCAAATTTTGGAATGCTTCAAGTTAGCAGATATTGTAAGTCGATAGTCAAGCAAACTCAATCCTCCTCAATCTATTTCCTATTCACAGAGAATCGTAAACGAACAAAAATTGTTAAATGTAACTTACTTCGATTTATCGGAGACGATTAGACTGATTTTCGCAAACATATATTAAAATAAAATATTTCTATGATTCTATAGAATACTACGCAATTTTATCCGGGACTGACTACCGGTTCCGGAATAATAAGATGAAATAGTTAAAAACTAAATATCATTCAAGTGACAATGCAAAAAAAAACTCTGCAAACTGTGTTAACAACTGCTCTAACATGTAGGTCTCATAAGTTGATTGACAAATGAAACAGTTTTACCTATTCCGGCCCCCGGCTATGGAAGTACCATTGTAATCAAAAACTAAAAAAAAGAACTCATTTTGGTTTTGGGTTCAACTGATTTTTACTATCTTGGCCTCTAATAAGAGATTGCTATGAATCCTCGGGATCCAACATCCGGTTCCGGAATTATAAGATTAAGAATGTTGAAAAGTTCTGTCATTTAAGTTGGCAAGCAAAGCAAAGCCATGGTATTACAATCCTTTTGTGAAATTTTGAAGGACGAATTCTACAAAAAAAATGTTTTAACAGATTTCGCAGCCGATTCATAGCGTACAGAACCATTGCATGGCTGGTGATAGGATCATACTGACACTAAGAATCCTTCCGGGTCGGGGCTCAAACATACGACAACTGGCTTGTAAGACCAGCGCCCTATGCAACTTTACCTTAACTGTTTGGAGAATACTGTTTAATTTTTCAAGGAAAAATTCAAAACGATTTTTACAAACTTAACACGAATAAAAGGTTGTATTGTTTCATAGGTTTCTATGAAATGTTATTCGAATCCGATTTTCGGTTCAGTAAATATAAGTGTTAAAAATTTCAAGCCTTCGTGGAAGGTAACGTAAAAAATATTTAAAACTGGTCCAATCTATAGGACTTGTTACCTTTTTTCTAATTGCCCACCACACTCCCCCACACCGAAAAGCTCAACAAGGAGTCCCCTGGTAATGGACGCAACGAATTTCAGTTAATAAGCACTGGTAATATTAATCCTAACAAAAAATAAGAAAATTGAGATTACAAACAATTATTCTAAGATGTGCAGTTAACTAATTAACTTGTGTGGAATCCCAGTGGAAGTAAATTCCCTCTTAAGAGATCCATGTTAAATATCTAAAATTAAATAATAAAAAACTGTTACTTTGTAGCCATATTATTTTGCTTTACCGATACCGGAATTAGTAGGCAAAAATTCTGAAATCGAACATTTATAAATTTCTTTTATTACCAGTAATAGGAAAGACCTTTCATCTAAATCTAAGTTTGTGAAAATCGCGTGAGTTATCACTGGGAAAATTGAGGGCATAATAAAGTTCATAATATTTTTACCTATAGGGTTATTATACCAATAGTCATCTCATCATTAGAATCGCCGTGTTGTTTTGCCGAGGACTCGACTCTCAATCAACGAATTGTGATAAAATCGGCTATATACTCGAGTAAAGTCTAACATCAAAATGAGAACAAATTGCAATCTGATTATGATAGCAACATCAGATTGAAATCCTAATATGATATCGACTCATTATGTTATCATTTTGCTGTTTAAAGGCAAAAGTTCTGTGAAACTCCAAAAATGAAAATATTAAAATCAACAACTTAGTGAATCCATTGAAATTGAGCAAATTCCAAATGGCAACACAAAAGTACAATGTTAAGTTTCAATGGAAGAATTATTGCTTCAATCCTGTGTTGCCTTTTACAAAATTCTTTGACATCCTGCCGAGATCCTGCAGTTGACCGCAACCATAACCGCGAAGAAACGATATTAAAGTGAATTATGTTACATCGTATTATGTATTGTTAAATATTATTATTATTATTATTATTATTATTATTAATAAAAAAGAAATATTATATTTCTTGCAGTACTGCGATAAAAGAAGAGCATAACTTACTGCGACATCAACTGTTATACATTGTATCATTGCATATTATTTCGTATATTATCTTCTGTTATGCTATATTATGTTGTATGGTGTTATACTGCATTGCATTATATCATATCATATTGTATTGTATTATATTATATTATAAGTATATGTATTGTGTTATATTGAATTATGTTATAGTATATTGTTAGAATATATTATGTTATATCACAGAGAACAGATATCCAACAGACATTCATACGTGCAAAGTCGTATACAATTGTGATTTGAACGGATTTTTAGTTGTATGCTTTACACAGCTTTTTATAAAATTTTGTATTAGCTTGGATGTCTGTTCTCTGTAGTTATATTATATTATATCATGTTATATTGAATTATATTATATTATATTATATTATATTATATTATATTGTATTGTAGTATGCTGTAATTGTATTGTATTATATCATTTTTTTATGTTAATTTATATTATATTATATTCTATTGTATTATGCTCAAGTATATCGACAACGGGGTGGGGCAGGAAGCGCATCAAGGTATCTTACAAGTGAATGACTGGATGATGGAGTGGATTGCCAACCTGAGTCACGCGGGGGAAGCTTTGTGTTTCTCCCTGAAGGTCTGGAATGAGTAAGGCGCACCCTTCTAACAAACAAACCATCAGGCGGGTTTAAGCTGGTACAGCGAAATTCTTTATTATATGGTCGGATGTTTTTGCTGGAAGGCGCCGGATCCTCAAAACCCACTTTGGCCTTCTTAACAGCAATTATATGAAAGCTATCTGATAATCAAATTCGGATCTACTGTAAGTCTACCCGCATACACTGGTAATGCCTTGAACTGATGGTGGCTTCACACATTCATACATACATACATACATACAGAACCACACATCTGGGGCAGCAGGGACTATGTCTAAGGGCTTGACGACCCCTCCCCCGGCAACTGCGAGTTGTAGGGCTTGCCTAGGATGCGGTGGGGTTTGGCAGTGGGCTCTGCTAATCCTCTACAAAAAGCTGCATGTATCCGCAAGCAAGTCCTACCAAAGCGATCGTGTGCCGCTCAAAGTGCACAAGCCCAACGGGAGTGCCGACTCGGCACGTTAGGACTAACGCCAGTGAGGTCCTAACTATGGTATACTGGCTACCACACCATCCATGGATACGATACGGTAGATCGGAATATATAGAGAAACTAGGGCTGACAGCTGCGGTATTCTACTCCTTCAGTAAAGCAGGGTGGAACCGGCTTGAAATGGCGAGTAGGCTAATGCCGCAGCTGCCTTCCGTCCCATAAAACCGTGGCAGGCCTTATGGCACGCCGTCTCACTTTCAGCCACCCGGTTGGGATGACTGGGTGGAAGTAGGTTCAGATGCCCTTTTCCTGATTTGCGCTGATCCGGCTCTGAGCGTAAAGCCAACCCTCGCATGGCCTCACTGCACCGCATAGGTAACCATGGGATCATGATAGCGACTACTTTCGGCTGGGTTTGACGGTAGCCATAAGGGGGACCCATATAAAATCATGAGTTCAACACCATCAACATCGGCGTCGAGTGAGGAGGTAAACCCTTTCGCAAGAGGGGGTTTGAGGAGGTCTCCATCCAGAACGGGTGCGAGAAAGGAGAGCGAAGCAGTAGCTGAGGAGACGAGTGACAGCAATGTCCATGTCAAACCAGCGAACCAGCCTGAGTCCCAGGAGCAAGGGAAGGAAATAATCAAGCCGAGTATGACAGCGGTCATAGATCAACTCGACGCGATTATTGAATTCGCGCAGGAGAAATCCAACATCAGCAAGGAGCTGAAGGCGAACCTTCTGAAGTTACGTAAGGCCGTGAACGTAGCCAAAAGGGACCAAGAGGCGTTGATAGTGCGGCTAGAGGGTGGCGGAAAGTCGGAGAAGTGTTCTCAAACAGAGCCCTTCACCTTCGACACCGACAAAAAACAGGAGGCGGTCGACTATGCGCTCCGGCTCACGATTGAGCGGAACAAACAGCGCCGGAAACGCGCCAGGGATTCTCCAGGCAGTAAACGCCTGACTCCCAAGGCCAAAAGGAGCAAAGACCATGGCGGAAGTGATGGGGCAAAGGAACGTGGCGAGGGGCTCAACCCAAACCTCGGCACTCGAACCCCGGATCCGAGCCATGTAAGCGAACCCGGCGAGAATCCATGGGTGAAGGTCGCGAAAAAGAAAAAGGTCCCAAAAGAGGCCGGGCCCATTCCCGCGAGGAAGGCTAGGGACAAAGGAGAGGCTTTGTTGGTTAAGGCCGACAAAGAAAAGTACGCCGATGTGCTCAAGGCCATGCGGAGCGAGGCAAAGCTAGCCGAGCTTGGCAAAGAGGTTCGCAGCATCCGTCGTACGAAGACGGGAGAGATGCTGCTCGAGCTTAAAAAGGGAGCTCAGGGCGGAACGGAGCTTGTTGCGCTTGCCCAACAAGTCCTGGGCGATACGGCCGAAGTTAGAGCCCTGCGTAACGAGGTTGCACTCCAGTGCAAACGGTTGGACGAAATCGCCACCGCAGAAGAACTTGCCATGGCCATCAAGGAGCAAGGAGGTGTGGATGTCTCACGGGAATCCATCCGCATGAGGAAAGGACCACAGGGCACCCAGATAGCTACATTTAAGCTATCGGCCACGGATGCCAATAAGGTCCTCAAAGTGGGCAGGCTAAAGGTCGGATGGTCGGTATGCCCAGTGACCACTTACCAGCCGCCGGTGGTCGACATGTGCTTCAGGTGTTTCGAACCTGGCCACAAGTCGTGGAATTGCAAAGGCCCAGACCGAAGCAACCTCTGCAAGCGTTGCGGCGGCGAGGGGCACAAGGCGTATGCATGCGAAAGAACGCCACGTTGCATGCTATGCGCGAGCAAGAAGAAGGCCACAAACCACGTCATGGGCGGACCTACTTGCTCAACAAGTGGAGGGAGTAAATCAGCATGCAAGTAGTACAGCTGAACCTAAATCACTGTGCAGCTGGCCAGCAATTGCTGCACCAGTCAGTGACGGAATGGGGCATTGATGTCGCGATTCTTTCGGATCCCTATCACACACCGGTAGATAACGGGAACTGGGTGTCTGACGAAGCCAAGACGGTGGCGATCTTGACGACTGGTCGATACCCAGTGCAAGAGGTGGTGAAAACACAAGCGGAGGGAGTAGCCATAGCTAAGGTAAACGGAGTTTACTATTGTAGCTGCTACGCACCACCGAGATGGTCAATAGACCAGTTCACTCGGATGGTCGACATGTTGACCGCAGACCTGGTGAGTCGGAAGCCGGTGGTGATAGCCGGAGACTTCAATGCCTGGGCAACGGCTTGGGGCAGCCGCTTCACCAATAGGAGAGGACAGACGCTACTGGAGGCCCTCGCCAAGTTGGACGTCATGTTAGCGAATGATGGACTGAAAAGTACCTTCCAGCGGAACGGAGTCGAGTCGTTTATCGACCTAACTTTCTGTAGTCCCGGCCTAGCTGGAGATCTTAATTGGAGAGTTGATGATGGCTACACCCATAGCGACCATCTAGCCATTCGCTACACGATCGGCCAATTGGCGAGAAACACAAGGAGGAGTAATACTCCCAAAACTCTAGCGTGGAAGGTGGCTAACTTCGACCGCGAAACGTTTTGCGCTGCCCTCGAATTAGAGGAGAACAACGCGAACCTGAGAGGGGACGAGTTGGTCGCTATCCTGTCACGGGCGTGTGACGCGACCATGCCTAGAAAGGCTCAACCGAGGACCAATAGACCACCGGTCTACTGGTGGAACGAGCAAATTGCACGCCTTCGCGCATCCTGCCTCAGGGCTAGAAGAAGGATGCAAAGAGCTCGATCAGCGGAGATGAGGATGGAGAGGAACACGGCGTTCAAAGCGGCGAAGCTAGCACTAAACAAGGCCATCAGCGCAAGCAAAAGAGCCTGTTTCGACAAGCTATGCGAGGGAGCCAACTCCAACCCATGGGGCGATGCCTACAGGATGGTGATGGCCAAAACGAGAGGGGCGCTAGCACCCCCTGAACGTAGTCCGGCGAGGTTGAAAGAAATCATAACGGTTCTCTTTCCCCACCACGACACGTCCCCCTGGCAGCCAGCTCCGCTACCAGCGAATGAAGTCGTAAAGGTGACGAACGAGGAATTGCTCACTGCGGCGAGATCACTCGATACAAAGAAAGCCCCGGGGCCAGACGGTATCCCGAACGTGGCTCTAAAGGCGGCTATAATGACAAAACCGGACATGTTCAGGGAGGTCATACAGAGATGTCTGGACGAGCGTATGTTCCCAGACATTTGGAAAAGACAAAGATTGGTACTATTACCGAAACCTGGGAAACCCCCAGGGGATCCTTCGGCCTATAGACCAATCTGTCTGATAGACACTGTGGGTAAGCTCCTTGAGAAAATCATCCTCAACAGGCTAGCCCCCTTCATAGAGGAGGTAGGAGGACTGTCCAGTCAACAGTACGGGTTCCGCAGAGGCAGGTCGACGGTGGACGCCATAACATCGGTTGTAACCACGGCGGAGGTAGCTATACAGCGCAAACGACGAGGGATCCGCTACTGTGCGGTAGTAACGCTAGACGTCAAGAACGCGTTCAACAGTGCTTGCTGGGCAGACATTGCTGATTCCCTACTTCGACTAGGAGTACCGGAAGGGCTGTACAAGATTCTGGAAAGCTACTTCCAGAACCGAGTATTGCTCTACGAGACCGACGAAGGCACACGTAGCACTCCAATCACGGCTGGAGTACCACAGGGATCTATCTTGGGCCCGATCCTGTGGAATATAATGTACGATGGAGTACTGAGGTTGAGGCTCCCTCCGGGTGTCAAGATAGTCGGGTTCGCGGACGACGTCACGTTGACAGTCTACGGCGAATCCATCGAAGAGGTCGAACTGAGTGCATCACACTCAATCTGCTTGGTGGAGGACTGGCTGCGTAGCAGGAAACTGCAACTCGCGCACCACAAAACAGAAGTGATGGTGGTAAACAACCGCAAATCGGAACAGGAGGCGCTGGTACATGCCGGAGATTGCGTGATCCCCTCCAAGAGATCACTGAAGCAATTGGGTGTGATGCTTGACGACAAACTCAGTTTCAGCAAGCACGTTGAATACGCCTGCAAGCGCGCATCAACAGCGATCGCGGCGCTCTCTCGTTTGATGGCCAACAGCTCGCCTGTGCGCTCCAGTAAACGAAGGTTACTGGCAGGAGTGGCAGTTTCGATCCTCAGGTACGGCAGCCCGGTATGGGCGTCGGCACTGAATGTGGAACGCAACGCACAGATGCTGGAGAGTACGCATAGACTGATGTGTCTTCGCGTAATCAGTGCATACCGCACTGTATCGAGGGATGCGGCCTGCGTGGTTGCAAGCATGATGCCTATCAGTCTGATAGTGAAGGAAGACGCGGAGCGCTACAGCATGCGAGGAGACAGGAACGCCCGTAGGGCCTCCAAAGCCGCTTCTCTACGCAGATGGCAACAAGAGTGGGACAGCTCAACCAAGGGCAGGTGGACACATCGGCTCATACCTAGGGTCTCGAGCTGGTTAGATAGACCTCACGGAGAAGTGAACTTCGGCCTGACGCAGTTCCTCACAGGGCACGGGTGCTTCAGATGGTACCTCCACAGGTTCGGCCACGCGACATCCCCTGTATGTCCTGGCTGCCCAGACGAGATCGAGACGGCTGAACACGTCTTGTTCGCATGTTCCCGTTTCGCGGCTCAAAGGAGTGAGCTACTGGAGGCATGCGGCAGGGACACCACACCGGAAAACCTGATCCAGAGAATGTGCCACTGCGTAGAGAACTGGAACGCAGTGTCGACCGCTGCATCCCAAATTGCGGGAATATTGCAGCGGAAATGGAGTGCGGATCAACAACAGGTCAGCCGCGTACCGTAGCAGGCTCAAGAGGGATCAGCGAATAAACGTCGGTCCGGGAGAACCTTCTTCGTCGGGAAGCTCTTCGTCGGAGTAGTCTAGATCCATCGTCGGGGACTAGACGAGTAGTACGCAAAACTGTTAGGATCGTCGGGGCGCCAGTGAACCGGAAGCTTTCCTCCAACCGGAATCACTGGATCGACCCAGGCATCCTCTCGGTCGGGCGTTGACGGGTATCGAAGGCGTCGGTTTCGGGAGGGCCTCCTTCGTCGGGGAACTCTCCGTCGGTGTAGGCTAGATCCTTCGGCGGGGGCTAGTCGAGTAGCCGCCACAACACCTATTCGAGTCGTCGAGGCGCCAGCGAACCGGAAGCCATGCTCCAACCGGAATCGTGGGACCGACCTCGGCACTCCATCGGGTGTCCCGTGTGGTGTAAGAGACTCGGTGTCGGGAGATTCTCCTTCGCCGGGGAAATCTCCGTCGGAGTAGTCTAGATCCTTCGTCGGGGACTAGACGAGTAAATCGTGGTGTAAAACCGCTAGGATCGTCAGGGCGCCAGTGAACCGGAAGCTTTCCTCCAACCGGAATCACTGGACCGACCCAGGCATCCTCTCGGTCGGGCGTTGACGGAAATCGAAAGCGTCGGTTTCGGGAGGGCCTCCTTCGTCGGGGAACTCTCCGTCGGTGTAGGCTAGATCCTTCGGCGGGGGCTAGTCGAGTAGCCGCCACAACACCGATTCGAGTCGTCGAGGCGCCAGCGAACCGGAAGCCATGCTCCAACCGGAATCGCGGGACCGACCTCGGCACTCCATCGGGTGTCCCGTGTGGTGTAAGAGAATCGGTGTCGGGAGATTCTCCTTCGCCGGGGAAATCTCCGTCGGAGTAGTCTAGATCCTTTGTTGGGGACTAGATGAGTAGATCGTCGCGTGATACCGATAGGATCGTCTGAGCGCCAGTGAACCGGAAGCCACGCTTCAACCGGAATCATTGGATCGACTTAGGCATCCTTTCGGTCGGGTCGTAGACGCGTACCGTAAGCGTCGGTTCGGGAGGACTTCCCTCGTCGGGGAACCCTCCGTCGGTGTAGACTAGATCTTTTGGCGGAGACTAGTCGAGTAGTTCCGCGACGTAGCATCAGTTTTGGGTCGTCGAGGCGCCAGTGAACCGGAAGTTACCCTCCAGCCGGCATCACTGGACCGACCTCGTCATCCAACTGGTCGATCCCTCGAGAGCAGGATGCTGATCCCCATTCTGCATAAATCTGGGGAGGGTGCTGTGAGCACCAATAGCCTTCCACCCCGAAGTAATACCTAGCGGTGGTGCCGGGGAGGTAGGGTTGGAGATCCAAGGTGTTTTAGTGGGTAGTTCCAATCAACAGTTGGGTAGTCCTGTGGAGAGTCCCACACTCCGTGCGTAAATGCATTTCACTTTGTAAAAAAAAAAAAAAAAAAAAAAAAAAAAAAAAAAAAAACACATCTGTGAGACATTGTATAAATTGACGATCATCGGTACCACGTTTGTTTGAAGCTGGTCAATCCGAATAGTGGCTTTGACATTCCCATCTCGCTGATCGTCTGCCGTAGAAGGAGCTTATTTTCGAATTTGATATGAGAATTATATCTGACGTCATCGATTTCCTTCTAGATACGTTAAGTATCCGATCCTGTAACAATTTTTGCGTTCAGTTTAAAAAACAATTTTTCGATATCTTCGAGTTTCGCCTTCGGCTCATCAGTGCTTAAAGCAGTTTGAATTGAACCGCCATCTCCGCCTAACAGTTCAATTCGAACCGCTAAGCAGACGCAAAGTTCACACTGTTTATGTGACCCTGACGAAACGCGAAGAAATCGAGAAGGCCAGTAGTCAGTCGTCACTCGTTTTCGTCCGAGACGTCAGATAGGATATGGCACCTAGAGTCATATCTTTAAAGGGTCACATAAATAGTGTGGACTTTGTGTCTGCTTAGCGGTTCAAATTGAACTGTTAGGCCTAGATGGCGGTTCAATTTGAACTGCTTTAAGCACTGATGAGCTGAAGGCGAAACGCGAAGAAATCGAAACTAAATATGTACTTTACGTACAAACCAAAAACCCCTAAATGTTCATGTTTCGATATTTGTAATCATACAACGTCGCGAAGTTCATTCCAAAGTGTTTAGATCATTATTTTCAGTGCATCCAGAAATCGGGGACATCAATCATCTGATAGGTCTTGGAACTTTAATACACTTTTCTAAAGAAACCGTCTTACTAAATCTTCATAATTATGAGTCACAGGACTAATTCTGCATCAAATGATTGTAAATTATAAGTCTACACAAGAACTAAAAATTGACTGAAGAGATTCTGGTTCTATCTGTGGTCAGAAGCGTGATTATCGTTCATTGCCCAATTAGTCGAAAAAATAAATGATCAGGAACACCTTATTGCCGGATTCCTAATAATTCACGTTCCCAGTGTTGTAGGAGACTTCACTGTAAAACGGTCGGTCTTCAGAGCCTCTAAATTCGTATTTCAATGTGATTACATGCAGTCAGTCTCTTTTCTTGCTTGCGACTAATATGGAGATTGCATAAAATCTTTTTTCTTGCTTGCGAGTAATATCGCCTAAATGTATACTATCCCGGACCTTTTTTGGCTGTTCTATTTTTAGCTTATGCTTGTGACGTGCCGTTTCGAGAAAATCTACATCATATTAAGTTTTCAATGTGCTTTCACTGAGAGCAAAACTAGTTTTCAGTTTCATGTCACACAGCATTTTTTTAACCGCTAAAACGACCAAAACGATAGCAAATTAAGTAATCGATATATACGAACAGCACAACATCAAAGTTTTCTTTTTGATTTCACACTCTACTCGGGTAGCGAATCTATCGAACAGAGACTACTAGAGCTAAAATGATACCTTTGCTCTATCACCCTGTAATTTCGGAACCGGATGTCGAATACAGATAAAATTCAATAGCTTTCTATGGGACCACAAGTCATTTCGTATGAGATATCGAGAAAATTAAGTGCATACTTTTGCCACATTCACAAACACACTGTCATTTTGCGAACTCATTGAATGGTATATGGCACTGGGTGTTTCAAAAATTATCAAACTCGTGTCAGAAATTATTATAATGAAAGAAAAATATTATAATGAGACTGTTTGAATGACAAAAGAAAGATATTACAGAGTGTCACACGAAAAATTTCGAATTTAACGATACAATAATAAAAAAACGGGTTGATAGATTTAATTGAAGCTGCAATTTTTCGTGGGACGCCCTGTTTTACATAACTAAGTGTGTTAAGAAGGGGGTTTCGTTTTCGCTCTTCAAACACATCAGTAACTCAATATTATATTACACTGAGGACTCGTTTTACGTGGGGGATATGAATCGCATATAAAAAACCGCGTAACTTCGGAAATCCGCGTAAAAACCCGCAAAACTAAAGAAATTTGTTTTTATGCCAAATATCTTAGAATTGCATGAAACGTCCAGATCTTGTGTAATCTCGAAAAAAAATGTTAAAAGAAACTTTGGCATCCAAGTCATCTTTTGCTCAGATGGAGTTCAGTTTTCTGTTGTGTTTTGCTCACTAGACCAACGATGGCGTCGGCAAATCTCTTATTTTGCCCCGGGCGCCAAATTTCCTCGGTACGCCATAAATCTCAACCTCCTCAAGGCATCCAACCCTACTTGACATAAAATAGAAAGTTAGCCAAATATTCACAAACCTGAAATGAGAGAAGTTATTCCTTCAGTTGGAGCTTCCACCCAAATAAAAATTCCAAAAAAAAGTTTAATAAATCAGTATGCCATACACAAAAGTTTGGTACACAGATCTCTGGTACTATGATGATGATGAAACAATGGTCTTTTCGATGAAACCGTTTTATTTCCAAATATACCCGTAAAGGACATCCATCAACAGTAGTTTTGTGGAAAAGCAAAGTAAGAGCTTATCTCAACCTAATTCGCCTTTGCACGGGCGTAAATTACTTCAAACTCAAATGCGAATTTTATAAACAATTACAGGAAGCACCTATTGGTAATCCTCTCTCCCCTTCCTTGTGTGAATTGTTTATGGCGAACTGTGAAGAAATGTGGAGAAACAAGAATATCGATGGGGGATGTTATCTAACATTTTTTTGAAACTATTAACAATAAAAATATAAAATTCACTTGTGAAAAAAATAACAACAGCTTACACTTCTTGGATATTCTCATCTTGAGGGAGGCAGAAACCTATTTTTTGAAATATAGGAAACCAACCAATACAATCAGGCGCGTACGCAGGGGGGGGTTTTAGGGGTTCAAACCCCCCCCCGAAACAAAAAATTATAACCCATGGGAAACATTGTGATATAAATTGTACATGTGTTGATTTATCACCATGTTCTAAACCCCCCCCCCCCCACCGAAAATTTTCTCTGGCTACGCGCCTGAATACAATGAGAATTATACCTTATACTACACATCATTCCCATCAGCATAAAATGGCTGCTGCTATAGCGGCGCGCACAACTTTGAGATTTCTCTCCTATTCTATATAGGAGATTCGATGCGGACTCACCTGAGAGCGCCCTGCTCGCAAAAAAGGATGTTGCCAAATATTTGTTTGCCAAATGCGAGAGCTGGATATCTTGATAATATGATGTCTTTGCTGTAACAAAAATAAATGCTTTACCTGAACTAGTACAAAAGGGACAGGATCGAATTTTCCTTCCAATAGCCTTAGAACTGATACACTAATGAAGGATGTAAATAGCACAATATTATTATCTGTGTATGTTACTATCTCGTGACATAAGTGAAAAATTTATAGTGGAATTGAACGGAATTAATTTTATTTCAGAGCGATTTAGTTCATTTCACTAACCACTCAAAAAAAAATTAAGTCATCGGTAGCACATGTGAAATACCAGTAAATCCAAACGTTATTTCAAATATATTTTCAAACACTCAAATCAAAAGGAAGAAATTCCCAGTTTACATACTCTCAAAAGATAAATTTTACAGATAAACGAAAATGTATTTGTACTAAGCGACAATAAACAGATTCTAATCGGTGAATAATTTTTAATGGAAAGCAACACTTTACACCTTCGTGATGGTTCACTGTTTCTAGATAGAATTTATGATATTCCGCGTATTTACGATTTTTGCGAGTGAGACATAGCATCCACGAGTGAGACAAAGTCTTCCCTTTCTTTAAAGGAAGCTGCTGGGAATAAAGCCAGAGTGTGATAACAGAATTACATAATCATTACAATTATTTTTCATATCTCGAAGCGAATTCTACACTCACAGAATTTAGCCCAGCATCGCAATTATTTACCAAGCTTACGTTCCCCCAGTCTACGTACCCGCGCATCTGCATTCCACATTTCGCCATGTAATCTGATGAGTGGCAGGTACTTACAACGTACCACCCGCTCACGATATAAAATGAGCTGGTGGCCACATTTCATTGCAAAGTTACTACGTGGTGACTTCGGGTAGGTAGTTCCCATTTACAAGTATTTACGTATTTCCTACATTATAAATATAAATTATGTTCATCACTTTTTTCCATGTATGAGTGCGGTTGTCACTTTTTTCGAAAGAACAGAATAATATGAAAAAGAAAAGCGTAAACTTCTACCGTTTTCAGGACCATCTGTCGAATCGCGATCCTGTTCTTAAAAAAAAAGTGACAACCGCACTCATACAAAATTGTTAAATATAATTTATATCTATTACGTAACACCCACTGACGCAGAAGTGCTTGTTTGTACTTGGTATGTGACGCGTTCTCGCATGTTGTTTAATTTTGTAGGTTACACTAAAGTATGGAGTATACAGTACCGCCCTGCAGCGAAATAAAAGCTCAGGAATAAACGCTTTTCTCTCAGGGACAGTAGTTGTAGCAACCGTTTTATGAGTTCCTGAAACAAGCCACAAGAGACAAGTCAGCTGAGAAGTTAACACAATTATGATGATAAGTATTTAATATGCCTTCTATACGCTTCATCGGAATCAGTGTAGTGATTCTATCGTTTAGTAACCATTCAAAAAAGAGGCATTGTGAAAATTTGTTGTGACGTTAACCGTATACAAAAATATGTGTATTTATCCACCTAGTGGTTTATTGATGCATTTTTCAACTCAGGGTAGGGGGGAATTAATTAGTAAAAAAAACTTCTACATAACACAAGGGGTGAACCGATAGTAAATAGTTCGCGCATTTTGGTATATCTTGCTCAAAAAGTTTCCCCTATTCCTCGACGATGTCTCAACTGTTGCTAAGAATTCTTCACCTACAAGTTCGACAGTTCGCGTTCACATCTCATCCAAGTCAGTCGATAAAACAAAACCGCTTACGTTCCTGACAGAAGAAACCAAGTACAGTATTGTGTAGTGAACAATAAAACGACCTCTGAATTGAGTGAACCAAACGAACAAAAGCTACCGTTGCTACGAAAGAATACAATTATTGTTGACTTCAGGCAGTGAAAAATTCGACCTTCGATACGAGAACTTGAAGGTTTGCTTAAAGAGTAAATGCATATTGATATTAAACGTGTGCATTTACTTCAATGCAATGAGACAAATAATGTTGTTTATAAGCAGTTCTATGAAGAGTTGGATGCAATTCAATTCGCTAAAGACAATAATAATGTGAACTAGGTGGAGCATGAAAATATCAAGTACAACATACCAGTATATATGGAAGATAGTACTATAGAAGTGCGTGTGCATGATCTACCTTCAAGCCTGTGCCGCGGTTTTCACAGTAAAGGAACACCTTTCTCTATAAGAAAGGCAACACCTTCTCAGATTTTAACGAATTTTTTTGGACATGTCGACTTTAGCACAAAAAGCCACGTTGCATACTTCTTTTCCAAGGATTCATGACACACAGGTTTCAGTTAGCTAGATGACCCTTAGTCAATTCATTTTGGCGTAAATTGTGTTTGTGTCAAGATGTATACGTTTTCTACTGAAATTTTCTCTTAATTTCTGAATCTTTGGACATATTTGATTTCTGTGCATTATAATGATGGTCTGGTTAATGCTTCGAAAATCGCGTATACATTCCTTCAAAAGACGTTGAATTAGATGGGGTTATCACCGAAGCGGGTCTTTCGGTAGCTTGTGCAAGGAGTTGGTCGTTATAAAAACACTATGCTTGAGGGAGGAAGGATACTCGAGTGCAAGCAGTTGTACTCAGTATCTTTCGAAGAAGGGAACAAGACTTATCGACCTTCAGATTCGTTTCGAGTGACATTCACCGGATCTGCCTTGCCTAACCAAGTCCACATCGATAGAGTTCGCCTTCCTGTTCGGCTTTTCATTCAAAATATTATGAATTGCACGAACTGCAAAAAATTCGGCCACACAGCTATTTATTGTAGTAATAAGCCGAAATGTATTAAGTGTGAAGGGCCCCATTAGGAAAACGATTGCAGTACAGAAATTGAAAAATGTATTTCTTGTGGAGAGAGTCCTCATGATCTTTCAGTATGCACTGCATTTAAGCTGCGCAAAGACAAAATAAAGCTTTCTTTAAAAGCACGGTCTTAGCGCACATATGCAGAAATGCTTAAAATTGTCATTGATGTCCCCCTCTCGAAACAAAAAAATTGTTTTCAATTCTAGAGCCAGAGAAATCTGACTCTGATGAAAATAGTAAAGGTACTTCGTTTGTTACTACTCAAGGGTCAGTAAAGAGAAAGAAGTCGTCTCCTAAATTACAAAAATAGGTACCTAAAATTTCACCTTCAAAAAAAGATCCCCGTGAAAACAAAAAAAAACAAATCCAAAACTAAAGACTGTGCCTCCTGGTTTGTTAAATTTACAAACCAACTCAGGAACTAGCACAAAAAAGACAATAATCCCGTGGGCTCCGTTTCACAGCCACCAACAGGATTACTCAAGTTTTGGAAATTGTAGACTGAATTTTCTCGGCATTCAATATTTCTGAACGCCTAAAGACCCTCATAACAGCATTTCTCCTAATAGCTAGAACTTTTTTGTAGCAGTTATAAATGGCCCAATTCTCTCAAGGTTTGTATCATTTGATAGATAATTTATCATGCACCACAAATGATTCAAGTACTGTCCTGCAGTGGAATTGTCGAAGCATCATGTCAAAACTTGATTCATTTAAAGTTATATTGCATAGTCAAAAATGTGATGTATTTGCTTAGTGTGCTTACTTCACGCCAGATTTATTTTTTAATGACTTTAACATTATACGTCTTGATAGAGACTCTCCGTATGGTGAAGTGCATATAGGAATCGAGAAATACTATTCCTTTTATACATTAAACATTCCTTCAACTTCGAGTATAGAAGTTGTTACTTGTCAAATAAACATTATAGGAAAAGACATTTGTATAACTTCGGTTTATATTCCTCCAAGAGCACAAGTTGGACAACGACAGCTTAATGAAATGGTTGAAGCCCTCCCTGGAATACTCGAAGCATGATCCCGCGCAGCTTCAGCTTCATATGATGGGAAGAATCATCGCGCAGGTTTTGACTTTCGAATACCTCGAGGTGTGGTTTAATTCCAAATGCACGTGGGGAGAACACATTAGGTATCTGATAACAAAATGCCAACAAAGAGTAAATTTCCTTCGAACAATAACAGGATCTTGGTGGGGTGCTCACCTGGAAGATCTAATAAAATTATATCAGACAACGACACTTTCAGTGATGGAATATGGAAACTTTTGTTTTCGTTTCGCTACAAACTCCCATATTATCAAATTAGAGCGAATTCAGTTTCGTTGTTTGCGAATTGCCTTAGGCTGCATGCATTTGACACATACAATGAGTCTTGAAGTTCTGGCGAGAGTTCTACCATTAAAAGATCGCTCTCGGAAGCTTTCATCACGACTGCTAATAAGATGTGAGGTTCTGAATCCCCTGGTCATTAATAACTTCGAAAGGCTTCAATCTCAAACAAGATTCATGACAGTATATTTCAACCATATGTCACAGGAAATCAACCCTTCAAGATATATTCCTATCCGTGTCAGCCTCCTAAATGTCCCTGACTCAACTTTATTTTTCGACACATCCATTCAGCGCGAAGTGCGTGGAATCCCGGATCACCTACGCTCGTTGGAAATCCCAAAAATATTTACAAGTAAGTTCAGGCATATTGACTCTGAGAAAATATTTTACACGGACGGATCACGAATTGAAGAGACCGCTTGTTTTGGTATGTTCAAAAATAATGTTTCGGTCTCATTTAGGCTTCAAGAACCTGCATCTGTTTATAGCAGCAGTTCATTATAGCTTGTGTGTAATCGTCACATTTTCGTCAAACCATTATTTTCTCTTCACAGTTAGTCTGAGCGCAATTGAAGCCATTTACTCAAACGCTGCTGGCAAAAATGAACCGATTTTCTTGGGCAAAATAAATCATCATGAATGACATATTGAATAATAATCAAGTCTCTATATCTCTATCACTATAGTCTGGGTCCCGGTCATTGATCCATCCCAGGCAATGAGAGAGCCGATACTTTAACTAAACATGGTGCTATTCCCGATCAACAAGCCGTAACAAGATTATAACAAAAAGGGGTTTTCGAGGTAAGTGCAGATATAAGTCTGATCTCGTTAGTAGTTGAAATATCAAAATTTTCTAACAAGTATCAAAAAGAGAAATAATTTACATACATGTTGATCGGGTGAAATTTATGAGCGACCGATTGTTTCAACGAATTCTATAACGCGTGTCGCCAAAGAACACTTGCAAGCATTCAAACTTCTTGGAATAAAGATGATTTGGTTCGGTGGATGCACTAAAAAATAAAAAATAAAATAAATAAAAAAAAAAAAAAAAAAAAAAAAAAAGTGGTTGAGTACATCAGGAAAAACCCATCGGCGTCGACGGGATTTGGCCAAGCAGTTCAACACCAGCATCGGGATGATTCAACGGATCAAAGTTCGGAACTCCCTGAAAACGTACAAGAAACAAAAGGTGTCGAAAAAGTCCTTGGTACAGCAAGTTCAGGCCAAAACAAGAGCGCGAAAACTGTATAACCGGATTCTATAGAATACAGACAGATGCATCCTGATCGACGACGAAACCTACGCCAAGGAAGAATCTCGAGCGCTGCTCGGACCGCAATATTATACGAAATCGGTGTACCAGGATCTGGACGACGCTGACACCACGGTGGCGATGGAAAAGTTTGGGCAGAAAGTGTTGGTCTGGCAAGCAATTTGTACCTGTGGTTTGCGGTCGTCGATTTTCTTCACGAAGGGCACAATTAACGCCAAGGTGTACGAGGAAGAATGTTTGAAGAAGAGAATGCTGTCACTGTACAGAAAGCATAAGGCTCCTTCTCTCTTCTGGCCGGAATTGGCTTCAGCCCACTACGCTAACTCCGTTCTACAGCGGTTGTTAAAAAATAATGTACAATTCGTGGAAAAGAACATCAACCCACCGAACTGCCCGGCCAAACGGCACTTTCGGAAGGAAGGTACAGTGTCCCAAAACATGCAGGAGTTCAAAAAGACTGGACAGATGCCACCAGGAAAGTCACAAAAGTAACTGTGCAAAATTTAATGAAGAATGTCAAGTCCAAAGTGCGAGCGTTTCACAGAAACTAGAATTTTCTTCAATATAATCAGTGAAATGCATAAAAATGTAATTTTTCTACAATATATCGAAAACTGATGTCAAAATTTTTTTTTTCGATTTTTTATTCAATAATGAATGTTGCTAACTACTTTTCGATACACTCCTTAAAACAAAAATTCCTATTCTGCCTTTCACTATTTTCGGCAAAAAGTAGTTTTGAAGAAAGTAACACTTCTTGAGACTCCATATTGTGATTAAAGATATGTTAGAATCAAGTAACGATAACTTACAAATGATAGTTAGTTCAATGTTTATGTTATAAAGAAACACTGCTGTCACCTTGTTTAAACCAGTATAACATAAAAAAACATGTCCGTGCTCTTGTTGCAACATAGTTGAGCTAAGTGGTATCAGAACTAGTTACGGGTTACAAATAAACTCAAGTCAAATAAACTCATTTTCAACTAAAAGGTGATTTTTTTGAGGTTAGGATTTTCATGCATTAGTATTTGCTCAGATTTTTTGAGGTTATGATTTTCATGCATTATTATTTGCTCAGTATGCTTTGACATTTCATCATGAATAGACTTACTAACGAGCAACGCTTGCAAATCATTGAATTTTATTACCAAAATCAGTGTTCGGTTCGAAATGTGTCAAATTCGACAAATTTTGTTCAGCGATGAGGCTCATTTCTGGTTGAATGGCTACGTAAATAAGCAAAATTGCCGCATTTGGAGTGAAGAGCAACCAGAAGCCGTTCAAGAACTGCCCATGCATCCCGAAAAATGCACTGTTTGGTGTGGTTTGTACGCTGGTGGAATCATTGGACCGTATTTTTTCAAAGATGCTGTTGGACGCAACGTTACAGTGAATGGCGATCGCTATCGTTCGATGCTAACAAACTTTTTGTTGCCAAAAATGGAAGAACTGAACTTGGTTGACATGTGGTTTCAACAAGATGGCGCTACATGCCACACAGCTCGCGATTCTATGGCCATTTTGAGGGAAAACTTCGGAGAACAATTCATCTCAAGAAATGGACCGGTAAGTTGGCCACCAAGATCATGCGATTTGACGCCTTTAGACTATTTTTTGTGGGGCTACGTCAAGTCTAAAGTCTACAGAAATAAGCCAGTAACTATTCCAGCTTTGGAAGACAACATTTCCGAAGAAATTCGGGCTATTCCGGCCGAAATGCTCGAAAAAGTTGCCCAAAATTGGACTTTCCGAATGGACCACCTAAGACGCAGCCGCGGTCAACATTTAAATGAAATTATCTTCAAAAAGTAAATGTCATGTACCAATCTAACGTTTAAAATAAAGAACCGATGAGATTTTGCAAATTTTATGCGTTTTATTGTTTAAAAAAGTTCTCAAGCTCTTAAAAAATCACCCTGTAGTAGCTAGAAGCATAGTTGTGATTAAAGATATGTTTGTACTAAGTAACGATAGCTTATAAATTATAATTAATTCAATATGACGAAAAGATGTGGTGATTAGAAACCTAAATAACTATGTCGTAACTAGTTATGTTATGAAGAAATATTGGTGTCACCCTTGTTTTTTTTTAATTGCCCACCACACTCCCCCACACCAAAAAGCTCAACAAGGAGCCCCCTGGTAATGGACGCAACTAATCTCAGTTCATTAACACTGGCAAAATTTTAATACTAATAAAGAAAAACAACAAGAACTGAGATTAAAACAATTTATTCTAAGACGTGCAATTAACTAATTTATTGGTGTGGAATCCCAGTAGAAATAAGATTCCTTTTAAGGGATCCACGTTTAATATCTAAAATTGAATAACATAATCACAGACTAACTGACATGACAGTATGAGTAAATTCTTATAAAAATAATTTTTCGTGATGCACTAGTTCCACCTATATTGTACTGCGCGAACTATTTACTATCGGCACACCCCTTGTGTTACGAAAAAGTTTTTTTACTACTTGGTTCCCCCTCGTTTGTCAATACCGATCAGCTGCTTGCAGGGATGCCTGATTTCATCATAATATTTGAAAATGAGTCGTCACAATAAATTATGGGATTACGTTGATAATATATTTAACTTTTTAGCGATGTCGAAAGGTAACCATTTATTTTTCTCAACTTTGTTCATCTAGAAGATTTCACCCGAAATTAAGTGGCGGCAAACCAGAAGCAAGTAAATGTTGTAATAAAACGGGTTCGATTTTGTATTGCGTTGGAGCATGAGAAGTAGGCACAATTCTGTATACAGTTTTGGCAATATGTAGGGTAACAGAGGTATTTTGGCCCGCTTTAGGATCGATTTTATTTTGGCCCACTTTGTAAAAATATCCACCAAATGTTTTAATATCTTTGAAAAATCCTTCCGCAATAGGTAATTTAATGTGATTAGCTTCAAACTGATGCATTATGGGTTACCAAAGATCGATTGAATCCATATAGTTTGTTAGGTGGGCCAAAATTACCCTATTAAAGCTGTATCCTGCATGAAATTCGCATGGACGTATACAAATCAATACATTACAGGTAATTCCGTATGAATGGCAACTCTGTTGGTAAATGAAAAAATAAACACAGTCTAGATGACAGACAGGATGTTTTTGATATGGTAGCGTGGCGCCATCATGACATATGCGAGTACTGTCCCAACTAAAGGAATATTCGAAATGACCGTTAAAATAATTGAAGAATCTAATTTGGGTGTCCTGTCTGTTAGTCTGTGATATAATACTATTGACGTTTAACTAACATTGATATACAGATAGATTACGATTGTTTAAACTTTACGCTTATTGTATAAAAATTTCATTCAGTCTTTGTCTAAAGTAGTGCTTCAATCTAGATCTAAATATGGTACGGATGTTGATTTGTTGTATGCCAAGAGAAAGTGCATTAAATTTTGTAGGACTAACAAACAGAATACGCCTTTGGCCCAGAGTTGTGGTTGTTCGAATGCGTTGCAAGTTGCCATTACGGCGCGTCGCGTACAAATGGTTTGGAGTTGAAAACTGTATGTTACGATGTGTCGTGGCATGCAAGGTGTCATGAACGAACAACAAGGTTTGCATGTCACATCTGTAAGCTGTTGGTAGAGCATTATGAGCTTGGTCGGAGTACAATGAAAATGTAGAGAACAGCAGAAGTCTATTAAAAATGGTTTTAAGACACCTATTCTGTAGAGTTTGTAATTTTTTCAGATGAGAGCTAGCTGCACGGCCCCAGACTGATATAAGATAATTAAGTTGTGAGTAAATATAAGCATAGTAGTAGCTCAAAAGTGCACGCCGAGGAACATATGATCGCACTCTCTACATGATACCACAGTAAGATGCGATACGCTTTTCAACAGAACTTATATGGTGAGTCCAAGATAACGTAGGGTCAAGATGTATGCCCAGGTATTTAAAGCATTTTACATTTTCAATCACGTAATCTGTTAGCTTCGGGTTGTCATGAATTGGTAACACTTTTCGCATGGAACGAAAAATCATATATTTCGTTTTAAGTAAATTCAATGACAATAAATTAGCGTTGAAATATTTGTCAACGACATCTTGGTCACTGTTCATCGAGCTTATAATGGTACTGATATTATGATGGGGATAAAATAAGGCTGTATCATCGGCAAAGAGTCTTGGAATACCGTTAAGATTCTTTAGGCAACTTGAATCATTTATGTATAAGAGAAATAATAAAGGTCCTATAATACTACCTTGTGGTACACCAATTTTCGTAGGAACGAGGTTGCTACGTTCCCCATCAATGGATACAAATTGTTGCCAATCTGTCAAGTAACTACGAATAACGCTGTTGGCAATTCCTCTGATACCATAACATTCGAGCTTTTCGAGTAAAATCGTGTGGTTTAACGTGTCAAAAGCTTTTTTAAGGTCAAGAAATAAGGCACCGACAGTATTCTTACGATCTATTTTCTCATTATCTTGTCAACTAGTTCTATAATAGCAGTTTGTGTTCCAGAACCTTGTCTAAAACCGTATTGAAATTGGTAGAAGACGCTATGTTTATATAAAAAGTCAAGCAATCTGGTGACTAATAGTTTTTCAAAAATTTTGTTAAAGACGGATAATGTAGATATGGGACGATAATTATTACAATCACAACGATTACCGGACTTAGATATATGAATGACTTTAGAGATTTTTAGACAATCGGGATAATAACCGGACAGAATAATTTCATTAAAACATTTAGAGAGAATTCTAGAAAACGTTGTATAATTTTCTTTTAGTAAACTAGCTGATATGCCATCAGAACCACTGCCTTTGTTATTATCTAAGCTGTGTATCAGGAATGTCACTTCTGCGATTGACGAGGGACGTAAAAATATTGAGTCACGAACACAACGAACATTGCTTAAAGGATTAATGCTAGTATTAGTTGGTATATTATTTGCTAGTTTTTGTCCAATGCTAGAGAAATAGTCATTAAAGGTCTGACATATTTCTTTACAATCAACAATTCTTCTACCATTTTCTATGAGGTTTATCTTATCGTTTTTCTTAGTTAAGCCGAATGAGTTTTTCAAATTTTTCCAAAATTTTGAGTGAGGTGTATTGGTAAGCAAGTTTTCGTAAAACAATTGTTTACTCTTTTTTTTCAAAGTATCAACTTTTTTAGAGATATGTAGAAGCATTTGCTTGAGATGTAAATCTGTCGGATTACTTTTGACGCGCTGGAGATAGTTACTCTTTATTTTTATCAGAGTCCAAAGGTCAAAAGACATCCAAGGACAGTACGAACCCTTCACTTAGGTAGTTTTTGTTACTGTTCTGCTATAACGCTCAAGTTAGTGATTGTATGTATACATTATTGATTGAAGTATAGATTCTGCATTTTCATTGATATCAATACTGTTCATAAAACTTGAAAATTCGCGATTAATTTGACGACGATTAATGACCTTTTTTGTCAGTAACATTGGATTCTTTCAACAAAAAGCTCAACAGTTGATAATACTTGTGAATGATCACTAAGGTTATTAAAAATAGTTTCATTTCGTACTCGATTTACGTCGTCAAGTTTACATAAAACATGGTCAAGTATGTTGTTACTAGTTGGTCTGGTAGGAAAACAGTTTGTACAAATAAAACTGTAAGAATCTAACAGTGCCCTATATCTTATCACAATGTTGTGGTAAATCATATTAACTGGGACATTCACATCCCCTACAATAAAGCACGAACGTTTAGGTTGGACTTCATACATTAAGCTTTCTAAATATACAAAAAAAATCATTAAAGTCATAAAACTGTCCTTTGACACACAGTTCAATGTGTATGTGGTGGAACCCATCAAGAGTATGAACTTTAATAAGTCTATGTTGAATGTTTTGTTTCACATATACAGCTAAACCACCACTAGAGTGATTCCTGCAAGCAAAATAGGCTCTATATTGTGGTATTTCGTGAAGGATGCAGTTTTCGTTTTTAAGCCATGTCTTAACTAGCATAACATAAATACATATTCGTGCTCTTGTTGCAACATAGTTTGGACTTAGTCGCATCAGAGCTAGTTGCGGATTGCTACTTGAGATTAGACAGCTATCTTACATTGAATAAAAGTGATGAACTGATACAAACAGACCTGAAATAATTATTGGATCATTAACAAAAAAAAATGTTTTATTTCTTTAATGTAATTGATAATAGTTGTGACTGTATTCGAAATGTATTGGGTTTAAAATACTTTGTATTGTAAATGCTACGGCGAAGAAAAACTAATGCATATTGCCTTATAAAATAAAATATAAGCAAAATGTTCATTATATGTAGCGAAACAATCGAATGGTCTCCAACAAAGACTCTAAAGTCAGTTTCAATATCAATTATTTGGTGCTGCAGGGCGTCAAGTTTCGAGACAATACAATTTTGGGTTGGTCACTTCATAGTGATTTAGTATAAAAACTAAACCATGCTTTTCTAAGTCAGAAATGGTGAATGGTAGCTGAAGGTCGAAGCTACACAACGGTATAAATAAATGGAGTAAAACCATTGGTCTAATGGGTGTTTTTCTTTTAAATTTCTAAGAAGTGTCTGGTTTCACCCCATAGTGTTTTCGGATTGGGATTTTGGGTTGGTTACTTCTTCGTGACCTTCTACAGAAACTAATACGATTTGGCGCGAAATTTATCTTAGTTTACATCACACAAAAACAAAATAGAATTAGTTTATGAAAATAGAAAATTGAAAATAGAAAATCTTCAATGAAAATAGAAAATCGCAAAATAGAGATAGCTAAGCATTCAGATATTATGTTAACTTCTGCTGTTTTCTTTAGGATATTAGCATACCACATAATACAAAAGCAAAGCCTCGATTAACATCACTTCAACGGACAAAAATCTTACTTTTCGTCCTGATTGCAAGCTTCTTCCGATTCGGAACGAAATCCAAACCCCTAACTAGCAAAGCAACCAATAAATCAGAGCAATCCATGTCAACTGTATTCTTGTAGTTCAACCTCTTAATGCCCAATGTTGTAGTAGGCGCCTTAAACTTTACTCAAATACTTGCGTGTTGATTGCAGAGTTATATCGGAACATGAAATGAAAAAAATGTTGATCGCATTTAAATTTCTTCCGAGATGTTCAAACAAACATTGAGCTCCGGCATTATAATTGCGACGCTTAAATAGAGTGAACTTTTGCGTCTGCTTAGTGATTCATGTTGGACTGTTAAGTGCACTAACCGTTCAATATGAACTACTGTAGCATTGAAGAGTCTTGTTGTTTTTTGTTGCTTTTCGATTGAAACTATTTTCATTTTCGTAATATTTTGCATAAATAGCAGTACTCTTTAATTTCAACCAATTGTTAGTCTTCTCTATGAAAACGTTCGATTTGCGTTTCGTGTGTTTGCTCGAATCAAATATACGTATTTTTATCGCGCAGGTTGTACGCATTCTTTAAAAAGGATTAAATTTAGAAAAGTAAGACTATAATAGGAGTTTTAGTACCTGCTAACGTCTCGATTAATTTCGAATTTTAAGAATACATAATATTACATAGAAAATCAAGCATTCGTTTTTTAACATCTTTACATAAAAACCGTCCTACACAATGTTCAATCAAAATAAATAGATAAATGTGATATCCGATTGAAATTGATATTTTCCGATTGATCACTGTTGAACAATAGAATGTTATGTGTGATCGTATTTGTTACTCACAACAGCAACACAAAAGTATTGTCATTTATAAACTTCGATTTCTGTACTCTTCAGGTTAACTATCAGAATTGTAAATCTGAATTGCTACCCGTACGAGCAGGTGTTCCGCAGGGTTCGAGCGTAGCTCCAATCTTGTATAACATTTTCACTTCGAATCTTCTAAAACTACCCGTTGGTTGTCAGAAATCGCTATTCTGCGACGACACAAGTCTGTTTGCCACAGGTAGAAATCTAAAAGTGATCTGCAGTCGCCTACGAAGAAGTTTAAATATTTTCAGTGATTATCTGTCAAAATGGAAAATTAAACCAAATGCAGCAATCTAAGAGTGATCTGCAGCCGCCTACGAAGAAATTTAAATATTTTCAGAGATCATCTGTCAAAATGGAAAATTAAACCATATGCAGCAAAAACGCAATTAATTATCTTTCCTCATAAGCCAAGAGCTTCTTTTCTTAAACAAAACCATAATCACATTCTCAAATTGAATGGCTTGGAATTGACATGGTCTGATCAAGCTAAATACTTAGCTTTAACATATGACAAAAAACTCACTTTCAAGGATCACATTGAAGGAATCCAGGCAAAGTGTAATAAATATATTAAATGTTTATATCCTCTTATAAACAGAAATTCTAAGCTCTGTCCAAAAAACAAATTGTTAATTTATAAACAAATCTTCAGACCAGTCATGCTTTATGCAGTACCAATTTGGTCAAGTTGTTGTTCCACCAGAAAGAAAACGCTTCAAAGGATTCAGAATAAAATTCTGAAAATGATTCTGAAGCGTCCTCCCTGGTTTAGTACACATTAGTTACACAGACTCACAAATATAGAACCATTAGATGTAATGTCACATAATATTATAAGCAAATTCCGACAAAAATCGATGCAATCTTCAATTCAATCGATTCGCTCTCTGTATTAGTTAGTAAGTTAGTATATAAGTTCCTTTTCCCCATTACAGAATACAAGTAGGTTTAGAATTTTCCCTACACAAAAATCTCAGGATTGCGGAAGCAAATGATGTCCTCATGGAAATAACCAAATCATAACTAGAGGAAAAAGAATATGAAATTATATGAAAAAGAATATGAAATTATAGAAAATTATTAATCTTCCTTGAGTACTATGGCTCTATAAGTTCACATTCTTTCTCCTCTTATAATCTCTAGTTAGTTTAATATCGTTAAAAAACCGAAAAAAAGTAAAAATTACTGACTGACCAGAAGTCATAAATAAAAAAGTAAAAAGTAAAAATTTGATGGGATTCCATCACACACAGCGATGAATGGAGCGCTGTCCGTGCGCCGCTTGCACCCTGGGACGCATAGCCATACTCTACAACTCCAGGCAATAGTTTCGGACAAATCTTCCATTCCGGTGTTATAACTAACTGTATAGAGATGAGAAAATATCAACACAATGAAACACATTGTGTGAGAAACCGTCGTGGGCAGAATGTGGCCTAAGTTCGACTCCTCTGGTAGAAGGTAAAAGTTTAGATACGAGAAGCCTTCTGCTTACTTAAATGACCCTTGTCACGTCTCACTTTTCCGCACTTTATTCTTCACATCCTTGCTCTTCCTTGAGTACTATGGCTCTATAATTTCATATTCTTTCTCCTCTTATAATCTCTAGTTAGTTTAATATCGTTAAAAAACCGAAAAGAAGTAATAATTTTATATTTAGTTTCAAACTACCAAACAGTAACCCGATCATAAAGCCGTAACAAGTTTATAACAAATAGCTGTTTTTGAAACAAGTACTATTATAAGTCGGGTCTCATTAGTAGTTGAAATAACCCAATTTTCAGATCTTTTGCGTACATATATTTTGCGATAACAGATACATACATATATTTTGCGTACTCGACGAGCTGAGTCGAATGGTATATGATACTTGGCCCTCCAGGCCTCGGTTCAAAAATCGGGTTTTTACAGTGATTGCGTAACCTTTCTTTATGAAAAAGGCAAAAAGTGTAAAAAAACAGTAATATTCAGACACCGAACTTTTGTTTGGTTAGACTGCAGTCCTACGTTAATCCCGTGGTTATATCTCTGACATTACTTAATCCTTTCTAATTTAAGGTCTAACACTTTTGAAAAATGATTTATTTTTTCTTTGTATTTTCTTATAGTAAAACATTTTAAGAATATTTTGTGAAATTTTCAAGCCTATCGGAACAAAATTCAGCAAGTTATGGGCCTTTATCTTCGTTTATCTCATACTGCGAAGAAATAAGAACTCGGCGCATATGCCCAAGATTTCTACTTTGATTGACTTAAAAGTTGATAAAACATTCTTCATTATAACAAATAAAGCAATGTTTCATTATAACAAATTATAAGAAAAAAAAAAGATTTTTCGAAAATTTTAGACACTGCGGGCTCCCTTGGATAGTAAATTGTTTCCATTGATTTTATAGACAAAAAACTTTAAACACGTTTTTCTCGAAAGAAGGTTTTGAAAGTCCGTGTCCATCGTCATTCAACAACTACATGTTCAAATTTGTTTTTCTTTTCGTTGTTTGTTACTTTGAAGAGGTTTTACAGCTACAAAATGGCGGATTTTTTCGTGGAAAATCGTAGTTTTCACTTTGAACAACTACCAAGAATTCAAAAATTTAAAAAAAAATCCAACTGAAACGTTGGTGTCTAGAAAAACTTCTACTCTAACTATGCTGCTTTAATTTGTTCACTTCTGATTAGTCTGCGCTGAGATACAGTGGTTACCGCAAATCATGATTTTTAAGAAGTGTCCTCAAAAATACCTCTTCACCGACTTATTTCTCAATATTGTTTCCACGAAAAAATCACAAAATGTTTTTCGAATTATGGTTTTTAGCATGCAAAACATTTGAATTTATTTTGTTGAACGATAATTCTGAAATAAGTCGCAAAAATGATGATTTTTTCATCATTTAGACATAATCCAATTACATCTACAATTAATGATAATAGTAATTATTTGTCGGCATTAGTAATTAATTGGCCAAAGCATGACCAATAAAAGTATTTGAAATGTAGAGCATGATGATGTCGTCGCTTCGCAGAAAGAATGAAACGAACTATATTATAAGGACTGTTTTTTTCTATGTGTTAATTTATTTCACTTGACGCATTGTAATTACTTTTTGTTTTGTGTTTGTTGTTTAAAAGATAGTGGTTTTTGCGCCTGTCTGAGAATGGCATGAAATTCGTTTAACTCATATGGGCTTTTTCCCACTCTGTCGGTTCATTTAGACATATGTCCGATGAACCCAATAAGAAATAAATAAATAAATAAATAAATAAATGATGTATTTTTATCGAAAATTAATTTTTAACGTCTCCGATATCGCAGTGCGTTTATGGTTCATGCTGAATTGCTAGTACATTTACTAATTTAACCTGAACCACTAAGCAGAAGTAAAAATTAACTCTGCATCGAATTCTAACGATGTTTCATTAGAAAAAATTACATCGCATGAATACATGCAATTTGAGCAAACTCATATCTGAACTGAGGAATTTCTTGTCATTAGTTAACCATTGATCTACAAGGTTCCTATTCACATGTAGCAAGAGTTGCAACTATAATAATATTTCTTCGACGTCATTCAACATTCAAGAAGAATATATTAGAATAATTTGAATTCCTATAAATTTGAAACATCACAAAATTAGTGTCATCTAAAAAAAAAAGGTGTTTCAAGTCAACATGGACGCCAACCACCACCAACTAGTATTTAAGTATTATCAAATGAATATGAAACGGTTAGCACAGTGGCGTATCATTGGGACCTTTTTTTTGCTCGTCTTTCCGGAGATGGTGTTCAATATTTTTTTGCTCACCAAACCAACGATGGGGGCGATAAATCTTATTTTGCCCCGGGCGCCAAATTTACTCGGTAAGCTGGTAAGTGTAATATGTAACATCACAGATATTATCGTTCTTATCCAAGAGAGTATACAATTTAAAATATTTTCGAATTACAGCCCCAGTTATAATATATAAATATTGTTTTTGTTTCGATTATAGAGGTTTTAACCATTAGATCTTTCGCCTCTTCGGGACAAAAAAAACTTTCTGACCCTATATGCAGGGCGGGAAATCGAACACAGGTGGGCTGCGTGAAAGGCATTCTTTTAACATCTAACTTTTTTTTAGGTATCATACCATACCATTCGACTCAGTGCGTCCAACTGAGCTAATGTCTGTGTGTGCATTTGTGTGTATGTATGTAACAAAAATATGCACTTACTTTTCTCGGATATGGCTGACCCGATTTCCACATACCCAAATTCAAAAGAAAGGTCTCATGGTCCCATAGCCTGCTATTGAATTTCGTCCCGATCCGACTTCCGGTCCCGGGGATACAACGTGATATGCACCGAAATAATGGAAAAAATATGTACTCAATTTACTTAACGGATTTTCGCAAACTTAGATTCAAATCAATGATCTTATGGTCTTATAGCCTGCTATTCAATTTCATTTGGATATGACCTCTGGTTCCGGAGTTACGTGGTAATATGTGAAAATTCAAGGGATTCAATGGAAAGGTGGGGAAGGCTCAAAAATTCAAAGAAAAATAAAGTTATTTGCCATTTTTTTTATAATAAGTACTCTATCAATCTAAATCATCATTCTGCTATGGACCCAAGCAGTAAAGTTCAGAAAGAATTTTATGACAATAAAACCAAAATAAAAGTTCCGCTATTATATATATTTATATATATATATATATATATATATATATATATATATATATATATATATATATATATATATATATATATATATATATATATATATATATATATATGTGTGTGTGTGTGTGTATGTATTTATTCGATGGCAACTGATGAAAACGTACAAAGACGAAATCCATCGGTTGAGAAGAAAACTTACAGTCTAACAAGACTACCCATCCGTGTCGAAATGGATGATGATGATGATATGGAGATTGAAAAGAAAGCAAAGAAACCTGTGCGAGGACGGGAAGCTTTACTCTGTTTCTGACAGATAAAAGATGCTATTCATAACTTTCACACATTTTCTTCTTTTTTGTTTAGACATACTTAAGTAAAGTCTTCATACAGCTTCTCATGTGTAGGCGTATAGCAGAGAGCATTCAAGTATAGGCATGTTCTCTGCCTATTCCGGAAACAGGAAGGCTTGTCGGTATACGAATCTGTAAAAGATGCCAAAGTCAAAGTGCCGTTTGTCGGTGGTCTCGATCGATAGGATGAATGAATAGGTAAATAAGGAGACACGTATGGACTATGCCATTGAACTTCGTCACCCTGATAGTCAGTTGACTCTCGTTTGCTATATCGCTTGTGCTAAATTCAAGCAGTAATGTGGCAAAATGTATCGCGATTTGTCACACTCTAACGATATCAAGACGAATCGTTATTGATATTTGCGAAGAGCTAATGATATATCAGTCACAAAAGTACCCTGAGTAGACCAGCTAGATATGTTAGTACAAGAGTATTGCTTATGATTGTTTTTCTGGTAGTTTTGTAGCAGATAATTGAATTTCTAACTGAATTTTATCATTTACACTATGTAGATCTGTTGTAATCTGCATTGTTTTGATTATAAAAATGTCTACCCAGACATAGAAAGGGCATTATATGTCAAAATATATTTCCATTTAAACTTTTTTATGTGCCATTTTTCCTTACTTTCATCAAATAGTATTTGCTTTGATCCTAGTTTATAATTTTTCAAAGGACCCCTTATACACTTGGATACTTTTTCAAGTAATTATATGCCTCATGAAGACTAAATTTTTATTACTGTCCAGCTTGAATGTAAGTTACGTGTGCACAGGACGATAATGAATATTCTTGGAATTAAGGAAAGAAAAATTAATAAAAATTTCATCAACGGGTAAATGAATTAAAATTATATAGATAACCTTCAGTAGCGATAGGCGAAAAAAAGTTCTGTTTTAAAAGTTTACAAAACAGCCTTGACAAGGGGCGATCGCTTAGAGCAGTTCAGTGCACGGTAATATTCTTTTACATGTTCCGATGCGTTTAGTCACACTTGTCTGGTTCAGTATTGAAACAAATTAGTTCCGTACAAGTGTGAAACATGGAAAACATTGAAATGTATGAAAGAATCTTAGCTGTTCCCACATTCTACCGAACCGGAAAGATTTGAATAGAGCTTAACAAAATGGTCAGTATTGCTCAGACACCAATCAAATACATATTACTCAAAAATGGTACACTTGAGCATATCCATTCCCATTCAAAGGCACAATACGAAGCACATTTGTCTTCGTTCTGATAGTGACACAGTCAAGAGCAGAGTTTATCATTTCGGTTTTGGCAGGCACAAAACCGTTTGTGTTAAGCGACTCACCCTTAAGTGATGAGGAATCTTATCTACCATTGTACGCTCTATCTTCCGGACTCCATTACACGAGAATTGCCTAAATTGTCGTGCTACTATATCTCACAACCACTTCCCCATCTGTTAAACACCAAAATTCCCATGAATTGTATGTAAGCAATTTGCTACTGTGTACGATGCCAGTATTGGTTCGGAATATTGAAATGTACAGATCAGAGATAAATGACAAGTCCTGAACAGGCAGGTTTTAGAAGTTTAAATTTTAAAACTATTACTATACTGAACTTATTACAACGCAACAATATAAAAAAAAATGTTCATTAAAATGATTCACGGCGGACTACAGTTTGGGAATAGGTGATTTAGATCAATGACACTTTTTTTAATACTAATGGCTCCTACCATGAAAGTAAAAACAAGTTAATATTGCTTTTAGTTACCATTATTCATTGGAAAAGATATATAATCTCAACATTTATATAATGTTAAGAGCCCCGATCTGGATGGATTTTGGGTGCCAGTAGGAACGTAACACCACGCTATGAAACGGGTTGATACAGAAAGTCAAATTTCTTAAAAAGAAATATAATTCTAAGGCCTTTATTAATGAGGTACATGTGAACACATTCTATTAAATGAAACCTAACACATTCAGGGATTCGTTTCAAGAATTAGTCATTATAAAATAGGTTTTAACCTGGAGGTATCTTTTTCATTAAGGGGCGGGAAGGGTAACTTTAGAAAAAGAAATTAATTTTTCCTTATATTTTGTTATAGTAAAACATTTCAAGAATATTTTGTCAAATTTTCAAGCCCATCGGAACAAAACTCTGGTCGTTATGGGCTTATCTCATACTATGAAGAAGCAAGAGGAGCTCGGCGCACAGGCCCAAGAGTTCTGCTTCGATTGACTTGAAAATTTAACACAATATTCTTGAAATGTTTGAATATTTCAAAATACAAAGAAAAATTCCATTTCAATATCATACCATTGAAAAATAGTTTGTAGTTGATCTATGCACTCACGAGCCAAGCACAGCTTGTCATAATTATGTCATCCTCTTGGTTGCTCTAACAGGCTTTTTACTTCACAACTCGCATTTCATTCAGTCGCAGTTCAACAGCACCGTTCTGCACAGTACGTACTTTCGCACAAAAAGAAAAGTCTTGACAATACACTCCTTTTGTAAAACTTGGCCAACAGTCAGGAAGGGTGGGAGTGGAACAAAAACGGATCTCAGGAATCATCGCGAAGGAGAAGAATATATTGCAGAAAATCTTATACAAAAGCAGCTAAATCGGTTGCAAAGAAGTCTATGCAAACCCTAATGGCTGGAGTTAACAAAATAAAAATTATCTCATCTGTTTTGCCATTGAACCAAGGAAGATTGTGTAAGAAATGGAATTAATTCGATCAGGTGAACTGGAAATAATAAGTTTCAAAAACGTGGAATTCTTGCATTGTATCAGAATTTATCCAAACTTTAAAAAAAAGTTACTACGAAGAAAATTTATAGAATTACACACATATATATATATATATATATATATATATATATATATATATATATATATATATATATATATATATATATATATATATATATATATATATATATATATATATATATATATATATATATATATACTTAAAAACGCGTGAGATCAAATTACTCTTTTCTAAAGGGTGTTTATTTTGCTGGTATCTTTTTGGCAACACTGGTTTTGACAGATACCGCGTGTCTTGTGCCTTTGTCAAACTTGTTCAGTTTGGTCTATAATTTAATTATGAATCATCTTTTAGTCCATAATAAATTTATGCATAGGCACTGGAAAGTTGGAGGAAATTCCACTTTTTCATCAACAAATTGTGTTCGACGACGAAGCCCATTTCTTGTTGAATGGATACGTCAACAAGCAAAATTGCTGATCTGGAGTGAAGACCAGCTAGAAGCGTTACAAGAGCTATCAATGCATCCCCAAAAAGTCACTATTTGGTGTGGATTATGGGCCGGTGGCATTATTCGTGAAATACCGGCCTATATGTGGGAGTGAGTGTGCCAAAATTGGACCTAGCACATAGGCCATGTAAAGCGGAGCCGCAGCCAATATTTGCATGAAATCATCTTCATAACAAAACTACGTTCCAAAGCCAATTTTCTGATTCCGAGCAGAAAGCTGCGAAATTCAACTCTGCTTCAGAACAGTTTTCACAGAACTCTAATAGATATCATGAGCCGATAGCTGTATGTATTCGAACATTTACTTATGTGGAAAATCATTTCGAATTTGGAGAATCTAGTAGCTTTGTTAGGAAAATTAAAAGATCTGTTGTACTTTGTCTATATATTTTACAATCTTTGTTTTGATGTTATTTGTCATATGTATGTAATTTTGTGAATATTTTTATACTCGTATTGTAATTATTGTTATTCATAGTTTTGTTTCAAAAGATGGTGGTTTTTGCGCCCATTTGATTGGCTACTCAAATGAGCTGTTTCCCATCCTCGTCCACTTAGATTTTTATATCCGATGTACATAACAATAATAATAAAATAAAATAAATAAAATAAAACAAAATAAAAAAATAAATTATATTGATCGTTCTATTGATTCCAATTAAGATTTCATCAATTTTCTCAAGTTTTTTGTTTATTTTTAAATCAAATCCTATACCTCTTAAAAATCACCGTTTTTTAATAACTATTTATTGGAATATGAGTTGAAATTAAATTATTAAGAATTAAATTGGGTGTTCAGCCATAAGTGGTGTCTTTTCAGCCCTATTATATATATGATTTGGTTATTACCATGAGAACATCATTTGCTTCCGCAATTCTTAGATTTTTGTGTAGGGAAAATTGTAAACCTACTTGTATTGTGTAAGGGAGAAAAATAACTTGTATACTTACTTACTAACTAATACAGAGAGCGAATCGATTCAATTGAAGATTGCATCGATTCTTGTCGGAATTTGCTTATAATATTATGTGACATTACATCTAATGGTTCTATATTTGTGAGTCTGTGTAACTCATTTGTACTAAACCAGGGAGGACGCTTCAAAATCATTTTCAGAATTTTATTCTGAATCCTTTGAAGCGTTTTCTTCCTGGTGGAACAACTACTTGACCAAATTGGTACTGTTGTTGTTGTTTATAAATTAACAATTTGTTTTTTTTAGACAGAGCTTAGAATTTCTGTTTATAAGAGGATATAAACATTTAATATATTTATTACACTTTGCCTGGATTCTTTCAATGTGATCCTTGGAGGTGATTTTTTGTCATACGTTAAACCTAAGTATTTAGCTTGAACAGACCATGTCAATTCCAAGCCATTCAATTTGAGAATGTGATTATTGTTTGGTTTAAGAAAATACATACGGTCAAAGTCATCAACAAGAACATTTTTATCATATCGATTTAACTCTCGGTCCAAAAAATTTGTGTCGTTCATTTATAGTACTTTTACTAAACGCTTAAATATTTATAGCAAAAAGTTATTCCCATGCATTTGTTTACTATTTATCTTTCTAGCTACATTCTATCTCGGTTCGAAAACCTTGTCTACCCTGTACACTCTAATCGTATTCATGCACTTTCTAGGCAGCGAAAGCTCGTAAGCTGCTGGTAGTGTAGCCGCTTGTATTGCTGTCTATGGCTGACCTAGAAACCCCAATATATGATTTTCTTCCATTCGTGTCGCCGCAGCAAGCTCAGTTTCGCTCTTGACGCTCTTGTGCCAGGAAAATGCGGTATCCACATTTATGCACGGTTTGAGACTGCGAGACGGGTCCAGTGAAGGACGATGAGTGAAAAGCTTCATTTTCATTTTTTTCCTGATTTCTCTAGCGAAAAACTGAACAGACTGTTTTTGCAACATTGCTTTCTGCTTGATATGTGTGAAAAATAGCGTCTGCGAATACGAACACATTTTCGTTACAGTTAATTTTTTACAAATAACTATCAGAGCTATATATGATATTTATGAGGATGGTATCATTGTTGTTATAATACAATGTGCTATAAACCTATGTGGGTATGGAGCACTATTTCAGGTCTAAGCTTTCAATTTACTATGGGGTTTTTTTCGATACACCTCAAATGACGATATGAAAATTTGAATCCGGCACTCTATAATTCCGGAACCTGGTAACAGAATGATTTCAAAATTATATCTGATCTTGGTATTAATATCTCATCGAGTTATAAATGTGATTCCAAATCAGATGCAAACATTCAGATTGTATAAAGATTGTCGTAAGTCTAAATATTGTAGCTTTCAGTTACATTTCAGGTAAAAATATAGTAGAGAATTGAATAACATATTACTTCAGTTAGGTATATTGTTAATTATCCCTTTGAAATCTTCAAACACTTTAATCGATCAAGTATTAGATTTTACCACAACTAAAGCTATGCTTAAAAAAAGAGACCTAGCGCAGTAACAAACAAAGGCTTTAATATAAAATTTGAAAACGTTCCAAAGAAATTCCTACTTTCATTATGTATGGCTTTTATTCAAGGAACAAAATAATCTACTAAATTAAAGAAGAATATCTTTCAAGATTATTTTACGCTTTTTGGCATTAAAAATGCCTTATTCTTCACTATACGGGGCTGGATGTCAATTAAAAATTAGAAACTAGATCAGTTAGATTTTTTTGTTATAGATTTGAACGCTAATAACTTAATGATCAGTGGATGGATTTATATCATTCAACTATCAATCGATTCGAAAATAGGTCGTCGAATGGCGAGATAACTAAGTCCTCACAAGTTCCTATCTCATGCCTCCCCGAGCGTCTATGATGACATTTGGTCAATAGAACGGCGTCGACTGGGTGCTATCGCCTTCTGCTTTAGTAGCAGAATGAGAGGGTGCGAAATGGCTTGTAGTTTGAAGCTCATCCTAAAGTGCAATATTTATGGTAGTATATTGCTACATGTGGTTCTGTTGTTTGTTGCATTATTTGTTATATATTGAATTGAATTATATTACAATGTATTATATACTGTTATTATTATTATTATTATTATTATTATTATTATTATTATTATTATTATTATTATTATTATTATTATTATTATTATTATTATTATTATTATTATTATTACTTTTATTATAATTATTATTATGATTAACAAAGAAATATTATATTTCCTACAGTACTGCGACGAAAGAAGAGCATAAGTTACACTGCGACATCAACTGTTATACATTGTATCATAGAATATATATATATATATATATATATATATATATATATATATATATATATATATATATATATATATATATATATATATATATATATATATATATATATATATATATATATATATATATATATATATATATATATATATATATATATATATATATATTGTATTATGCTCAAGTATATCGACAACGGGAAGGGGCAGGGATTGCATCAGGGTATCTTACAAGTGAATGACTGGATGATGGTGTGGATTGCCAACCTGAGTCACGTGGGTGAAGGTTTGTGTTTTTCCCTGAAAGTCCGAAATGAGTAAGACGCACCCTTCTAACCAACAAACCATCGGGCGGGTTTAAGCTGGTACAGCGAAATTCTTTATTATATGGCCGGATTTTCTTGCTGGAAGGCGCCGAGTCCTCAAAACCCATTTTGGCCTTCTTAACAGCAATTATATGAAAGCTATCTGATAATCAAATTCGGATCTACTGTAAGTCTACCCGCATACACTGGTAATGCCTTGAACTGATGGTGGTTTCAAACATACATACATATATACATTTAACTATCAATCGATTCGGAAATCGTTAACTTAAACTTGTTTGGTAACGTGATTACAATATAATAAAATAGTACACCATTGAAAAATTGGTTTGAATTGACCAATATTTTCATTAGCCAATCACAGCGGTTCAAGATGATGTCATCCCTTGATTTTTCGTGCACGGTCGACGGACTCGATCGTTGGTCTACACCTAGAATTTCATATACTAAATTATGCTTCGTTTGCATACAGAGGCTTCGCGTCATGCATGAAAAAATCATTCTGCATAGTATTTTCATACTATTTGGCACAAAGAGGAATCTATAAATATACGCCATTTTACCATTTGAGTCTTCAGTCGCTGCATGTAAAGGAAACACGTAGCTTGTATAGTGAGTGGATGACAGAACTGAGTTATATCCATTCGCTCGCTTGACAGTTGCGTTTGTGTGTTTGTGGATGTATTTTTCCGTCTGCTACACACCGTGTTTGCTTGAGTATATTGAATACCGATCAGCGACTAATAAAAATTTTCTCGGAAGGAAAAAGTAATATATCATTCGACTCAATTTGTTGAATTATAAAATTTTCCTAAGTGATTATTTTTACAAGCTTGGAATCTAATGAATGATTGAATTACTTTGCTTTATCGGGATTCGGTATTCGCTTCCGAAAATATCGAGTTATAAGTGTTAATTAGTGTCAAACCGTCATTAAAAGTATCACTGCAATAAACGAAAAACAAAATTGAAGCTAGGTTCTAAAACTTATTATTATTAAACTGAACTCAAAACTATTTCAATTTGTAGGTTCGAAAACAGCAACTTCAGACGGACCCCGAGAGTACTGGAAACAGACATAAAAGCCTGTTTTAATCCTGCTAGTGGTGTAATGATGCCTTTCTCATAATAATCATACTATCATATATAATACTGTTGTATTCTTCAAAATAATTTTCTTCGATTCTTGCAAAAATAACCGGAGTTGCTTTGATTGGCCGTCTACTGATAATAAATAACGATTGGAGTAGTAGTTGAGGTCTATTTAGAAATTTTTTACGTTTTTGTTTCGCCCCTTTAAGTGATGGTATAGCAGTTTTAACACACTTTACCCTATAAATCCGGAATCCGAAATTGAATTCAGATGAAAGTCAGAAATTTTGTGTAGGAGTAGATGGTCTTACTTAAATCTAAGTGATGTGATGTGAAGTTAAGCCACTATCAGTTCAAGGTGTTGCCGGTGGATGCGGGTAGACTTAACCGATACGGTTCACCCATTCATTTTCTTATTATAGCTGTTATCGAAAAGCGAACAAAAAGGGTTGGGCGGATATGTCAGCAGAGTCACTTACACGTATTCCGCTGGAATGAAAGATGCTCTTTCAACCATAATATGCAATGCATGGGCGAAGCATATCGCTTTACATTCTTGAACCCGCCTGATGGTTTGTTTGTGAAGGGCGCGTCAGGCTCATGTCAAACCTTCAGAAGGAAACAAGTTTCCTTCAAGTGACTTGGGCTGATTATCCACAATCCCTCGTCCAGTCATCAATTCGTCCGATGCCCTGATGCTCCCTCCCATTACGTCCCCATGATAAATGCTTTATATCAATATAATATAACACCATTCGATATAATATAATATAGTATAATATAATATAATACGCCTCGTCGAAATGACGTACAATACTGCAATGCGTTAAGCTCTTATATATTATATTAATCTATTGGCCTTGATATATTGATCACACACCTTGTGGTTGGGTATGTGTTCCATTATGACCTATTTCTTCATAATCCAATGCTTTAACTGCTTTCTCTTCCCCCTATGGCAATTTTTCATTTTGTATAAATGTATTATCTGTGTTATTAATACTGTTGTGGTCAATACTTTTGCCAAATTTGTTCATTCCCATCCACTTAAATCTAAGTTTGTAAAAATCGGTCATGCCATCTCTGATAAAATGTAGAACACATATTTTAATTTGTGTCATATTTTACCCCATAACTCCGGAACAGAAGTCAGAATTAAACAAAATTCAAGAACTTTGTATGTACCCATAAGACCTTTCATTTGAATGTAAGTTTGTGAAAATCAGTTCGGCCATCACTGAAAAAAGTATGTGCACTTATTTTCACATTTTTTGCTCATTTTACCCCATGATTCCAGAACTGGAAGTCGGATTCAAACAATATTCAGGAATTTTATATGGGACCACAAGGCTTTTCATTTGAATAATCGGTTCAGTCATCTCCGAGAAAAGTTAGTGTAAAGAAACGTTACATACACACATCTATACACACACGTACATCTTGCGCACTTGATGAACTGAGTCGAATGGTATATGACACTCTAAGTTTGGAATTATATGAGGTTATATAAATATACAAAAATACACATAAACATCATAAATCGTTTATCACATGTTGGGATGAATTGATTAATGTATATATGCATGTATGCATGTGTGAAGCCACCATCAGTTCAAGGCATTACCAGTGTATGCGGGTAGACTTACAGTAGATCCGAATTTGATTATCAGATAGCTTTCGTGTAATTGCTGTTAAGAAGGCCAAAATGGGTTTTGAGGACCCGGCGCTTTCCAGCTAGAACATCCGGCCATATAATAAAGAATTTCGCTGTACCGGCTTAAACCCGCCTGATGGTTTGTTTGTTAGAAGGGTGCGTCTTACTCATTTCAGACCTTCAGGGAGAAACATAAAGCTTCCCCCGCGTGACTCAGGTTGGCAATCCACTCCATCATCCAGTCATTCACTTGTAAGATACCCTGGTGCACTCCCTGCCCCTCCCCGTTGTCGATATACTTGAGCATAATACAATATAACATAATATAATATAAATTAATATAAAAATTATATGATATAATACAGTACAATATAATATAATTCAACACATATATAACATAATATAATTCAATATAACATGATATAATATAATATAACTACAGAAAACAGACATCCAAGCTAGTACAAACTTTTTTAAAAAGCTGTGTAAAGCATACAAGCGAAAATCCGTTAAAAATCACCGTTGTACACGACTTTACACATATGAATGTCTTTTGGATATCTGTTCTCTGTGATATAACATATTATAATATAATATAACACAATATACAACAGTATAATATAATATAATATAGCATAATATACTATAACATAATACTTATAGCAGAATTCAATGGTGTTAAAAAATTGTTATCCTATTATATAATATAATATAATATAATACAATATAATTTTATATAATGCAATGCAGTATAATACCATATAACATAATATAGCACTACAGAAGATAATATACAAAATAATATGCTATGATTCAATGTATAGCAGTTGATGTCGCAGTGTAAGTTATGCTCTGATTTCGTCGCAGTACTGCAGGAAATATACTTTTTCTTTTTTAATAATAATAATAATTATAATAATAGTAATAATAACAATAATTATACTAATAATAAAATAATAATAATAATAATAATAATAATAATAATAATAATAATAATAATAATAATAATATTAATAATAATGATAATAATAATAATAATAATAATAATAATAATAATAATAATAATAATAATAGCATAATTCAATTCAATATATAACAAATACTGCAACAAACAACAGATCCACATGTTGCAATATACCACGATAAATATTGCACTTTAGGATGGGCTTCAAACTACAAGTCATTTCGCACCCTCTCATTCTGCTACTAACGCAGAAGGCGATAACACCCAGTCGACGCCGTTCTATTGACCAAATGTCATCATAGACGCTCGGGGAAGCATGAGATAGGAACTTGTGAGGACTTAGTTGTCTCACCATTTGACGACCCGTTTTTGGGATGAATTGATTAATGGACTTTAATTCGGTATTGTCCACACTATCTCTAAAATGTGCTAGTTGACTGCTGGTTTACTGTTTCAATGTAAAAATTAAGAACTTATATTATAAGGAAGGTCTTCATTTTTCAAAAGCAGATGCAAAAATCTGCATTCAATGAGCAAGTTTTGGAAGTATTGGATAACATACTGAAAAAAATAAACTTTAATCAATCCGTTTTAAACTTTAATCAACAACTCAGGATCGAAAAAAGAACAAATGCAACTTTCGTTACATTATTGGTTGAATATTTTTTATAATATAAATTAATAGGATATTTGAATCAAAAACTATACTGCATTTATTACATACAGTTTAGTACCTTACTATAAAAACTTTAAATTGGAACCTCAGAACCATTGTTAACCCATGTTACATGGAAATAATTCAATGCTTTCTACTTCACTATCTATCACTTACTTCATAACATATAAAAAATTGTGAAGTGAATTTTTTCTCTTTCAAGTTATAATTTTTGAAAATTTGAAACGTTGTATTACGGAAAATAATGTATCGTTAATTTTCTTTGAGAACTTTATTTTTATCTTATCCACCTAATTTTCCTGAATACTATAGACATTTCTAGATTACAAATCCAAAAATTAACGAAATTTATTAGTTTCATCAGAACTGTGTAACTCTGTTCATAGGGAGAGACGAATCAACCTTCGGCTGAAATTCTCTTCATTGAAGAAACCTACCAACCAACTTATAATTGACATAGCAAACAAGTGTTTTTGTGGCAGCACAAAAAACTATTTTTTTCATTGTGTATGTTTGTATTTTGCATACATAATACTTACTAAATTCCTACTACTATTTGAAAATTTCTAGCTACTAATTTTAAGTGTAGTGATAATCGAATTAATCAAACCTATCATTTTGAAATTTCTTTTCTCTTGATGCAAAAGATGACAAAATCAAAGACAACCTAGCTTCTGCGGGCTTTTCTTAGCTTCAAAAATGAAAATAGTGAAAAGATAGATAAGATATAACCGGATCAAGTAAATTCAATTGTCGATCTTTATCATAGTTACGAACCTCATGAAACAATTCTCTCTTTTTTGTATTCAGTTTCAATTCAAGATTGATTGAATCGTTATACTTTATTTGATTCTAAGTGTGAAAAAGATATCGAATTTACCAAATGACATCAATCAGTTTTGAATGATGAATCTTTAAATTTTGAATTTCAACGGATCCGAATTCCGGTTTTGATGTTACGGGTTGATAAGAGTGGTTAGATGACATACCGAATTTTTATTGATTGCATTGGTTTCGATATCCGTTACGCACGCCTCGGAAAGATCTGAGACTCGGTTTCAATGTTATAGGTTCAAAGTGTGTTATAGATTTATCTAAGCCATCGGAATCGTCAAAAATGGAGCCAAAAGCAGTAGCACAAACCGAAATTACAAAACTATAATATGATGAAAAATGTGAAGACTACAGTTTAATTTAATCAAAGGTACCTATTCAATATTCATATTGTTAGAGAAGACTTCATTACAAGGTTCAAATGAGAAGTTCATAAGAAATTACATAACAAAATATACCTCTATGAGAGTTGCTGTTCTTAAGAGTATGGATAGCGCAAATAACGTCGAATACTAAAGCAGCGAAGGAAATCTTTTGCATCACATTGCCTTTATAGTTGTTTGACAAGAATCGATGTTTACATATTCTTTGTCGAAACATGATTTTCCTTTTACTATCTAACGGGTTTCTTAGTTTTACAAATGGTTGTCGCTGCTAACTACTGCTTTTGCTTCTTAATGGCATCATAATCTGCAACTGTCTAGCTCCTGTGCCCTTTACCATCTTTTCCTCACACCGAAGACCGTACACCAATTTCGTGTGATGGAAGTAGTAGAAATATTGTACAAAATCCGATCAGATAGAGAATAAAATTTAACTTTTCTTAGATAATATTTTACTATCTTTGTGTATGTACGTAAAACAATACTTGTGTATTTGTTGTTTCAATCAATTTAATGGCACAAAGTTTGCCTGGGAGTCATAAAAATCTTTCCCATGATCCTCGAATGACTTTTGAATCATCGAAGTCGCATATGAAATTCCTGAGTCGCTGAGTCGAACGGTATATAACATTAGGGGTAGATTTTTCGTTTTAACAGATCGAGGGGAATACTTTGAAAATTGAGAAAATTTGAACCAATGTTGATGTGAAACGTTCATTTACGGCTTCGTAATAGAAAAACTATAAGATTTTTAGGAAAAACCATTTAGGAGTATAGAAAATGAACTATCAACTGGTAAATGAAAAAAAAACTTAGTGCTTCGATATTTTCACAAAATGTGACTCGACATTCCCCACAAGCTATGTTCTACAAAATAGACTCTCATGAATCACAGAAACAAATATCACGCAAACATATTAAGTGAATACACACAATTATTTCAATGATATTGGCCTTTTGTTTTAGAGTTATGTTTTTAGTTTAGAGTTATTTTGTTTTAGAGTTCTGTTTTTAGAAAATATACATTTAACGACTTCAAATTTTCAAACGATTACTACTCAAAAACGGAAAAATTTACTTGACTTTTTTTTTGGTATGTTATATTAAAAAGTCCAAACTTAAAAAAATTAAAACATGTAGCGTCGTCTATCTACATACAAACCATGAAAACTACTAACAATGTACACAATTGACGTTATCAATCACAAAACTCAAAATTCATTTATCTAAGCTTTTTTATTATAAACTAATTACATTTCTAGACAACATATCCAAAAATTCGGTACAGTGATTACAAAGTTATAATTTTTTTAGAAAGACCAGTTATCCAAAAATATAATTTTTTGATCCGCCCTAACATTGAAATGGTCACCCCAATGGCAAAATGAGAAAATACGGGGTCTAATATAATTCGATGGAGAACGATTGTACCAATTATTACGAGTTTCTGAGAATTCATAGGGCAAATGTACCAATAGTCATCTCGTCAGCAGAATTACCTTGTTATTTTACCCACTCAAATCCCAATTCCTGTTCCGGAGTTATAGGGTAATACGTGAAAGTTAAGTCAAATCAAGTTTTAAAAAAAAGGTCATGAAATTATTTAAAATTTGCTAGAACATTTTATCCGAATTCGACTCCCAGTTTCGGTACGGTAATTCCATAAGTATTTTTCATAAACAATGGCATACACGAGTACAAATCCCACAAAACTGACTGATAAATTCTTCTAGTTTGCAGAACTTTTTAGTTTGTGGACATATAAACTTGATTTGACATTCATACTTTCCCATTTCCTGTTCCGGAAGCACCGAAGGTAGTGAAGAAAAATTCTAAAAGTAGAACTCACTCACAAATCTTGATTTAAATTGAGGCTCTGATTTCCTGTTTCAAAATTACAGGGCGATGAGTGTCGAAGCATTCAAACCGCCATATAAAATGACGATACAAACCAGTACGCACCGGTACGAGCTAGCACGGAAGAAGAAAACACAACTCGTCTTTACAAACAATGCACACAGAGAACTTTGTTCAATTTCGTACACGCTATAAAAAAACAGCACCTAAGCTGACTTACTCACTTTTCTCAGATAGAGAGTGACCGATTTTCACAAAGGCTCAAATTGAAGGTTTTATGATCCCATACAAAGTTTTAGAATTTCACCCGAATACAACTTTCGGTTCCGGAATCAGAATGTTAGAAATGTATAGCGTCACTTTAAGCGGCAAAGCCAAAAACGTGAAAAGTATTCTAAACTGCCCTCGAAACTATTCAAACCGTTAGTCATTGTTGGTATGCCGTCTACCAAACTAAATCCGGCTATCCTGGCTTCATATATCCAAATCTAGAAGCATCGAAAATAGTGTTTAAATACTCCAAAATGAAACTCAGACTATTTTCTCAGAGATGATTCGGCCGATTTTCATGAACTTAGGTTTAAGTAGAAGATCTTATAATCTCAAATAAAATTTCTGAAAAATTATATACCGCTTTCAAATTCGATGAAGCAAAAGAGGGAAGACTTTTTTTTATTATTTAAAAGATATTTTATTCAGGCCTATTTGCGTACAAGCTTTACGTGGCCGATTTGGCTGAGTTTTTAGATAATTTTTTTTGTATTGGATCTCGTTATCACTCTTTTTCTAGGGGGAGAGGAGCTTCCATTTTCCTCCTGCGAGGATTGAGTGGCAGTTTGTTCGTGGTTCGTCTCGTCATCCATTGCCGTGGTATTGTTGTTGATTTCGTTGCTAGTTGCTGTAGATGCGCCTTGTTGTACATTGTTTGCAGTTTCTGGTTGGTTGGATGGTAAGCTGTTAACTGCAGCTGGTGTACTTTGTTCTATAGGGGTTACGTTGGATGGTTTCGTTGAAGGGGATGCTTCCCTGTTATTGGTGACTGTCACAGGTGTACTGGGGTTGCTTGGGGTTGATGTGAAGGAAGCACCGTTGTCCTTTGGTATAGTTGTCTCCTTGTCCGGTTTATCACATGGCTTACCGTAGTGAACAAGGTAGCGGCACTCCCGTTCATCTCAACTCCAATAGTCATCTCATATGCGAAAACTAATTGTCAGAGTGAGATCTGCTATCTCTGTTCGATGGATTGACTTTCAGGGTAAGTTGAAAATAGGTGCATTCGCTTCGAGTTTTCGCGTCGCTATAGCAGTAGTAGTGAACAATTTTCGAACTATTTATGTCTGTGGTATTGCTTCTTAGAGTCGAAGTGAAGATATTGTATCCGATTTTATCATAATTCGTTGATTCGAAAAATCGGCAAAAAATTTCGAGATTGGTACAATAGCTCAACATAAGATCATAATTACTGTTACGAGTAAGTGAAAATTCTTCCAAATATTGTTACTTTCAAGCAAATACATCTTTAGCATGAATAATGGCTTGAAACATTTGAAGGATGCTTTTGTGCTTTTTTTAGAGATTTTGTGCGTTTTTTTTTTCTCAAAATGACCTCCAAATTTTGAAGAATGTTTTAAATTTCAAGTACGGCTCATCTTCAATTGGTCTAGACACGACCCGTTTTGAAAAATTGCTGAGATTGCTGTTGATTCATTTTAACAGAACATGGAAAACAGGACTGCCCGCTGTGTGCGATAAAACAACTTAACAACTCCTACATATGTCGTTTGATTATTCTGATTTTGTGAGTGCTCGAAATAATTTCCATCCGAAGATAATTTTTGAGTGGTACAAAGTTCGCCGGGACAGGGAGCAGAGTAGAAAGTATAGAATCAAGTACAGAAACTACAGAAACATGTGCAGAAAGTACTATAATCACCACAGAAACAATAGCAGAAAAAAAGTTCAAAATTAAAAGGTTAATAGTGAATGTTAATGAAAGAACAATGTTGACTGTCAAATTCGAAGGTGGAAAGGTTTTATTCCTCGCATTCCAATAATACCCACTGGTACATCATTTAAATTTAAACGTCGATTTCCTATCCTTTAGCTTTTCTGTTATTGTCAATAAATCTCAACGTCAGTCGTTGGAAGTTAATATCGTGAATTTCGAGTTTTTTATATGGAAAATTATATATTGCCTGTACGCGTTTCGGCAATCATCGGTTCTATATATTTTTACCGAAAATTGAGAACCGAAAAAATGTTGGCTATTACAGAGCAGCTATTCCCAACCTTTGGTCCGCAATATAAAAATTCAGATTAGATTTTGACAAGCCAGTTGATTGCTGGTACATTGCCACGATTGGTCAAAGCGACGATGGAATCAAAGTCAAAGACTTCCTCGAATCAATTCGAGCTTCGAAATGGTATACGAAGAAATTATGGTGAGTGTGTGTGAGTAAAAGGACAAGCAATGATACGGGTGGCTCGATATTTGGTCAATGATTATGATATTGTGATTCATTGAAAACGAAACACATGAGAGGGAGGGGACAAAACTTAAAAAAGTGGCTTGAATATCACGTCTCTCACCATGAGTTCTAAAAGACTGATAAATAATATAAACGGCGAATTGCAGCAAATGTTTGAATTAGGGAAGATAACCCTGTGAAATTGTCTTTCGAATTCGATTCGGTAAGCTAAAATAGGGAAAACTTGTTTAAATTATCAGGTAGCTAGTTCTGTTGTAAATTTCGTTTGCGATAATTACTATAAAATGTATAGCATATATTGTCCTTAGGATAATTTATATATTTCATCAAATAATATTACCATATATTCTTTATAGTATATGATTACATAATTTTAAATATATTCAGAAATTCATTCATGTGTTTGGAGTTGAAAGAAACTTCAAATAACTTGAAATAATACATTTATCTGAATTCTTGAATATTTATTTCTTTTATTCTTCGTTTTTTTCTCTATGCAATGTGACAACGATGGTGTTTATTGCCAGTCTATTCGTTCATGTATTGTATGTTTAAACAATGATATCATATGAAAGGAACTTTATTTTTTCTAAATAAACTTCACAAACTGTAAGATACGCCTGGTATAAGATTGTGTTCCAAACGAAAACAAACAATTTACCTTAGCTGTTACAGGATTCTTTGACGAGCGTATATATCTTAACGCAAAATTTTATGATCTATCGCCTGGTTCCACATAATCGACAAAATAGAACTCAATTCTCTTTTGCTTGATACACCAAACTATTCACCTTAAACTTTGGTCGATTGATTTCAATCATTCTACCGTAACTAAGACTTCTATGCTTAAGTATACATTTTTATCAAAACACTCATGCTCAACTGCAAGCATCAATACTAACTTACAAAATAATATATTTCCATGAAAACGGTGTCATACTCCAGCTTTATCCTTCTAGTGCACAATAATCACATAACCATAATACAAAACTTGAATTCTCTCTGAAAGCAATGATCACTTGGAAATAGATTTTCCATTTTCACATCTCTGTAGATTGGTTCGACATCTTCAGCTACTTATTCTGATTTAAAATTTTCTCTTATGGCACACATCTCCTTTTCACTGGTGTGCCTAGAAAGGTATCATATAACTTCACAAAATCATGCAATCAGCCATAGACATTACCAGTATTTATTACAAACTGGTTTCGCTTCTTCTCGAGACTCAAACATTTTTTTATATCACCGTAATGAATCAAACTCACGCAATTCTTCTGAGCTCAACAATTTTGTCTTCTAGTTATTCTGTGCCTAAGATAAGAAGGTCATCCAGTTCATGCTACTATGAAATTCCTACTCACAATGCTCTTTATACCTGCATCACAACCGTTAGTGTCTTTTTACCCAGGACAAACGGCACTGGAGAGCTTTTCATAGTTTATCTGAGGACAACCAGCAGCAGCAAGTATCACGGACGCACTGATTTACACGCGACCGATTTATGCAGACATTCGGGCGCGCTACGGATCCACAACACTCTATTCGTGACACTACTACAACCCGTAGTGCGCACTTTCGAATATCCTAAACGAACACACCGAAATAAAACTGCTGTAGGCACGCAATGGGTGGATGCTGAAGAACTTCGGCTCTTTTTTTATTTCCCGTATCACCCTTGTTCAAAAGAAATATTGTTTTGAACGATTACTATTGTGTGTGAGTAATAAAAAATCATCAACACACTCACTTGAATTTTTTTTACTGAAACGATCCTTGCATCACTTGACTTATTATAAGGAAAATTTATTTTGAATTCACGATTTGCATTTCTTCATTATATCACTACACTCAATGTGCAGCGATAATTTGATAGCTTAAATCTACGAAACTGTAAACTGTCCAATGCACAGAAAAACTTATGTCGTAAATGCAATCTTACTGAATTGTTGAAGCTATCACCGCTATTTCTCCCATGCGGCCACGAACAGCGAAGACAGTGTGACCGGAGGCGATGCAAACACGATACTCACTCGCAAACGATTTCCAGCAGAATCAAGGTTTCACCATACTTTTGGGGTTGTCCAGTATACCTCTCTTCATATTCTCCTTCTCTAGAATTCTCTACGAATCTTGGAACAAAAATGAATTTTCGAAAAGGATGCGATGCATCCGAGAGTAAGGTCCACGTGTATAGCTGCGCATGCCCCGAAGCCCATCCCACAGCATGTATTTGTTTTGGCAACAGCAAACCCGCTCGCCTGCACCATCAACATCGTTCGCTGATAAGAACCACATCGTTTTAACTCTTATCAGAATGAACAGGACACGTTTCATTATCTGGGACTGCTCGATATCTATCACACCTAAGAGCAGATCTTTCAAGGAAGCATTCTCATTTATCACTTTTTGGGAGTAACAGAGAGACAAATGATTAAAATCCGAACAACGTGTGATAGTAGCAATAATGAATTCTGCATTTCTCTTTAAAAAATTCATTCGTTTTATACCTACAGCTTGGCTGCGTAATATTAACCGATAGTTCAATAATTAATTATTATTTTTATTATTATTATTATTATTATTATTATTATTATTATCATTATTATTATTATTATTATTATTATTATTATTATTATTATTATTATTATTATTATTATTATTATTATTATTATTATTATTATTATTATTATTATTATTATTATTATTATTATTATTATTATTATTATTATTATTATTATTATTATTATTATTATTATTATTATTATTATTATTATTATTATTATTATTATTATTATTATTATTATTATTATTATTATTATCAGGTGTACAACTTTGCTTCCGCCGTTTTTTTTTCAAAATTAAAAGCTTTATTGCGAAAAAGTGCTTACAGATGTATTATTCAAAATATTGTCCGTCACTAGCGACAAGTTTCTTCCATCTTTCCGACAATTTTTTGATCCTGGCTCGAAAAAAAGGAGTCCGCTTTTGACGCTATCCATGAAGCAATCCATTTTTCCAACTCTTCGAAGGATTGAAAATGTTGATCTGCCAGGCCGTGTGCCATCGAACGGAATAGGTGGAAGTCAGAAGGGGCGACATCGGAATACGGCGGGTGGGACAAGACTTCCCATTTCAGCGTTTCCATGGTCTTTTTGACCGCTTTCGCAACGTGAGGCCGAGCATTGTCGTGTTGGAGGATGACTTTGTCATGTCGCTTTTGATATTGTGGCCGCTTTTCTTTTAGCGCGCGACTAAGGGTGAAGCCAGAGTGGGAGCGACAAGCGATGCGATGCGTAACACGAAAATTTTCTAATTCGACGTGGTAGCCATAGTAAAAGCAACTAGAAGCGATGCTCAAACAACCAAACAACAAATGTAAACAAAAATTGACATTTTCATTCGTTGTTAAAGTTTCAAAAGAATGGATTCGAACGAAAAGTTTTTTATATGTCCGAGGGCGTACGCAACTATTTCTTCGGAAATCATAAAGAGTTCGCAATTCATCCCATTAATCGAAACAGAAGAGAGTTCTGTGAATATCACCATCTGTATAAAGAATTGTCCAAAGATTCTCAATAATTTCATGACTATACCAACCAGTAGTTTCTAATATTTCCGTAACTTCTTTCCAACACTTCTCCACAGGAACCTGGTTCCGATAATTACGATATTGTTGATCCCAGAGCGCATTTCGTTTGAAAATAGCATCGAAACATTAATCGAATGATTTTGTTCCGTCATAACAAAAATCAATTCAACCTCTGTTCGCTCGTAAATCGCGTGAAAACTTTGCACGTGGTGCTTGGTCGCTTGTCGCGTTGAAAATCGCTCGTCGCTACGCAACGTATCGTATTTACTGTGGCATGCATGTTTATTTATTTAAGTGGACGAAATACGGTCGTGCTTCGCCGTGTGGTCTTTTAATATTCGTATCGCATCGCTTCGCGTCGCTTGTCGCTCCCACTCTGGCTTCACCCTAAGGCGCATCAGTTGCGTTCGGTAGCGATCTCCTGTGATGGTTTCGTCCGGTTTTAAGAGCTGGTAGTTCTTCTTTGAAGGTTTTTTCTCTTCCACCACCATGTTTGTCTTCGACATCGAAATCACTATTTTTAAAACGTTGAAACCACTCCCGACACGTTCTTTTACTCAGAGCAGCATCACCATAAGTTTCTGAGAGCATCCGATGCGCTTCAGCTGCATGTTTTTCGAATTGTAACAGAAAGGTAAAACTTCCCGTAAATGGCGAGAATTGGGCACATAAACCGACATTTTCGAGCGTGAATAATACGATAACAAGAACAACTGTCACTGAAACGGCGATGACAATTCGTTAGGCACTATACACACTATACATATACTATACATATACACACATTATTATTATTATTATTATTATTATTATTATTATTATTATTATTATTATTATTATTATTATTATTATTATTATTATTATTATTATTATTATTATTATTATTATTATTTTTATTACTATTCTTATTATTAGTAATAATATTCGGATGTACCCTATTTCAACATTGAATCACTCCGGTAACTAGCAGAAAATTTAGAGCGTTCGGCGATATATTTTTCGGGGCTAATTTGCAGCGCTTGTATCTCGGTGATTGGTTGATGGATTTACCGCTTTTAGATTGATTCGAAAGCATTACTTTAATATTGTACGCATAAAAATGGATTGATTTGTCGACTGGGTCTTTATTTCTTTATTTATTTTATTTATTTGGGTCGTGTGCATACTGGAAATTCTATTCACGAGCGAGACTCGCAAATGAAGTCAATTCAAAGTTGTGTTATGAAGATGATCATTGACAGGCCCGTACCCAGGATTTCGTTTCGGGAGGGGCCCTGATCGAACATAAAACATCTGACTTGTTTATGTATCTAATTCTTGGTGCGCATTCAGTACCTCTTATTTCTTAGAAGCGTGAGTGCAGATTCCAAAGTAAATTATAAACTGAAAAGAATTTCCGAATTCGCATTGCAAATAATTAACACTTTAAATAAATTTTCAAATATTAGTAGGAATGCGACCTTCCGAGTGAATCGAAAACGAAGAACCGCTGAAGAAATATTCATCTTTTTTACCTTTTCATATATATATATATATATATATATATATATATATATATATATATATATATATATATATATATATATATATATATATATATATATATATATATATATATATATATATATATATATATATATATATATATATATATATATATATATATATATATATATAAAATAGGTATTGAATTCGCTCAAACTATAGAAAATTTTTCCGAGGCCCGGAGGGCCGAATGACATATACCAATCGATTCAGCTCGACGAACTGAGCAAGTGTGTGTGTATATGTGTGTCTGTATGTGTGTTGTCAACTAAGAGGTCGAGATCTCAGAGATGGCTGGACCGATTTTGATCAAACTAGTCCCAAATGAAAGGTCTCCCAGTCACCCAATATGCTATTGAATGGTTTTGAGATCGGATGTTTACTTTTTGAGTTATACGTCAACATTTTCAGTTTTTTGACAGTATCTGTCACAATTGACCTTGAAAACAGAATATGTTTTCAGACTTAGATTCCGCACGGTACCTATCCAACAAGCCAAAGATTGTTAAAATCCGTCCATTTTTAACGGGATATCGAAATTTTTCTGTTAGCGACTTTTCCCCCTATTCCAGCAGTAGGAGTTTTGAGCGCTGTATGACAAAGAAATGCTTGGGAGCAACGAAAAACACGATTTTTTATACTGTTACATACAATTGTTTCTAAGTACCAAAAAGACTGTGTACAGCATCTCTTTTCATGACATTTAGCCTCGGACCGATTTTAGCACGGCTCGTTTTTGGCAACATAATCGTTCGAATATGACATATATAAACCAGATGATGGCAGAATTTTTTTAATTATATTGATTTAAACTACTTACAGCAATAAATGCTGGAAGAACATAACATCCATATACCATTCGAATCAGTTCATCGAGATCAGCAAATGCGTGTGTGACAAATAATTTCACTCAATTTTCTCGGAAAATTTCTTTTCTACAAATTCAGATTCATACGAAAAGTCGTATGCTCCCAAACAAAGTTCCTGAATCATGTTTGGTTCCGACCTGGTTCTGGAACTACAGGATGATATGTGAAACGAAATCAAAATTGTGTAACTCATTCTTCTCCTAGATGGCTGAACCGATCTAAGATTCAAATGAAATCTTAGAATCATCTAAGATTCAAATGAAAAGTTTCAAGATTCTATAAAACATCTTGCTCTTCAGTCAGATCTAACTTCCGGTTTCGGGGATACATTGTGATTGGTATAAAAATGTCTATTCCACATAAATTAATCAGGTTTATCGGGTTAGCAGATTTAGACAGTCGATAAAAAAAATTAACTTTTTTCAGTTTTAGTGGTATTCAGTTGTCGATTCAGAAGGCACCTAAAAATTTAATTCGTGCTATGATTTCTCAAAGACGTCTTCACTGATTTTCAAATATTTTGAAACAAATGTAAACTATACAGCTACTAAGGTGCATTTATCTGACTTCGGCCATACCGATTTTAGAATTCCGGTTCCAATATAAAATCGTTTCTCGAAGCTCAATCGTTTTCTCAAAAAAAGTCTAATCAAATTTCAGAAAAAAAAATTCAAACTAAAACAAACTTATATACAAAATTAATTAATTTTATCCAATTATGACTTCCGGTTCTCGAATTACATGATGATGAATTTTTAAAATTCAAACCGATATAGAAGATGAAAATCCCGAAAAGCTTCAAAGTTGGACTAAAAACTGTTGTAATTTATTCGTCATATGGCCACACGAAACGGTTTGGGTTATGCTGGTTCCAGAATACCGGCTCTGGAAGTACCTTAAATTACCGTAAACTCTAAAGTGGAACTTACATATCATGGCATGTTTGATCGATTATCACACTTCTAGATTCAAATTCGATCCGATTTGCAATTTCGACATTACAGAGTAATGAGTGATTAAAATCTCAAATTGTCGCTTAAAACGACGGTCATTAAAATAATGTCATGAAAACTTTAACACCGAAGGATATTCATGCAAAAAACACATGCGGATTGATAAAAAAAAGGTATCATCTCACTGCTAGGTGGATTAAACACGTTTTACAGAGTATGATGGTTGATGAGAGCACAGCGATTATCGTAATGTAGTGATTCAGCCAAGGTAGTCTTCGAAGATCAAATAGGACGATTCACTTTTGTCTTTCGTACCCTCTCGATCCGATCGATGTGAACATTGTAATACAAGGCTAAAATTATAACTTCATATTCCAGAATACTGCGTACTAGTGCAATATAAACATTCCAAGAAAAATACACATCATTGAGTTTTGAGTGTTTCATGCGATGTGATGAGTATCAAAACTGCATAAGCTTTCGCAGCAACAAAAATAATCTGAATGCCGTTTCGGTTACACATGTATAAAACCCTCTCAATTTGAAGACCACCACAATCCACAAGGATTTGCGATGATGCGATATAGTTTTAGAATTCACTGCAAAGATCATTCGTGAAAAGCATGAAGATGAATCGTAGCGTCCAAGGTGGCTCCCTTGTTTGGACTCTTGAGGAGCAGAAAGTCTTCTGAACTCCTTGACAATTTGTCTTATTAACGTACCCTTTTAACGTGAAATGTGCCTCGTCTGATATGATGATTTGTCGCCAAAAGTTGGCCTCGTTCTCGGCCATTTCGATGATCCATTTAGCGCGTACTTTTAGTGTGTACTGTTCCATAGTCAAATTGTCTTGGAATGACGCTTCCAACGCGGTATGTCATTAGTCGATCTGACAATTCTGTCAAAAGTTATTGGGATATCCGATACTTCCAGCTTGAATGGTCCATCCTGTACAAAGAATAATTTTTTTCACAGAATATTTTCACTGATTTGAAAAACAATTCAAAGTTCAAATATTTATTATTTTGGATTGCGCAGAATTATAGTATTTCCAATACTCTCACTGTGTTTGTTGTTCGAGCCCCGACCTGGAAAGATTCTTACTGTTAAAAGAACTGTGTGTAAAATTTACTCAATCAGCGTGGTGAACACTTGCAGATGTTACCACGATCGACACGAGGTGCCACCACGATTTGGGTGCCGCTTTCACTGAGCCACAATTTTGGGTGCAACATTCACTTCACGCTAGATTTTTGTTTTGCTATCATAACAAGTTTATTTTTGTTATATTCCGATCAAATTCTCGTGTGATTTATGCGACATGGAAATAAAGTTGTCCAGAATTGTACCTCCTTCTCATCCTTCAACGCAATACAAAATCGAACCCATGGTTTGTTACGATATTTATTTGCTTTTGACATGCCGCCACTTAATTTCCGGTGAAAATTATCAGAAACTTTTCAGAGCGAAACCACGCGATTGGAGTCCGATCTAGAGCGACCCCAGATTGCTAAAACGAACATCTCAAAAGTTGTTTGGGCGACTCTGGGCCAGCTCTCGGACTGCTCTGATCAATAAACGAAAACGGTATTAGTGTCAGTAGGATCGTAGTACCAGCCATGCAATGATCCTTTAAATTCCACAAAAGGAGTGTAATGCCAAGACTTCGCTTTGCTTTCTGCTGTCTCTGTTCGATAGATTGACTTTAAGAGTAAGATGAAATTCGATGCATGCGCTTCGAGCTTTCACGTCGCCATAACAGGAGTATGGCGAGTATCTTCGAGCTATTTTCATACAATATTGCTTTTTAGAACTGATGCAAACATTTTGTATTCGATTTTAAATTAATTCGGTGATTGAAAGTCGAGTAATCATCAAAATAGCATGACGACCCTACTAATAAGACGACTATTGGTACAATAGCCCTATTTGCGAGTCCATAAAAGAGATTTTTCATACCGGGGGGAACGACCCACTATTTTGAAGTATTCCTCTATTTTAATGAAAATGATATTTATCCCTAAAAAGCGCAAAGTCGTTTTTTTATAAAATATTGTTTCTATACAAGTTTTCATGAAACGTATAAATAAGAAGTTTGAATAGTTTTCGGTACTAAGTTTTAAAACAAAATGTCGCATCTAAGGTTTAAGCTGGTTTCAAAATCACTGCCAATGTTTGTTTTCAACATTGATACAGGCTTTTGTGTTCCGTTTTAGCTTATTTGTGTTGTTTCTTTGAGAATTTTGGTTATACTGATCGTTTAGTTTGTTGAGGTTGTTGATGGAAAGTGCTGAACTCGTTCATCATTATCATCGAGGTCATCCTGCATTTCCTCGATTACGAAGAAACAACCGATTTCCGATCAAAATGTGTCTCGCGCGAGTCGAACGGCACAAAAACCAAATCCATAAACAGTCTAACCACTGATGTGCATAACACATTGATCAAAAAGTCCCACGACTGACCCGAAGATAACGTTTGTGATGTCAAACTAACCTCTTTTTACGAAAGTACCAACCAGAAAAAAAAATTAACATCAAAAGCACAACGAACACTGAATCTATCGACTTATAGATGGCATTACTAATTCATCTATGAAAAATGGAAACTAATTCCGTGTATTACTAAAACATTGCTTTTTAAATGAAAAAACCGCGTGATCCCAGCAATAGCTTGAGAAGTGTTTTCCCCAATAGGATCCATTAAAAATAAAGGTTTGTGGTATTCTGATTTTGAACATGGCCAAATGAAGCCATCAATCGGATAAAAATAAGTAAGTTTTGATAATCGTGATGTATTAACGCAAAATCAAAGTTCGTGAGATTAGATGTGCTGAGGTGGTTAGAACATAAACTAAAAGTTCTTTTACGATCTTGTACGAAAATCTGGGTATAAAAAATATCTTTTCCAAATGGATGCCGTGTTCGCTCATAATCAACAAAAGTTTGCCGCAATAAAATGGAATGCGTTGGTATGAAACAGTGAACGAAACATGGATCCACTTTTTTTTATCCGGACTCATACCAGCATTCAGACTGGGAAAGCCATCTGAAAACGTGACAGGTAGATATCATCTAAAAAACTAATGTCATGAATATTATTCATGACATCAGTTTTTTAGATGTTCGAGGTATAATTAACATCGACTATCTTGAACAGGAAAGTACTATCATTAGTGATTATTAAATTGAGTTATTGATGAGTTTGAAGAGCGAAGTCATAAAAACGACCTCATAAGAAGAACAAAAAAATCACCGTTAACCAAGACAATGCACCGTGCCATAATTCAATGAAAATAAGGAAAAAATTTAAAGAAATTGGGCTGCGATCTGTTTCCTCACCCACCTTATTCACAATTACCTAGCTCCCAGCTGCTCTGAAAAAGACACACCAGGGAAAAATATTTGAATAAGTCAGTCATCGCCGCAACTGTCATTTGAAGATGATAATGTTGATGAAAAAAAAATATTCCTGCACAGGAAATTATGTTTTCCTTGTTAGTTCCTGGACTTTTTGAACGATGTGTTAGCAACTTTTTCTACGGCAGTATTGAATCGCACAGAGTGCAAGTCTATTCGACACAGAATTTTGTTTTCTACGCACTCATTGAAATGCAGAAATCTTATGGAAACCGTGAACTTATGTATACGAAACTGTCGTATTTGTTGAAGGAAACCATGACAATGATTTTCGTTACTAACTGAAGTTTCGATCACCAATTATCTGAAATATGATTGAAATGATGAAAGGTTCAATTGATCATGCAGAAATCTTTTAGTAACATAACTTTCACTTTCTAACAGAGGACACCTGTCGGAAAATTCCGATAAGGTCTTCTATCATTTACTATTAAATCCAGCAAAGCTACCAGAAGTTGTTACTTTCTACTTGCTACTGCATTCTTCTTTTGCCGGTTCGGAATGTAAAAAGTAAAAGACCTTTATCGGTAATTTCCGGTATATCAGACTCGAGTGATTCGCATTGATGAGATGCTTAAGCTCGGCTCCTCTGCTGGAAGGGAAAAGTTAAGTTATTTAAAGAATTCTGCTTGCTCAAATGACCCTTGTCCCTTGTCACGTCTCACCTTTCTGGGGTATATCTTCACATTCTTGCTCTACCTTGAGAACTAGCTTTCTATAATTTTGATTTTATTCATTATTCCGAATTACAATAAAAATATTATTATAAATAATATTACCATTGTTTACCCACCGTACCCACCTCTTTCACCGGCCCTGCATAAAAGTCTACGTTTGTCTACGGGGGAGGGGAAGGAGGGTTTTGTTCATATCTACGTGGTCGCCATTTTTTTACTTAAGGAAAATAGATTCGAAAAAATACGAAAGTACAGTTCTGAGAGATATACAGAAAGCTGAACGTGAGCATGCAAACTATCTCTTTCCCGTTAAATTGTTCAATTAATCTACTTTTCAAAGAAACCCCATTTTCTTTCCCATCATTTGAGAATCATTCACTCAGACAAAAAAACTAGCGATATTCATTATTTTGCATTATGTTTTTGTAGCCAGAAGGAATCGGTGAGCTTTTCATTGATTTGCCTTATGAATTTACCCGAATTGTGTTTTAGGAGTTTCATATCTTATTCATAAGGTAACATTATGAAATTTCATAATCAAACTAATGATTTCCAATCTATCAGTTTTATGCAAATCATGATTTAATCATACAAACATTATCATTTCTCATTTAAATTTTGAACGAAATTATATATGAATTGTTAAAAAAAATTTCTCAGAATTTTTTCAAATATTGTATTATTTTAATGCACATAAAAATTGAGAGCCAAGTTATAAACTATCTGTATTCACTTTTTTTTATCCTAATACATTTAGATTTTTACAAGAATATTTATACTATTGATTACTTTTATTACTGATGCACTGATGAGCGATACAAACAACTTTCCGAAATACGCATCTGTATTGTAAAAAAGCCTTGGTATTACATTCCTGTAGTGGAATTTGACCTTCGGTTTCAACAGACTTCGCAGCCGATTCAGAGTGTACAGAATCATTGCATGGCTAGTGCTACGATTCTACTGACACTACGAACCCTTCCAGGTCGGGTCTCGAACATACGACAACTGGTTTGTAAGACCAGTGACCTAAGCATTGAACCGCCAACCCGGGTAGCATCTGTATTGTAACGATTAACATCGTATTGTAACGATTAACATTAATCGGAAACTCAAAATTTCGAAAATCTCGACTGAAATTTTTTACAAGTGATTTTCAGATACAAATATCATCAATCATGGCGAAAAATCAGTTGGTAAAAGTTCACTAGCGAACATTCTACTCGATAATATTAAAACAAAATTTCACACATTGAATATATCTGATATGATTCTCGAAAAAACATTTTCAGAAAATGAATTTTCTTAGCCATTATATCTCAACCCTTTGCCGAATACATGATGAATAAAATCAATGATGAACAAAAACTGACCCTGAAAATGCGCGTAGGGTGGTTGATAAGTGGATCAATAGTGGTGATGTATTCGATGCATTTATTCGGCAATACCGTGGTGGTGGAGTAATATCATCAATAGAAGCGCTAAATGCTGTGCCTTATAAAAGTTATAATGATAATAAAAACATTTTTAAAAAACATTCACAGGACATGTTATGCAGCTGATTAAAGAATATTACCCGATTTAGCTTGAACATCATACACTGAAACAGGAGCGCAAGCTATCGCTACACGTTCTTTGAACATTACTCATGGTTTGATTCAAATTCATAAACTGGAACAATATATCAAAATGTCTTGCAGTTCAGTGCGTTTTCATTATCGGAATATTCTAATCGAATAGCTCAACCCAAGCAAGGAGAGCTGCTTCGTTCGTTCATTAGTTCATGAATATGTCCGCTTGCTGAGACCTATGCTTCATGAGGTTAGCATTTGATGAATGGTTCTCATATTGTAGATGCCTATGTTGGAACTAGATTCATAACTTTTAATTCCGATGAATATTAATTTAAAGAACATTGCTTTTAGTGTTTCTAGGATATATTCACAGTGTGAACTGCCAAGAAACAAATTGACCGTTTTGAAAATGGACTCAAATGCAAAATTTCTGCTATAAAATGTTTAAAGTATGTTTGAAATGTGATCAAATTTGGTCTTGGAATGCGAACATTATGCTAAAAATGATTTCTGTAAACCTACACTTTAAAAATAAACCGTAAACATTGCCTATATGACTTTACTTCGCGTCTTGTAGCACGCCGTGAAGCAAGGTTTTCTTTCTCGTACAATACTAACGCGAGCGAACCCTTCATTTCATTACATTGTCATGGATTGCTTAGTTCATGTGTTAACTGAGACTGAGAGCACAGACAATTTACTTGGCAAGAGGAATTGGTCTGCTCAGTAGCCTATACTCTCACGCATCCAGTTTCTCTCTAATATAGGTCTCTCATTCAGCTATGTCAAGCAAATGGTTCACAGCAGATGTTTTTTGTTGCTTCGTTCGTTTGAGGATTCACAATACAAGCCCTGAAGAATAGGTCGTTTTTCATTGCCGTTCTTAGATCCGATTTTTGAAACCAGGAATCAACAATCATAGTTTTTTTTTTTTTTTCATAAATACGTTTATTTCATAGGCAATATACATAAGTTTTTCTTCGCCGTGGCATCCACAATACATAGTAGTTTAAACCTAATACATTTCGAATATCATATTAGTATGTTGGTACTCATTAGTTAATCTAAACACTGTTTTTATCAAGCGAGTTGCTATTTTAAATTACATTAAATAAAATACATTTATTTTGTACATGATCTTATAACTATTTCAGGATTGTTTGTATCAGTTCACCACTTATATTCAATATCCTATAGTTGGCTATTGGTTGAACTCATGGAAGAAAACAGTTTAACATAAAATAAAATTTAAATTGGAACTCCAATGGATTTAATGAAATGATAAAGAAGTTTCATGTATGGAAGGTCACGACAAGCAAGAATGTCGCGAACTGGGACATTGGATAGTCTACCTTGGGTACGCAAGGAATTTATTAGTTGAGATCTGACATCACGAAACTCCACGCATGTCCAAACAACATGGTCAATATCGCGGTAACCTTCGCCGCAAGCACAATGATTAGTCTCGGAAAGTCCAATTCGAAGGAGATGTGCATCTAACGTGTAGTGATTGGACATGAGTCTGGACATCACACGAATGAAATCTCTACTCACATCCAGTCCCCTGAACCATGCCTTTGTCGATATTTTAGGAATAATTGAGTGCATCCACCGACCCAGATCATCTCTATCCCAAGATGCTTGCCAGCTGGCAAGTGTTCTTTGGCGAGACGAGCTATAGAATTCGTTGAAAGCAATCGGTCGCTCATAAATTTCACCCTCAATAGCACCACGTTTGGCTAAAATATCGGCTCTTTCATTGCCTGGAATGGAGCAATGAGCCGGAACCCAAACTATTGTGATTAGATAATTATTATTCAATATGTCGTTCAGACACTGTTTTATTTTACCCAAGAAAAACGGTTCATTTTTGCCAGCAGCGTTTGAGCGAATGGCTTCAATTGCACTCAGACTATCTGTGAAGAGGAAATAATGGTTTGGAGATAATGTGACGATTACATTCAAGCTATAATGAACTGCTGCTAACTCTGCTATATAAACAGATGCAGGTTCTTGAAGCTTGAATGAGGCCGAAACATTATTGTTGAACATACCAAACCCTGTCGCTTCTTCCATTCGCGATCCGTCCGTGTAAAACATTTTCTCAGAGTTAATATGCCTGAACTTACTTGAAAATATTTTTGGGATTTCCATAGAGCGTAGGTGGTCCGGGATTCCACGCACTTCGCGCTGCATGGATGTGTCGAAAAATAAAGTTGAGTCAGGTACATTTAGGAGGCTGACACGGATAGGAATATATCTTGAAGGGTTGATTTCCTGTGACATATGGTTAAAATATACTGTCATGAATTTTGTTTGAGATCGAAGCTCGACTAGTCGTTCGAAATTATTAATTACCATGGGATTCAGCACCTCACATCTTATTAGCAGGCGTGATGAAATCTCCCAAAATCGATCTTTTAATGGAAGAACTCCCGCCAGAACTTCAAGACTCATTGTATGTGTCGAATGCATGCAGCCTAAAGCAATTCGCAAACAACGGTACTGAATTCGCTCAAGTTTGATAATATGAGAATTTGCAGCGGAACGAAAACAAACGCATCCATATTCCATCACTGAAAGTATCGTTGTCTGATACAATTTTATTAGATCTTGCGGATGAGCACCCCACCAAGACCCTGTTATTGTTCGAAGAAAATTTACTCTTTGTTGGCATTTCGTTATCAGATACCTAATGTGTCCTCCCCACGTGCATTTGGAATCAAACCACACCCCGAGGTATTTGAAAGTCAAAACCTGTTCGATTATTCTTCCCATCATATGAAGCTGAAGTTGCGCGGGATCATGCTTTTTTGAAAAGACGACCAGCTCTGTTTTCTCCGCAGAGAATTCGATACCAAGATGAACAGCCCAGACGGACAATTTATCTAAGGTATCTTGCAATGGTTTTTGCAGATCAATAGCTTTGGATCCAGTAACTGAAACCACGCCATCATCTGCCAATTGTCTTAGTGTACATGGGGTTACTAGACAGCTGTCAATGTCATTCACGTAAAAATTATAGAGGAGCGGACTGAGGCATGAGCCTTGCGGGAGACCCATGTAGCTAATTCTGATTGTTGCCAAATCGCCATGTGAAAAATGCATGCGTTTCTCTGACAAAAGGTTGTGCAAATAATTATTTATAACCGCTGGGAGTCCATGTTGGTGGAGCTTGTCTGAAAGAACATCAATGGAAACTGAATCAAATGCTCCTTTAATGTCTAAAAATACAGATGCCATTTGTTGCTTTTGAGCGAAGGCAATTTGGATGTCAGACGAAAGTAATGCAAGGCAATCATTCGTCCCTTTATTTCTACGGAAGCCAAACTGAGTATCTGACAACAAACCGTTCGTCTCGACCCAAGTGTCGAGACGTCGTAGAATAATTTTTTCGAACAATTTTCTGATGCAGGACAACATCGCAATGGGTCTATATGAGTTGTGATTGGAAGCTGGTTTCCCCGGCTTTTGAATGGCGATAACTTTCACTTGTCTCCAGTCAGGTGGAACAATATTTTGCTCAAGAAACTTGTTGAACAATTCCAACAAACGTCTTTTTGCGAGGTCGGGCAGATTCTTCACCAAGTTGAATTTAATTCTGTCCAATCCAGGAGCGTTATTGTTACAAGACATGAGTGCTATGGAAAATTCCATCATTGAAAAGGGGCTATCAATGGAATCATCATTTGAAGAAGACTCCCTAACAATGCTATGCGTAGGAACGGAATCTGGACAAACTTTCCTCGCAAAATCAAATATCCATCGATTCGAGTACTCCTCACTCTCATTTCCTACGTTACGATTCCTCATTCGTCTGGCCGTATTCCAAAGAGTGCTCATTGAGGTTTCTCTTGACAAACCTTCCACAAAATGTCTCCAATAGCTGCATTTCTTAACCCGAAGTATGTTCTTGTACTTGGTTTCTAAAACCAAGAATTTTTCAAAATTCTGAGGAGTTCCTCCTCCTCGTTTTAAAAACGTCTTGAAAGCATTTTGTTTCGCGTGTTTAGCATCTGAGCACTCTTTGTCCCACCAAGGATTTGGAGGTCTTCTGTTAGACGATGGACCAAGAAATCGTTTGGTTTGGGCTTGTTCTGCGGCCTCCAGAATCGAACAAACGAGGAAGTCATATTCTTCAAGTGGGGGAAGCTCTTCCATTGAAGTTAAGACACTTGAAATATTACTTTGGTATTTAATCCAGTCAATATTTTTTGTCAAATCATATGGAATATTAACTGAATTAGCAATGCCTTTGTTACTGCTAATTGAGATGATGATTGGTAAATGATCGCTACCATGTAAATCAGGAAATACTTTCCAGGTGCAATCTAGTCGAATTGAAGTCGAACAAAGAGATAAATCTAATGCACTTGGGCGTGCAGGAGGTCTTGGGATCCGTGTCATGCTACCCATATTTAATACCGTCATGCTAAAATTGTCACAAATGTTTTGTATTAAAGATGATCTGCTATCATTGTAAACGGAACCCCACATCATTCCGTGCGAATTGAAATCTCCTAAAATCAAACGTGGAGCAGGAAGGGCTTCGACAATTTCATTAAGCTGTCGTTGTCCAACTTGAGCTCTTGGAGGAATATATACCGAAGCAATGCAAATGTCCTTTCCTTTAATGTTTATTTGACAAGCAACAACTTCTATACTAGAAGTCGAAGGAATGTTTAATCTATAAAAGGAATAACATTTCTTAATTCCTAAAAGCACTCCACCATACGGGGAGTCTCTGTCGAGACGTATAATGTTAAAGTCATTAAAATTTAAGGCTATGTTTGATGTAAGCCATGTTTCGCACAAAGCAAATACATCACATTTTTGACTATGCAACAAAACTTTAAATGAATCAAGTTTTGGCATGATGCTTCGACAATTCCACTGCAGGACAGTGATTGAATCATTTGCGGCGGATGATAAATTATCCATCAAATGATACAAAACCTGTAAGAGCTGGCCATTGAGCTGATAACTGTTTCAAAAAAGTTCTAGCTATTGGAAGGAATGCTGTTATGATGGTCTTTAGAGGTTCAGAAATATTGAATGCAGCGAAAATCCATTCTACAATTTCCGAAAATTTCAGTAATCCTGTTGGTGAATGTGAAATGGAGCCCACTGGATTATTGTCTTTTCTTGAGCTAGTTCCTGGATTGGTTTGTGAATTTGACAAACCAGGAGGCACAGTTTTTGGTTTTAAATTTGGCTTTTTAGCTTTAACACGGGGATCTTTTTTTGAAGGTATAATTTTAGGTGTCTTTTTTGGTATTTTGTGGTTTGTTAATCTCCTCTTAACAGACCCTTGAGGAGTGACAAACGAGGTATCTTCACTATTTCCGTCAGAGTCAGATTCCTCTGGCTCCGCAAGATTTGAAAAACCGTTTTCGGTTTCCAAAGGGGAGACATGTATGACCGTTTTGAGCATTTCTGCATATGTGCGCTTAGACCGTGCTTTTAAAGAAAGCTTCATTTTGTCTTTACGCAGCTTAAATGCAGCGCACACTGAAAGATCATCATGAGGGCTTTCCCCACAATAAACACATTTTTCAACATCTTTATCGCAAAGATTATCCTTATGAGGCCCTTGACATTTGATACATTTGGACTTATTACTACAGTAAGTAGCTGTATGTCCGAATTTTTTACAGTTCGTGCAATTCATAACATGCGGTACGAAAAGCCGAACAGGAAGACGAATTTTATCGATATAGACATGGCTAGGCAATGCAGATCCGGCAAATGTTACGCGAAACGAATCTGAGGGACGATAAGACTTTTTTCCATCGACAATAGATGCTGAGTACAATTGTTTGCACTCGAGTATCTTAACTCCCTCAAGCATGGAGTTTTTAAAACGGCCAACTCCATTTTTAAGTAAATCATCTGCTGTCAGACTTGCTTCAGTCACAACACCGTCAATTTCTACCTCCTTCGATGGAATGTAAACTCGATATTCAATAGCAAATAATTTACAGGTTACAATATCGTTTGCCTGTTTCAAGTCGTTAACTACAACTCGAATTTTATCTCTATTAACCTTACAGATTTCTTTAACTTCAGAGAAATGTGATGTCAAATCCTTTGTAATTTGCATCAAGTTTAAAATCTTTTCTTTTTTTCGAAGATAGACTATCCATGGCCCAGTGGTACCCTGTGGATAATGTTTAGCCCTCGGAGTATTTAAACTTTTACTAGTATCCGGAATCGGATTCGGATGATCTTCCATGAGATCATCCATTACATTAAATTTTTTTTGTAAATTAATAATACCAAAATAAAAACTTATGTTTAGTAAAATTTCAGATATAAGAAATAAAAAATAAATTAAATTAAATCTACCTTGTAGCTGATGTCTCTGTTCCTTTATCGTGAAGAACGACGTGAAGCTCTTCCAACGATTTCCAATTGGCAGTCTTTTGCTGTTTCCAATTGGCAGTCTTCTGTCGTTTACTGCTATCTCAGTTGCTCTGCCGTCGTTGTGAACACCACTGCACTTGCTGTACCTGACCCCAGGTACAGTGCTTTTGCTCTTGGTGGCGATCAAATGCGATGCTTGCAGTGTAGCACCTCGCGATATATGCCGTCTCTTTTGATCCTACGCAGCGTACAAATTCTGGTACCTGGTAGATCAGCACTGGGTTGCTTTAGCACCTCTGTGCCTTTGCACCCCTTCGTCTTCGCACCTTTATGCGATGGCACCTCTGTGACTCGTCACTTCTATGCTCTCGCACCTCTGTGTCTCTACACCTCTGTGCGTATGAACGGGATGGCCTTCGTTGCTAGCTTTCCAGTCGGGAAACGCCCCGAATATTGCGTTTGCTATGGGCAGTTTAACTACCTGAAGCTTAGAATTGTCTCGGTAGCAGCCGTTAACTCACGAGCCAGTACAATCGAAACACAACCTCTTCGCTTGAATGGTTTTTACTGAATCGACAACAATCATAGTTGTTTTGAATAGAAATAGTCGTCTAATATAAGGATATCAAAATCATTCAATGTTGACTCCAAACCGGTCAAAAGGGAAATGGTTTGCGCTTCCCATTTAAAAGAAAGACGAATGACTTTAACTTGAAATTCATGTATATAAACATTAACGAAAAAGAATTTCTTTATTTTGAGTTAAACTCACTCAAATTAAAAAAAAAACTTTTTCTTATTTTGAGTAAAAAATACTCAAATTTTGACAGCTTCGTCTCTAAACTCAAAATGAGTAAATAGGCGGTAACTCAAGCTTAAAGTACGTGCACTTTTTATTTTATTTAAGTGGTGTGTCATTCAGTTTTGAGTTATGTTTATTGAAGGTGTACGCATAAATTCAAACGCGCCACTAGAACGCCTCGCCCACTGTGTGTTCAAGACATGCTGATAATGCTGCGCTCCTGTTACTTCTATAAATAAAATTGATGCTAAATAGCGTTTTATTGAATTTAACCAAAAAAGTGCAGTGTAATCAATCAGCTGAAATAAAAACAGCCTTTCTTCGCTATAATCTCAATTTGTAATGTTGAAAAATAATAATACGCGCATCGAAGATATTGCAGTCATTAATTCTCAATTACGACTCAGTTTGCGAATTTATTCATCAGAGATATTGATGGAAATATAATAATTAAATCTTGCACGATTCACTTCGGTGTAGAATTGAAGTGTAGTGGAAATTCGATCCCTTTCGATTACCTCTTTAGCGATTTTTTTGTGGGTGATTTTTCGTCAAGTTTCGCTGACACAAAAAATCACTCGTGAACTCCGAGGATCAAAGTTTTGTTGATGCTTGTTTCATGAATTCACAAATAGTATGCTTTCCCTGTAAGGAAGCTGTTGCGGTATATGTTGACGATTTGCAACGGCTTAACAACTCTCACATAAAACTAAAACAATTCTTATCGAAGAAGACAGACAAGAGATTGTTTGTACGTCGTGTGGATATTAAACCAATTTTTTCATTAAAAATTTATTCATTCCAATTTGCGTATAAGCTTCACTTAGGCGATTGAGCCATATTTTTGTTAGATAAAATTTATTTTTTATTATTGGATTTCGTTGTCACCCTTTATCTAGGGGAGAAGGAGTTCCCGTTGCCATCTAGCGAGGATTGAAGGTCACTTTATCCGTGGCTCATATCATCCATTGCTTCATCGTCGGTTTGATGGTGAAAGTGGACTGAGGTCTTTTTACGCGGTATTTATGCGTTTTTAAGTCACGCGGATTTCCCAAATTACGCGGTTTTTCTGTCTTGTCTAAGAAATTGAAATGTCGAGATTTTGTTAGGTCAACTCTCAGACACTTCGTGAATATTCGATTTTTTTTAATTTTCTGCTCACACCTAAATCTCGACGTTTCATGCAATTCTAAGACATTTGTCATCAAAAAAATTTCTTCCATTTTGCGTTTTTTTTATGCGCGGATTTCCGAAGTTACGCGGTCTTCAAATTCTCAGTCCCAAAGTCGGTTTTTACAAATAAATAGTTATTTAGATTACACCAGATCTGAACGTTTAATGCCTTTCTAAGATAATTGGCATTAACAAAAAAATTTCTTTAATTTGAGGTTTTTATTCGGATTTCGAAGTTTCGGCTTGTTGAATTGAGTCTCAGTTACATTATAAGCGTCTAGATGCATTCGTTCTTTAACTAAGAATTCGATTTCGTTTGCTGCTGGTCTAACCCTTTAAATTGTATATGCCCATTTCGTACGCTCTATTGTTCACTACACTCTAGTCTTTATTTCTGTCGTCTCGACCGTAAGCAATTTTCGACTGTGTTAGATGAGATGCGCGGACGAACTGATGAAAACCACATCTTGAACTTAAAAATACTATTTAAATCGATGTACCTGATATCGAAAAAATAATATTTCTTTAATCAATTTTACTGTTTATTTCTTTATTTCAATTCTTACTGATTCTCGGTTCAATTGCAGGAGCTTCAATACTGTGTCCCGAACAAGGAAACGAAGCATCGAATTTTTTTTATTATGTAAATTAATCGTTACATACCGTAACGAACAGCGTGCTACTGGAATTTCTCTGATTTTCTTAGCAGTTTTCCTACTTCCGTGGCGTACCATGGAACTTTGTTAACAAATTTTCTGTTAATGTGTGCATATGTAACGCCGTTTTCCAGATCCTTGAGGACTTCAACATTTTGAAGCCTCATGCCAGTGATTTTTCCTACATGTGAGACCAGTTGCAACATAAAATATTATCTGAATACAGTGATATGTATCGTAACATTAAAATCGATCTTTTATGATGCTTGGCGATTATTCGCAACAAGAATCCAACCACAGGTTCCAAGCGAGCACGGGACAAAGAATCCCGTGATCCTTTTATTGATTGGAGTCCGGTAAAATAATTTTTCCTACATGTGGGACCAGTTGCAACATAAAATATTATCTGAATACAGTGATATGTATCGTAACATTAAAATCGATCTTTTATGATGCTTGGCGATTATTCGCAACAAGAATCCAACCACAGGTTCCAAGCGAGCACGGGACAAAGAATCCCGTGATCCTTTTATTGATTGGAGTCCGATAAAATAATTTTTCTTCTAATGTTGAATGTTTTTTATCTTTACTTTTTTTACAGCTGGATTTTAATTTTCCAACATGCGAATTCATGCAAATATTTGTTACAGGGTTTGAGGACGGCAATTGTTACATTGCGTGGAATCAAATTGTGTTCCCTACCGGTAACGACATAAAAGTATCATTAATTCTATTATGTAAATGCTTCACGGCGTTTGGGTCACCGGCCTCTCCAATCATTCTCTTAAGTGCATCTTTTAAACCAACTTCGATTATTGTTAGTGTTTTCTATGTAGCCAGAAATACCATCAGTCATTTGAAAGCCAAATAATTAAGAATTAAATTTAAAGCCTTATAATTAAAATTATTATTATCCGAACTATTCAGTCTTTTGTAAGACTACCACTAAATAAGTCTTGTTAAGGCTTTCTGCAAGATCAGTAGTTCTTAAGACTCTTAGAGTTCAAACTAGGAGTGTATTCTAGAGATGGGCAAAACCGGGCATTACAAAGAATCGCTAAAAACTTAATAGTTCTACCGAAAGAATTAGTTCTATTTAACCGTTCTTTCGTTCTTCTTTTTTATATATGATTTATTTTATCCCGGTTTTAACCTGGTTTTTTAATAATAGTGAGTACTTTTTGCATGTATTTCTACTTACAATCATTCTCTTTTTATACATTATCAAATTTCACGAATGCGTGTAACTTCTGTAACTTCGATTCAATGCGATGCACTGTTTTCGCATCGCATTCACTCTGACAGGTTTGCTTTGATCAAATGCAACTAGCTCGCACGCGCGCCTCGACGCCTCGCGTGACGCTTTCACTTTGACAGCAACCCTACAATTGTTGAACGAAACATGGGATGTTGGTGTTGAAATATACATTTCATCCGTGGTAACGGTCAATTTGTCATTCCTGGTGTATCGCCATCGACTCAAACAAAAACGGCGAGAGGATATCTCACCACAAGAAGTAACAAGTGACGCAGTAAGCAAGTGGGGAACGCAAGCTTTCTGCACACAATAAACAACAAGACAATAGTAGCTGCTGCTGAACAATACCATATGTTCGACTGTGGCCGATCATTATAGCTAAACATCGCTTGTGTAATAGGTATTATAGTAAGAACTAGGCTAACCTGAAGTTAAGTACTCTGCTTTATTTTGTACTTTTCTCTTCAACAGTTGGTCCCATCTCCAATGGATTGTGTACCATAAAACCTGTGTGGGACAAAACGATGTTTCGGAACTTTTACTGAACTTCTCACTTAAAAACAAAATGGAGTATTACCTCAAACTTTTCATTTGTTTAATCAGGAATTTTAGTAATTTTTTTCCCTGATTTGCACTAAAATTCCCTAAATTTGCACTAATTTTTTCCCGGTTAAATGAAATTCCCGACTTTTTCCCGGTTTTCCCTGTCACTTGCCACCCTGTCTCTGCCACTTGTGTATTTGTAATAACATATTCTTTCTCCTCTTATAATCTCTAGTTAGTTTGATATCGTTAAAATACCGAAAAAAGTAATAACTAAGCACCAACTAGTGCTTGAAAAAGGCTAAATAACATAATGCCTCGTGGTTGGGCTCAGTACTGTCACGATATTTTTGACGATATTCACGAAATTTTAATACTTCTGATCAATTATGTTTATTAATAACACTATTTCGAAGCGTTCTCGAAACAATTGGTTAAAATGTTACTGAATAATTTAAATGAATTTTCTCAGGAAAACTATAAAACTCAGTGAATGATGTCACCAAAAATAAATTTAACCAAATTTCCATGTTTTGTGAAAAGAAAAGTCTACGAAGATTTTTAGAGGAAGGGGGAGGAATATTTGGAAAAATCTACGAAAGCTACAAGGGGGACGAGGGGGGTTTAAAAGTTCCAAATTTTGGTCTACGTGGTTTAAAAACGGTCCCTTAAGACAAATCTGCGTGTACTTTTATCGTCTCATTTCTTATTTCCAGAAGTGTAAAACCCGGAAACCATCTAAAATGACAAAAAAGTTTCACCCTTCCTAGCAATTGCAGTATCGCCCTGTTTGTTGGCATGGAGCACGGAGGGGAAGCTTACGGAAACAAACAGTTTTTTGTATTACTAAGATTTTTGTATGAAAATTTCTAGACAAAATTGTACGACGTTGAAGCATTTATTCGTAGGCAAGAGAAACTCGAATTGTTTGGTTTGGTAAGGATCGTTGTTCACAGCTGACATGAACTATGAAATAAAATTAGTTATAGCTAAATCGGTTATTTCGTGTAAAATTGGGGGCACTTCAATTTTTACTTTTTGATAATAATGAATAAGAATTTACCAGATATAAATTTCGTAAAACAGATCATTAGTAAAATAGTTAACAACAAATCAAATCTTTCATAAGGATATTACATCCTCTATGCCTTTTATTCTTCAACCATTTTTACATACATGGGCATATTCATTTGCACAAGCATCAGTGCTTACTGAATATTTATCAATGCATTTTACGCCTTGCGTGGTTTGGCAACTTGACCTTCGCGGAATCCATTGCGGAACTTACGACGAACAATCTTAAGGTAACGCATACGACCAGTTCCGGTAGTCTTCCTCCTCTTGGCCTTGATCGACCAGTTATCTGAAAAATTGATTGTTTGTAATTGTACGTTTGCCGAAAAGTTCAGTTCATGAAACAAAATCGGAAAAAGAACTGGTACATGTTCATCAAAGAATAGAATTTGTTTGAAATGCGAAATACGTGTTTTATTTGAATATTCAATACTAAATAGAAAATAATAACGCTGCAAACGACATACTACAGAAGCGTAAAACCATTCAAATTGATTTTCCTATACAAATGGATTGATCAAAGTATTATAATACTAATTCAAGCCTGAAAAGTCTAAATGAAAAGTAAATCTTTAAAAATTTATTCGCGCTTTTTCCATGTTCATAGGAATAAGGAATCTAGATTGAGTACATATACAGTTTCCAATTTTTTGGCATATAAAAAGATTGTTCAATAAATTTAAAATTTGTATGCTTACTATTTAATGGAACAACAATTTATTTTTTCCATTTTGATCAGTAAGAGTTTAATGTTTGTCTGTTCCATATGTGGCAAGTAAGGCTAACCACAGAAAATTAGGAAGAGACGTGATAATGCATGGTTTGAATAATAGTATATACTTACATGATCGAATCTTAGCCGATGGATAACCACACTGCGAGCAGGTATGCTTCTGAATATGGTATGAAGAGCGTCCACATCTGCGGCATAATGTGTGAGTCTTATTACGACGTTTTCCAAAACTGGAAGTACCCTTGGTCTGGAAATAACACGAAATTTATTGACTTCAATTGTTTACATAAATTATAAATTAAAACATGTCACTATGTACTCAAGCTCATGAACGTAATTTCATGGTAAGCACAAAAGCTATTTCTAGTTTCTGTAATCTTCACACAATTTTCGCAGCATTTATTTTACGACACAAAACTTATACATAAAATAAAAATAAAGTATATTAACCATTTTGTTAAATTCAAAGCCAAGCGGCAGTAATCCGAAGTCCGAACACTACCTTTTATCAAACGGAAAGAAAGACTGTCAATTCACCGGAAATAACTCAGACATTTCGTTCGAAAACCATAGTTGATTTGTCTCATCAAACAGCCTTTCATGTATGATACACTGGTCAAAAACGATATGTTTCAACCCCGCTTTTAGACCATGCCCACCAGTGAGTAGCTAAATACGTCCGCTTGTGAAGGATTCTGGCAACCGTAAGAAGGCTGGCTGCATTCTGCATTCAACATTGTCCAGGCGAAATTACGTCATTACCTCGCCGCACGTGTCTTGTTTATTTCTCTCTTCCTTCTTTTTTCTCTCTTTTTTTTTATTCGACTTCATTTGATATTCGTAAATCCCGCATGTCCATACAAAAAACGAATCTTGAGCCGAGGTATATAAGATTAAAATATGGGTATGTTTGGTAATGAGAAAGCAATGTTATTGGCAATAACATTTGATATAATTAGTATATATTAAGGCCAATAACTGATTGTCTTTAATATGTACTTCTAATTGAAAAAATATAACCAAGACGCTAAGGGCATATTCAGGAGTGTTCTAGTTCTAGATGCATAATTTATGTCAGTTTTAAAATTTAAATCTAGAAATTATAACGAAATAAACTGGCAGCCCCAGTAGCGTTTTATCTGTGTTTCAAATATAGAAAAAATAGAACGGCAGTGTATACCAGTTTTAAATTTGACAGTAGAACTGGTCGAATAAATAAAACTAAAACGGGGGGTACGTTTGTTTCAGTTTCATTTACATTATAGACCACCCATATGAATCTTGCAGCTGCTGAATTTGCTCTAAATATGTAGAACCGATTCAAAACGGTTCTACCAATCTTGTATGGCAAGAATCCGACCAAAACAGAACCGATAATAACCGCTAAGCGAAATTCTCTGCCGGAAACGGTTGTTGCATTGTTGCCAGAATTTTGTCGGAATTCTGACAGAACTCCGGCAAAAATGGCTGGCAGACATAGCCAGCCGTCTGGGGGGAAATCTGCCCGCCGCGTACAAGTGGGCGTGTCTATTATGATTATGCACTGCGTTACTATTTTACTTAAACACTTATTTCTACACCGGTTGTGCATATCACGGTTACTGAAGGTCAACCGTTTCGATTGAGAGCAATAATTATAAAACAAGTTTTACCCTCTATACGCTCTATTCTCGATCGAACAATGGCGGATGCTCTGCCAGGCCGTCGTGTGTGTAAATACAATGGCCAACACGAGAGCCCATACTAGGTGATTGCAGAAGTAAGACATGGTCACTTGCATTGTTCAAAGCTGACCAAAACAATCATCAAAATATCGGAAAGGATCATGAACGTGCTATACCCATATCTAAAACGAAAATGAAAATACTTATGAATATTGGAGAGCGTCAAACAAGTTGGTGGACACAGCCTATTATAGAGTATGAGCCAAAAATGAACGGCGACTCTAGTGAAAAACGGGTGACCAATATATTTCCTGATGAAAACAAAACAATATGTAGAAGCGATTCACACGTGGCATCAGGCGACTATCGCCGACATGAAACGGTTACGGAACAACAACATTATTTGTAAGCAATTCTTATGGAGGCACACGACATCAAGTTCATGGAACATTTTGACGTCCGGTACATGAGTAATGTCCGACTAAAAATATTACTAAATTAATCTTGACGTCGACCGAAGTTGATTGATCATCTGAATCGTGTTTAATGTTGGCGTAGTTACGTCTGCTTTATTTAAAATGATTTTGCATTAGATACAAAAACTTGAGCATCGATCCCATTACAAATGCGGTGATAAAATCAGCGAAAAAACAATAGTGGGACTCGTGAAATTATTTTGGCAAGTTCATGTGCTGGAGTTGTACAAACAAGTTGCTCAAGCGGTATATTACCGTACATACGAAAGTAACTTTGTAAACTTAACTTTTGGTTCAAAAGTGATATCAGATCTGCTCACTATTTCAGCAAGATGAAATTCAAACACAAATTTTCTAATTGAGTTTTGTTTTAATTGCGTATGTAATGTTGTATTTCCGCAATTTTTATGATAATATTCTCATGTTTGCAAGTTTTGTACTCATTTCAAACAGATAAATTCTGCACAACTTTTTTGTAAGTTTTGAATTTCATATTATTGTTTTACTAAAAATGAAAAAAACTGCTCACACCGACCTAAAGTTTTATGAGGAAGGCCATAACTATGCAGACTCAACAGAAACATATTTTCAGAGTAAGGTTACAATTTGGTTTATCAATTTTTATCTTGCGGAGAGCATCATTTCGCTAATTTTACTTCCACAAGAGATTAATTACCATTTCGTTATATAACGTGTCCGATACAATTATGACAGGAAAATTTTTTATTTGGAAATTTTTTGATAAGTTGCACAATTGTTATAGTTAGGGGAAGATGTTCGGTAGCCGGCAATGTTCGGTTTCCGGCACCCTATCCCCATTTTGTGTTGAAAATCAAAGCAAACAGACGCTTTTACTTTTTGCTGCGCCTAAAACAAATTAGAATTGCGTGAAAATCAACACAAAAGTTTTTTATGACCTTTTTTATAGTATCATAAATTGAAAAGTATCAATCGAAAAGGTGAGTGGATTGAATATTTATGAGGTGAAATCGATCTAGTTAGTGATTTTATACCGGATGCTATCAAAATTTTCGCAACCAAAGTCATTTTTAAAATGTCTACCGATTTCGGTTACCGCCCAAGTAGCAATCCGCAACTAGTTCTGATACGACAAAGTCCAAACTATATTGTAACATGTTTTTTATGTTATACTGGTTAAAACATAACTAGTTACGAAATAGTTATTTAGGTTTCCAATAATAACATCTGTGTGTCATATTGAATTAAATATAATTTATAAGCTATCGTTACTTAATCCAAACATATCTTTAATCACAACAATGCTTCTAGCTACTAGTTGAAAATAAGTTTATTTGACTTCAATAGTAGCAACCCGTAACTAGTTTTGATACCACTTAACCCAACTGTGGTGCAACAAGAGCACGAACATGTTTTTTTTTATGTTATACTGGTTAAAACAAGGTGACAGCAGTGTTTTCTTATAACGTAAACATTGAACTAACTATCATTTGTAAGTTATCGTTATTTGATTCTAACATATCTTTAATCACAGCTATGCTTTTAGCTACTAGTTGAAAAAAGGTTTATTTTCCGTTGCGAAACCATTATAAATACGTAAGCGTATATGTAAATCGTTACTGTGAATTGGTGTAGTAATAACTTAGATATTATAAGATTATAACATATCATTTCTTCATTGATTCAGATAGTTATCGGTAGGTTTTCCCAACGTTATGATAACGAAAATGCAAACAAAACAATCTTTGTTGGCTTGAATATGGCGAACACAATATGGAGTCTCAAGAAGTGTATGAAACATAAATAAAACCAGGATATTACTTGTTTCAAAACTACTTTTTGCCGAAAATAGTGAAAGGCAGAATAGTCATTTTTGTTCTATGCACTGTCATAAACACGAAGAAAATAATATAGGGATCGATTGTGATAATATTATAATTCTCATAATATATGAATTTAAAATGATGAGAAATCGCGCTACTTGGAATAATTTTGAACATTCCGAACTTAGGGTTATTTTGTTGTTTATTTTGTATATCTTAAGTAAAATTTAATTCCGCTCGACAGTTTCAAAATCGTTGTGAAATTTGTACCTTGTATCAAGTTTGTGATTTAAAGTAGTCTTCTGTTTTTTATTGATGATAGAAAAGTGCTCTGTATTCATTCAATGTTTATAATGTCGATGGTGACTAAGTCTCAACTAGTTTACTTGAAAACAAGTTATTTTCAAGTTATGAAAAGATAAGTTCTTTCAGTATGACATTACAACGTAACGACAACTTATTTTTAGCCGACCTAACAACTAGTAGAAACTGCGCTTTTGGAGTCATGCAAGTGGTTAGATGTTAGTAACAATCACTCAAATATCTGGTTGCAAACTAGTAACAAACAAGCTAGCGTAACAAAAATTGTTACTTGGGCGGCACCCCAACCCACATTATCAGATCCGAATGAATTCCGAATCGGCGAGAAATTTTCATTCGGAATTCCATGTGGAAATCATGTGGAACTCCGAATCAATTCCAACTCCAGTGCAACAACCGATTCCGAATGAATTTCGCCTACAACCGGTTGATTCGGAAAGCTGTCGGAATTGAGTGAGAAGATGCGGAATGAATTGTCAATTCGTCTTTTTCTTCTTCTGTTCCGATTTTGCACGTTTTCGTGCTGATTTTCAGTTTATTTTTAAATGAAAACATTACATACATTACATTACAGTTTATTTTTAAATGAAAACATTACCTACCTTAGTCAGCATCATCCATTCCTCAATCTAATCTGGAGTGTAGTGAAATGGCTTAAGGCGCCTAAATTTTACACTAACACATTCATAAAATGAGCGAATATTCAATGACATTTATAATGTCACTGTCAATCGGGTTGATCGAACAGCCAAAACAGGCGAAAATTCTAGCACTGAACCGATCGAGCACTGAAAAATCATGCAGTCGAGTAAGAATTCATTAAGCATTCCGTCATTTCAATAATGTGGGTTATGGTGTTACCGGTACCCCATTTTTTCGACTACACTGAAAATAATTTGCACGCTAGCATCATGTGCAAAGCATTCGATCTATCACTGCTTGTAGAACACATGAAATTCATAAAAATAAACACTTAACTCTTGAAATGAGTGTAAAAACTGTTGATATTTAGTGGTAATCATACTACGTTTATACGAAATGCACTTAAAAACGATCAGATATATCGTTACCTCCAGACTATATATGCATTTCATGTGAATGCCACATAGTTTTCCACACAGATTTCAATTGAAACAGAGTTGACCGATTCAAGTGTTTTGCACATACATTTGTGCTGTAGTCATTCCCTCTAGAAAATGAAGTGTTTAACACATGTAGTTCAATTCAATAGCAAAACACATCACATCCAAAGGAAAAACACATCAAAGCTAAGTGAAAAATAATCTAATCTCGTATCTTAGTGAATTTGCACATGGAATCTTAAAACAAATCGCTTTTTTATGTATTGAAATGAAAAAGCATATTGAATTGAAAGGCTATTTACATATGAATCCATCGTGCAAAATTTTTATCAGTGTAATCGCGAAAAATTGTCAGTGATATGCAGAGATGCCAAGTCTGCAAATTTGACTGTAAATTATCAAATTTCTTAGTTAACATGTAAACCTTTTTTCGTCTAAAGAATTTTTACAGACTTTTGAAACTTCAACTGTTTGCAGACATTCGTCAGAAATCACAGACTTTTGAAAATTGGCGCGATCTTTTCGTTTTTGATAGTGATAAATTTTACAATCGATTTTAATATGTTTAAAAATATTTCTGAACATATATAACATAAATAATAACTCTAAAACAATTGTAGGACATCTTGAAATTTCGATAAGTAACATTTGCTACTTGGGTCAGTAAAAAAGCCATGTCGTTCACATCAGAAATGTCAGGTTAAAATTTCAAGCAGATTTTAAAATGTTTGTACAATAAAACTGGCCGCTTGTGAGAATTTCTGGTAGCCGGAAGAAGCTTGGCAAAATTCCGGCAGCTGTCAAAATTTTGCAGGCAAAATTGCGTCATTCTCTCAGGATGTCACGTTTTGCAAGATCGCACTTCCTTTTTTTCTGTTCGACTTTATTTGATATTCGTCAATCCTGCATGTACATCCAAAAATGAAAATGAGTCTTGAAGCGGACCCTGTCAGATTGGAGCGAAAACAAATTTCAGTTCAGTAACGCCATCACATTCATCATATTATGTCAATTGTATAGGTGCGCAGTGCATCTATTTTGGCGCGCACGAATTTGACATTTCTCTCCCCTACTTCTATGCTCGCAAAAAAAGATTGTTGCCAATAAGGTACGCTAAACGATCATTAAAAGTGTCATTACTTAAAAAGTAATATAGTTTTAATGAACGTGTATGGTGCAGTAATGACGAGTTTTCTATGCAAATTTGAAATCTCATTAGCGGTCCTTACACGGGACAATATTTTTGTCAATCCAAAGTATTGTCAATACCATCAATCAAATTGGCTTGATAATTTGAGTCCGAGTTTTTCGAAAAATAGAAGCGTTTGGCACTTTAAATATTGCAAATGAATATTAAAATATTGAGAGAAGAGGTCATTGCACATATTCAACAGTTTCTCTCTTGAGAGAAAGTATTGTCGGATTGATGAGCAGTTTTGATTTTTTGACAATAATTTTGTCAATCCAATGACGTTTCCATTACACGATCAAAAGTATTGTCAATACTCCTCTTGTCTCGTGTAAGGGCCGCTATTACTTAGTCATAATTAAATATGACAAAAATAATTCTCGTGTAAGGGCCGCTAATGATTTGTTCGGGAAATGTGAGAGCTGGATATTCTGTTAATATGATGTCTTTGCTTGAGGTAAATGAAATCAGATCCTGTCAGCTTCGAGCGAAATCAATTTTCAGTTCAACAACGCCATCGCAAGGCATTCCATTCAACAAATCATGTCAGTTGTATGGGTGCGTAGAGCTGCTATTTTGGCGCGAATGAATTTAACATTTCACTCCCTTACTTCTATGAACGAGAATGCGGTCTCTCCTGAGGGCGCCATGCTCACCAAAGAGGATGTTGCCAATGATTTGTTCGGGAAATGTGAGAGCTGGATATCTTGTTAATATGATGTCTTTGATGAAATGAAAATACTATTGGCACAATGACGCTGCAATGAAATGTAGAGGCACTACTTGTTTAGAGATGATACTTTCAGCTTGAGCTGTCAAATTGCTAGAAAAAAATTTAATTACTTTACCTTTTCAACGATATCCCATAAAAACGGGAAAATTCAGTTAAAAAATCAGAGTATGAGAGGAAGACTCTATTTACTCTGAGATGGTAATGTTGATCTTAATTTATTGTGCGAAAAATAACGTTTATTTAGAATTGAGCATTATACTTCAATGCGATTTTTCAAATGCCCGGAAATAACAAATAAAATATCTAAAATAAATGGTACTCGGTCGCTAAACATTCTAGTACTACTTAAAAAAGTCAGGTGTGTAATGTCAGAGACATAACTGGATTTCGTGAATACGAATAAAACTGACACTTTTACTTTATGCTTCCGAATATAAATTAGTTGATCGATAGTGTTAATTGTGCAAGTTTTGCCCTTTTACACTACTAGAATTTGAAACGATACACCTAAAATACAGTACAGATTAGTTACATTAAACATTCTGACACACAAATATTACGAAATCACCAGTATAGTTCCTTATCATAAAATAATGGTGGTTCTGAAAAGAACATTTTATGAAAGCGTTCGTGATGGAGAGTGATGAGTTGAGTTCAAATTCCGATGGATACCAATAATTTGTGACACAAATTTGGGCTCATTTTTGACACCAATTGATTCAGATTGAATCGAGTAGTTCACAAAAGCATTCTTCAGTGTTTATATCACATAGTAGGCCTCATTTTCCAACCAAGCGCTTGACATTTACGTTGCCTATTTGTATGAAAAGTGTGATGCTAATCTAAAAACCCTTTTTAGTCTACTTAGTGAATTTTCAGAGAGGTTGAAAAATCACCATAGGGGAGGAATACATGAAATTTCAGAAAAACGAAAAAAAAATTTTGATGCCAAAAATCTTGAAACGTCGAGATTTAGTATCAACTTGTAAAAAAATTTTCGAAAGATCGACTTTCTGGGACTCAAAATTTCAAATAAGTCCCAGAAAGTCGATTAATAAAATTTTTTTTTGAGATGACACTAAATCTCGACGTTTCATGCAATTCTAAGACGTTTGACATCAAAAAAAATTTTCAATTTCGGAAATCTCACGTACTCCGCCCTATGGTATTTTTTCAAGATCGAACCTTTTCAAACCTTAACCGCTGGGCTCAAATTTTGCATGAGGACTTTTTCCTAGGTGCTTCAACTTTTGAACAATAGCGCTTAACGAAATTAGAGGTGATCCCAAAATATTGGCACCCTTATATACATTAGAGCGATACAAAACAACGTGTTTTGTCGGTTACGTCACTTATACCATTATAGCTCCGGAACCAAAAGTCACAGCTGTTTGATCTTTGAACTCGATCAATGGCCCGACAGTAACTTTCAAGCGAGCATAAGTCTGTTAAAATCGGTTCAACCATCTCTGAGAAAATTGATTGCGTAAAAATACAACACGTTTTGTCGGTTACGTCACTCATATCATCATATCTCCGGTACCAAAAGTCACAGCCATTTCATCTTCGAACTTGATCAATGGCCCGACAGTAGCTTTCAAACGATTATAAGTTGATAAAAATCGCGTTTTATTGGTCATCTTATATCTTCGAAAAGTACACACACACATACATACTCACACAGACATTTTCCGATCTCGTCGAACTGCGTTGAATGGTTATAACACTATGGGTCTCCGAGGCTCCGTTCGAAAGTCGGTTTTCCAGCAATTTTAATACCTTTCTATAAAGAATGGCAAAAAGCATTTTTTAACCCCCAAATTTATGCAAGGTGAACATTTTAAAAGCTATTTTACGTTTCGTCTTTGACTCATCAGCGCGCAGCAGCTTATGTTGAACTGCTTGCATGACCTGGCGACTCAACATATTTTCCTTTCAAATTATCAATATTTTAATGGTTCTAAAAAGAATTGATTTGTGAAATTTATCCGATGTTTGCAGCTGTTGAGTTCTTTTTGCCACCATATTTTTATCTATACATCAGAATTTGAGTTCTGAACACTCGAGAACAAAATTCGGAACCGGGGACTGGCACCGAATTTAGTTGCATATTTTGGAACTTAGTTCTAGAATTGTGTAAATTATCTGAAGAAATTTAATTCAGTCACAGAATCCCACAATATCTAAATGACGGAATGCGCAATGAATTCTTACTTGGCTGCGTGATTTTTCATTGCTCGATCGGTTCAGTGCTAGAATTTTTTCCTGAGTTGGCTTCTCGATGACAGTGACATTAAAAATGTAATTGAATATTCGCTCATTTTATGAATGTGTTAGTGTAAAATTTAGGCGACTTAAGCCATTTCACTACACTCCAGCTAGCGAGATGGATGATGCTGACTAAGTTAGGCCGTTTTGTTAATTTCCAGCCAATTTCTGCAGTTTATGTTGGAATTTTAAGAAGAACTGATTATTTACTAGCTCTGTATATCCGAAAAACATGAAGATTTAAATTTGTATATTCAGTTATGTCATGTTTTCATTTGAAAATAAACTGAAAATCAGCACGAAAACGTGTAAAATCGGGAAAGAAGAAGAATTGACAATTCAGCCCGCATCTTCTCACTCAATTTCGGCAGATTTCCGAATCAACCGGTTGTAGGCGAAATTCATTCGGAATCGGTTGTTGCACTAGAGTTGGAATTGATTCGAAATTCCACATGATCTAGTTCCAGATCCTTTAAACCTGCAAATGATTTCTAAAACTGAATTTGGGAATTAAATTCTGTAAGTGATTCTAAGGAAGTGAATTATAGAAGAGAAATGTTAAATTCGTGCGCTCCAAAATATCAGCATTGAGTACCCAATATGTTGACATATCTCGGTTGATTTTTCATTAGAGCGTATAAGCAACTGACAGTTTCTCTTTAATCACTCTCTCTTTCGATTATTGTGATGTGATTAAAAAGATTTTCTTTGATATCACTATTCTGTTTGAAAGTCGAATGTTTCGGGTATCATTTCATGCAAAGAGTTGAGTGATAAACGTGGAAACCGCTTGGTAATTAATATAAGAGAAAGTAAACAAAGAGAAACTGTCACTTGCTTATACGCCCTAATGAAAAATCAACCGAGATGTGTCGAATGTGGTGCCGTGCGATGGCGTTGAAAATTGACTGAAAATTGATTTCGCTTCAAGCTGGCAGGGTCTGAAAATACTCAATATTCAATATTTTTCGGTTTGCGTATACTATTAGCTGCCCTGGCATCCCTGGAATCATTGTTGAATTTCAAAAGTTCAATCTGCCAGCTCGGTATACCGGGAAAGTCAAAACGTCAGTTTATAAGTCGGAGAAAGTGATGCGGATTCGGAATTTGCGGCGGAAAACATTTCATGGATATTGTTAGCTAGAAAATAATGGGCAAATATATATAAATAAATATATAAACACATCAAACTCGTGAAGATAGTTTTTAGAAACGCATAATCTAATGTATGTAAGGTTCAACTCTGCTTGAAATTAGGATGTCTGAAAACCAAATGTAATTTTATACGAATGATATAAAATAATTACTTTGTAAATTATTCCTCGAGACATCTAATTTTAAAGCTGGAAGCAGAAATATACTCAAACGCTCGCAATGGATAGCAGGAACAAAACTTGTTTATTCTGCTTAAAACAACGGCAAATACTTGTGGACGATTCTTCTACTGTTCGAGCAATTAAAAAAATGTATAATATTACCGTAAGTAGACATGGCGTCCCGTTTTCCACTGTTGTGTTTACTGTAAAATCATGTAAAGTTGCCCTTAATCATAAGAATCCTATATTCGTTTGAAAAAACTGGTGATATATTTTCGGCGGTAAAAATGGCTACCCTTGAAAAAATGTAGAGGCATTTTAGATAAAATATATGTTTAAGGGCATGCGCGAAATTGATAATGTTTGAATCGCTATAAGGTGCTACCAGAAAATCCTTTAGTATACAGAAACATAACATAAATATCAACTAGTTATAAGACAATACATTGTAATGTGGTTAATCTTTTATTATACCTTATTCTGTAGGTTCCTTCCAACGGATGTCGCATTTGTATAGAATGTCATTTTAACATCGGACGTGTTTTTAGTTTTAAACAGACCATCGAAGCAAGTTCAGATTTCGATGGCGATGGTTGTTTTGTGTGCAAATCGGAAAACATAATCGCTGAGCCAGAAGTTAATCGAGTGGTAGATTATCTTACCAAACAGTGCAGTACCATACATTTTGGTAATAATGTTACAGTGAGATCATGTGTAACGTGTTTGTACTTACTAGAAATTAGTATCAAATACGAGAAGCTGGCCAAAAACTACAAAAACGCACAACGGTTTAGCAAACAGTTTGCTTCTATGAAAGATTGTAATGTAGTACTCTGGAAACTAGATTTAGATGGGCTGAGCAGAATCTGCGATGGATTCACAAAACAGAAGGAAAAACAAAAGAGAGGACAAAAGAGAAGTCGTGGGTCTTGGGGACCGCAGGATGAAGTGGCAATTAAAAGATCGAAACAAGAGGACGGATCTGTATTACCAGTTATGTTGACAAAACTTACCCCTACTATGACCCCGACAAAAGCTGGTGGGAAAAAAGGTTCTCCGCCTAATCTATCACCAAATGCATTGAAAGGGAAAGGTAATTTTGTTTTATTTGTATATCGCATTTGTTGAATTGGATTATGTAAAGTCAAAGACATCATATTAACAGGATATCCAGCTCTCACATTTCCCGAACAAATTTATTGCAAGGGCAACTCCCTTGTTTGATCTTTCCGATCTTCGTAAAACGCTTTCTTCCAAATGTTCATGATAGGATTCATCACAAGAACTGAACTCTGCATCGGTTGCACTTGATATTCCATCATCTATTTGATTAGTGGTACCATCTGGATTACTAACGACTGGTTTAGTTCTGCAATCCGTGATAGTGGTTGCAGAATGTCTTCATATGATTCCTCTATCAGTTTTGAATGTCCTTACTGGTTTCAACAAACTCCTCCTCAAAGAAACGAACATCTATGCCAATAATTAATTTGTTAGCAGCTATTTCGATAAACCGGTATGCTTTGTGATTATCAGAATAGCCAACGAAAGTCATTTCTTTAGCCTTATCTTGAAGTTTGCTTCGTTTTTCCTGTGGTACGTAAACGAATGCTTTGCAACCGAATACCTTCAGATGTGAAACGTTCGGTTTTCGTCCCCACCACAGCTCATAAGGTGTTGTGTCCACTGCGCTAGAAGGAAGATGATTCTGCAGGTACACTGCCGTATTGACTGCTTCAGCCCAAAATCTTGTTGGCATTCTGGAATCTATTAGCATACAGCGACACATTTCAATTATATAGCGATTACGGCGCTCCGCCACTCCATTTTGTTGTGGCACAATATCCTGCTATGAATTCGGGGTGAATTCCGTGATTACGATAGAAATCCATCAACGTTTGGCACGAATACTCTCCTCCTCTATTGGATCTAATGCGCTTGGGATATTTACCAAATTGTGTGTAAACATACTTGCAGTATTCTTCTATACGATCGGCTATCTGATATCTTCCTCAACAGAAATATCGTACAATAGCGACTATAATCGTCAATTAAAGTCACGAGATAACGAAATCCACTTACAGGCGGTATCTCAAGCGGTCCATACACGTCTGAGTGTATAAGATCCAACGATGCGGTAGTATTTTTTTCTGACTTCTCTTTCATTGTTAATCCACGAACCAGATTTTTTTCAACAACACATTATCGTTCGTTCACACCAATCAGAGTAGCTCAAATATCGATTTGAACTTCGAATATCGTACAGCATCAGTGATTACCGTTTTTTTCTGACGTCAGTCTGTATTGAATCGGAAAATACAGTATAAAAGAATGAATCGTCAAATACTACTTATTTCTAAGGGGTAAATGCAGTTTATCAAAAAGTAGATATTGGTGTCAATTAGATTGTAGATTTTAGAAATACATAAGTTTTAAGAAGTAGATCTTTAGAGAAGACTGATTCGTAGATATGTATAAGCGTTGAAAATTTTCATATAGGTGAAAGTTTGCAAAAAAAACTTGCTATAAATATTATTAAAAATACGCACTTGACGATGATATATTAGTAATTGAAGGTTCTAACATCATAAAATTAGCTTCAGAATCCTTTATAGTGTTTCGCAATTATTTGCCTATTTTTAAAATTTAAATCTGTTGATGAGAGTTTTAAAATTGCATTTTTAATGTCAAACACAACCCTGTAATTTTTCAAAAATAATTCTTCGAAAATTTGGATGCCCTATAAAGAACCGTTCAGTTTGTTGATATTGGTGATGAGAGGTGCTTATCACGATCATTCTGCATGATCGGGGCGTTTCCTTCGAATTTTAGGTAACAGAAAAATTTCGATAAAAATGTCTCTCGGATGAGGTAACGGCGCACAAAATAAATCCACAAATGGTATTCTTGCAGAAGTACACATTAACCTTCTCTACGGCATTGACGAACCGCACAGAGTGCGTTTTTTTAAATAACTATTTATTGGAATATGAGTTAAAATTAAATTAGATATAAATTGTGTGTTCAGTCACAAGTGGTGACTTTTCAGCCCTATTATATATATGATTTGGTTGGTATCATGAGGACATCATTTGCTTCCGCAATTCTGAGATTTTTGTGTAGGGAAAATTTTAAACCTACTTGTATTGTGTAATGGGGAAAAGGAACTTATATACTAACTTACTAACTAATACAGAGAGCGAATCCATTCAATTGAAGATTGCATCGATTTTTGTCGGAATTTGCTTATAATATTATGTGACATTACATCTAATGGTTCTATATTTGTGAGTCTGTGTAACTCATTTGTACTAAACCAGGGAGAACGCTTCAAAATCATTTTCAGAATTTTATTCTGAATTCTTTGAAGCGTTTTCTTCCTGGTGGAACAATAACTTGACCAAATTGGTACTGCATAAAGCATGGCTGGTCTGAAAATTTGTTTATAAATTAACAATTTGTTTTTTAGACAGTGCTTAGAAATTCTGTTTATAAGAGGATATAAACATTTAATATATTTATTACACTTTGCCTGGATTCCTTCAATATGATCCTTGAAAGTGAGTTTTTTGTCATATGTTCAACCTAAGTATTTAGCTTGATCAGACCATGTCAATTCCAAGCCATTTAATTTGAGAATGTGATTATTGTTTAAGAAAAGAAGCTCTTGGCTTATGAGGAAAGATAATTAATTGCGTTTTTGCTGCATTTGGTTTAATTTTCCATTTTGACACATAATCACTGAAAATATTTAAACTTCTTTGTAGGCGACTGCAGATCACTCTTAGATTTCTACCTGTGGCTAACAGACTTGTGTCGTCACAGAATAGCGATTTCTGACAACCAACGGGTAGATTTGTAAGATCAGAAGTAAAAATATTATACAAGATTGGAGCTACGCTCGAACCCTGCGGAACACCGGCTCGTACGGGTCGCAATTCAGATTTACAATTCTGATAGCTAACCTGAAGAGTACGACTAATTAAATAATTTTGAATCATTTTGATCAAATAAATAGGAAACTGGAAATCAGACATTTTTGCTATTAATCCTTTGTGCCAAACACTGTTGAATGCTTTTTCTATGTTTAGAAGAGCAACTCCAGTAGATAACCCAGAAGATTTATTTGATTTTATGTTCGTGACTCTTACAAGTTGATGAGTAGTTGAATGTTCATGACGAAATCCAAACTGCTCTGGTAAAAAAATGGAATTCTCATTTATATGAGACATCATTCTCAACAAGATAATTTTATCAAAAAGTTTACTGATCGAAGAAAGTAAGCTCGATAACTTGATGTTTCTTCTGGGTTTTAATCAGGTTTGAAGATAGGAATTACTTTAGCGTTTATTCATCTTTTTGGGAAGTAAGCTAATGAAAAACACTTGTTGAAAATTTTAACCAGGAGTCTCAAGGCAACATCGGGAAGATTTTTAATAAGAATATTAAAAATTCCATCATTACCACGGGCCTGCATGTTTTTAAGTTTCCTAATAATTGATTTAATTTCATCAAAATTCGTCTCAATAATGTCATTTGGTAATAACACTTGAGTTGAAATATGATCACACTTCAGTGAGACTTCATTTTCAATAGGACTCACAACGTTCAAATTAAAATTGTGGACACTCTCGAACTGCTGAGCAAGTTTTTGAGCTTTTTCGCCATTTGTAAGAAGTATTTGATTTCCTTCCTTGAGAGCAGGAATTGGTTTCTGAGGTTTCTTAAGAACCTTAGAAAGTTTCCAGAAAGGTTTAGAATATGGTTTAATTTGTTCAACTTCTTTAGCGAAATTTTCATTTCGCAAAAGAGTAAATCTATGTTAAATTTCGTTTTGTAAATCCTTAACTATGTTTTCCATAGCAGGATCACGAGAACATTGATATTGTCGTCGACGAACGTTCTTCAACCGAATAAGCAGTTGAAGATTGTCATCGATGATAGGAGAATTTAATTTAGTTTGAGCTTTGGGAACTGAAAGATTTCTAGCTTCGATAATGTAACGATTCAAATTATCAATTGCTGTGTCGATGTCCGCAGAATTTTCTAAAATAGTTTCATGATCCACATGATTTTCAATGTAAGATTTGTAAACCAACCTATTAGCTCTATGATAATTGAATATAGAACTAATTGGATTATTTAAAGCTTCGTTGGAAAGTCTGAATTTTACAGGAAGATGATCTGAGTCAAAGTCAGCATGTGTAATCGGTTCACTACAAATGTGACTTTGATCCGTTAGAACCAGATCAACTGTAGACGGGTTTTTCACGGAAGATAAACAAGTCGGATTACTGGAATGAAGAACTGTGAAGTAACCAGCTGAGAGTTGATTATAAAGTATTTTACCATTACTGTCATTTTGCCTACAATTCCACTGGACATGCTTAGCATTTAGGTCCCCTATTACGAAAAATTTCGGTCGATATCTTGTGAGTTTTTGCCAATCGCCTTTGAAGAAATTTAATTGTTCGCCGGTGCATTGGAATGGCAAATATGCTCTAGCGATGAAATAAATTCCATGAATGATTTCAACTTCGATACCCAAGCTTTCAATTACTTTAGTATTGAAAGAAGGTAAAATTCGATGTTTAATTTGCCGTTGGACAAAAATGGCAACTCCACCACCCATTCCAGTAAACCTTTCAAATCGATAAACCACATAATGTGGATTACTTTTCAATTTGACATTTGGTTTAAGAAAAGTTTCTGTCACAATGGCAATATGAATTTTGTGAACTTTGAGAGAATTATAAAATTCATCTTCACTCGATTTCAAAAATCGAGTTTAAAATATTCAAATAATTATTCACCATCACTGTTAAATTTTAAATTCATTATAATATTATTTGCAAATTGCCATCCGATTTGAAATGCTTCAAAAAGTGATGAAGTCGAATTCATTCGAATAATCATTTGAAAAAGTTGATTTTGTAGGTAGATCATTTTATTTTCAGTTATATCATTACCGGCCATTAGAAGAAGATGATTTGACCGGTCTACCTATTAATAAATTGTTTTCGTTAGAAGATTAACTGCAAGGCGGTCCTGTGTTTTGTTTATTTACATTTGAAGAATTAAGTGGTAGATTTCTACCTAATATACCAGCATAACTGACAGTAGAAGATGATCTCGACCTCGTGATCTACCTGTCAATAAATTGTTTTCGTTAGAAGAAGAATTGGCAGGCGTACCTGTTTTTTGTTTTAAATTCGAAGAAATAGGTGCCTTAGAAGAATTAGGCGTGGCATTTGTAACGGTTTTTTGATTTTCAGGTATGTTCTGTAAATTTAAGGTCGTTGATTTGACTTGTTGTCTAAGCGAACGAGCGTTTAAAATTTTTTCCCTGACAGGACATTTCAAATAATTGGATTTATGATTACCATCGTAATTTGAACATGAAAATTTATCAGTGTTTTCATTCATTGGACAAACGTCTTTCGAATGCGATTTACCACAATTCAAACACCGTATATCCATATGACAATTTTTGGTTGCATTGCCGAAGCCTTGGCAACGACGACATTGCGTTAAGTTTGCAATACGATTATGCCGTTTATAATGTTCCAAATGAATTTTAATGTGGGAAATGAAACGTACTTTTTCTAAAGTTTTCAAATTGTTAACATCACTTCGATTGAAGTGTATTAAGTAAAGCTCATGGGAAATTCCAGAGCGTGGTTTAGAAGTATCATTCGCTCTTTTTTTTTTCATAAGTATTACTTGGGAAGGGGCAAAACCAAGCAATTCTTTTAGTTCATTTTTAATTTCATTAGTACTTTGATCATTTGATAAGCCTTTCAAGACAGCCCTGAAGGGTCTGTCTGATCTTATATCATATGACTAAAATTTATGAAGTTTCTCGGACAAATATCGAATAAGACGTTGGTAATCTTCCAATCCATCTACCAAGACTCGACATTCTCCTCTTCGTCCGATTTGAAATGAGACTTTTACTTCCGGGAGAAAAGTAGAAAGCTCAGTACGGAATGCTTTGAAGTCGGAAATCATCACCGTCACAGGTGGCATAGATTGATGTTTCTTCCCAGAACGACAAGCGTCCATTTAGGGAATTTTTGAAGAATTTTCTTCTATGTCGCTACAATCGGATTCAGGAAGAATCTCGTAAATATTGTTAGACGGCATAGGATCAACGGAAGGGAAATCCGTCCGTTGTCTTTTATGTTTACATTCAGATTCTATAAGATCGTGAATGTTATTAGAAAAATGTTGAATAACGGATTGTGATTTATTTCGTATTGAATTATTTTTAGCCTTAGGCTTGTTGCCTTTCCGGTTGGACGCAGGCATTTTTGAAATGAATGAAATTTTAAATTAAATTAACTAGGCTAAATTAGTCTTCGATTAGACTCCTAGTTTGGAAAAGTCTTGATAAAGACTGATTTTGTGGTAGTCTTAATAAAAACTGATTAGTTCGAAGAATAGTTATTTGAATAGCTAGCCTTAAAAAGGCTGATTAATTTCTTAGTCACTCTAATATCACTCTTTGTATCACTTAGTCACTCAAATATCACTCTTTGTATAGCCTTGAGAAAGGCTGACTAATTGATAGTCTTTAAAAAGACTGTTAGTGATTCAGGTAGCCTTGAAAAAGACTGAAGCCTTCAATCAATGAAACTCTAGGTAGCCAGAATAAAATTCCAGGAGCCAAGAGCTATACGCGTGCGGTGCGAACGACTGTTCAACACCGACTGATTAGTTTGATGTTGTTTCTTATTTTGTGAGAGGGCTTTGTTTAAATGATTCCTAACAATCACTTTGGTTGAAATAAAATATATCTTGCACGTTAGCGAGCAGGGCTGCAAGATAGCTCAAATCGTTTATTATGTAGGTATATACAGGGTGATTTTTTAAGAGCTTGAGAACTTTTTTAAACAATAAAACGCATAAAATTTGCAAAATCTCATCGGTTCTTTATTTTAAACGTTAGATTGGTACATGACATTTACTTTTTGAAGATAATTTCATTTAAATGTTGACCGCGGCTGCGTCTTAGGTGGTCCATTCGGAAAGTCCAATTTTGGGCAACTTTTTCGAGCATTTCGGCCGGAATAGCCCGAATTTCTTCGGAAATGTTGTCTTCCAAAGCTGGAATAGTTACTGGCTTATTTCTGTAGACTTTAGACTTGACGTAGCCCCACAAAAAATAGTCTAAAGGCGTCAAATCGCATGATCTTGGTGGCCAACTTACCGGTCCATTTCTTGAGATGAATTGTTCTCCGAAGTTTTCCCTCAAAATGGCCATAGAATCGCGAGCTGTGTGGCATGTAGCGCCATCTTGTTGAAACCACATGTCAACCAAGTTCAGTTCTTCCATTTTTGGCAACAAAAAGTTTGTTAGCATCGAACGATAGCGATCGCCATTCACTGTAACGTTGCGTCCAACAGCATCTTTGAAAAAATACGGTCCAATGATTCCACCAGCGTACAAACCACACCAAACAGTGCATTTTTCGGGATGCATGGGCAGTTCTTGAACGGCTTCTGGTTGCTCTTCACTCCAAATGCGGCAATTTTGCTTATTTACGTAGCCATTCAACCAGAAATGAGCCTCATCGCTGAACAAAATTTGTCGATAAAAAAGCGGACTTTCCGAATGGACCACCTAAGACGCAGCCGCGGTCAACATTTAAATGAAATTATCTTCAAAAAGTAAATGTCATGTACCAATCTAACGTTTAAAATAAAGAACCGATGAGATTTTGCAAATTTTATGCGTTTTATTGTTTAAAAAAGTTCTCAAGCTCTTAAAAAATCACCCTGTATTTACATTTTATTCCCAGTGTTGGTAGTACTTTTATAACGATTTGCGCTGCAAATGCAGGGTGGCATATGACCGGGAAAATCGGGAAAACAGAGAGAAAGTTTGGGAATTTTAGTAAAAAACCGGGAAAAATATTACAAGCTCAAATATGAGTAACAGTTGTTAGCATCATGAGTATTTTTCAACAAGTGAAAAGTAGGAGACAATACCCAATTTTGCGTTTGCGTTGTCTCGTCCAAAGATTTGTATGGGCTCAATAGCAGTTTTAAATCAATTTGGAAGCATATGAGCCTTTTTAGTTGTTATCAAAAACAGCACAATATGTTCATGTTTTTAAGTTTGCTAATGATTACTTTCATTTCGTCATAATTTGAACAATGAAACAATACTTGTGTTATGCTCATATTTCTGTTAGATGTCAATAGGACTCACAAAATTGGAAAAGTTGTCGACTTTGATCTTATCCACCTTTTGCAGGGAGTATTTGAGTTCCTTTTTGAAAACTGAAACTGGTTTCTGAGGACCAGTATAGAATCTTATAAAGATTATGAATATGAATTGATTTGTTCAGTGAATCTATGTTTAACTCTTGGAAACGTCCTCAACTATGTCATAGTAGAATCACAAAAATAGGGGACGGATATAGAATGATGGGATAGTCGATGCCTTTCACGCATTAATAATTGGTTTTATAGTTTCTATCACAATCAGAGCATGACAATTCATCTGAGGGTATCGGTCATAGAACAGACGTGCTTGCAAGCGAATTACTACAATTTAAACAGCGTATGTCCATATGATAATTTGTTATACCATGGCGGAAGCCCTGGCTTTGACGATATTGTGTTAGGTTCTTTGTGCCATCATGTCGTTTATAACGAACGAAGAAAGCTCTGTACAAAATGCTTTGAAATTGCAGGCATAACAGTTCGGCTGAAAAGTTCGTATCGTCTAATAGAAACACACATTTTTTTGCCAAAATTCGTTTTTATTATTCAACATAATTGCCATCAGAGGCGATACAGCGATTATAGCGATCTTCCAACTTTTCGATACCATTTTTGTAGTACGATTTGTCCTTTGCCTCAAAATAGGCCTCAGTTTCAGCGATTACCTCTTCATTGCTTCCAAATTTTTTACCAGCAAGCATTCTCTTGAGGTCTGAGAACTGGAAAAAGTCACTGGGGGCCAAATCTGAAGAATACGGTACATGAGGGAGCAATTCGAAGCCCAATTCGTTCAATTTCATCATGGTTTTCATCGACTTGTGACACTGTGATCTTCAGTATGTAAAAAATAATAAAACATGCATGTGCGCTCGGAAGAAATCGGTTACGTGTAAATAAAACCCCTAGATGACTAAAAAAAGGTTTTATGTTTTTCTTATATGCACTAGTAATGCTGTATGTAATTAAACGATCTTCGTAAACTAATTACTCCATAGTTTGTGCGGAAAAAAGATGTTTCGAACAGCTCGAGGGTGAATAGTTTTGTTGACCTCACTAAACAGAACGAGACAGTCATTCAAGAACGTCTGCATTACAACGGACATCATCTGCTATAATTTTATTAGAGCCGACTACTCCAACATGACCGACTTCTTGACACAAATCGACTGGGATGAAGCTCTCGACTACGATGATGTCAATGCAGCTGTGCGTTATCTAATGTAATGAGCTACGCAATCGACTACTTTGTACCGAGACGATCGAGACGACAGACCGCCGAAGCTTTCCCTGCGTAATCTAATCGTGCAGATAAATCAGCATTACAAGAAAACTGTTAACTGAAGCCATACCCGAACACGTATAAAGTATAACATAAACCAGGGGTTCAAAAACTATTTAACTTAGGCCTCAGACCCCCATCAACAAATTCCTTTGAAAATTCAATTTCTTGCTTTTTTAATATTGATGTGAAATACTTACCATTTTCTGCGTAACTGTTTTAGCGTAAATATTTCAAATGATAACTTATATCAAACAATAGGAGGTCGATTTATAGACCTCGTCGACCCCAATAGTCAGTTTTTGTTTATGTCGACTTCTGCAAAAAAAAGATATCGATCCCAAGGGGTCTAGATCGACCACTTTGGGAACCCCTGACGTAAACTGAAATCAAATTCAAGGTATTTCTGGAAACATGTGAATGAGCAGTAGAAAGAATTTGGGTTACCCTCGTGAATAAAATTTGGAGAACGTATTGGTTCGGACCAGGCGCGTATACAGGGGGGGGGGGGTTTTAGGAGTTCAAACCCCCCCCGAAACAAAAAATTGTAACCCATGGGAAACATTGTGATATAAATTGTACATGTGTTGATTTATCACCATGTTCTAAAACCCCCCCCGAAAATTTTCTCTGGCTACGCGCCTGGTTCGGACACACAAGAAATATGTCGGTTTTTTGAGCATCACATCAGACATTGTATCAGCTTCCCATAGCTTAGGTTTCTTAAAGAGGATGACTAGGCACTCTACAGACGTACACTGTCTAAAATCCCATTACTGTTCGCTTGTTGGTTCAACTCACGTACACTGCTCGGTAGTTTGGAATCCATGCTATCAGAACGGTGCTTATAGAATCGATGCGATACAACGCAGATTTGTTCGCTTCGCTCATCGCCGATTGCCATGGACCGATCCTCATCAACTACCGAGTTACGAAAGTGATGGGTTATTAATCGGTCTCGACACATAACAAATGCGACGGGAATTATCACGCGCTTTGATAATAGCAGATATATTCAACGGTAGAAGTGACTGTCCCGTTTCGCTCAACGAAGTTGATATTAATGTTATCAGTGCTTTTCTTCGGCTTCTTATACTACTTACCAACTATGGCGCGAAAGGTTCTGTTACTGGTTTGCAGAGATTGTTCAATTGTGTTTCATCTGGGTATGATTTGATTGTGTCACGAAGCAGAATAGGTACAAATTTTCTGAATATTTTTACGAATAATCATTAGGACCAAATTGTGTCTGTTGAGTGTAAATAAATAAATAGAGCGTTTAACTATAAAAACCGCACCGTTCTGCAAAGTGTGCGCTTTCGAAACTTACTGTTTCTTGTTGAGTCTTATGGCGATTTTTCTCCACAACGGGCTCACTCTTTGAAGGTTTCACCGGAAGTCCACTGCCAATTATTACATACATTTATTTGCACTACATCACATTTAAGATAACACATAATCAACAATAGTACGCCATAATACTCGCCAGATCACGTTCTACCTGGTCCACCCATCTTGCCTGCTGCGCTCCCCGCCTTCTTGTTCCAAACGGATTCGTGGCAAACACCAGTTTAGCAGGGTTGTTGTCCGGCATTCTTGCAAGATGCCTTGCCCATCGCATTCTTCCGGCTTTGGCCACCTTCTGGATGCTGGGTTCGCCGTAGAGTGAAGCGAGCTCGTGGCTCATTCTTCGCCGCCACACGCCGTTCTCCTGCACACCGCCGAAGATCGTCCTTAGCACGCGTAGCTCGAAAACTCCAAGTGCTTGCAGGTCCTCCTCGAGCATGATCCATGCTTCGTGTCCGTAGAGGATCACCGGTCTTATAAGCGTTTTGTACATGGTACATTTCGTGTGGGGGTGAATCTTTTTTGACCGCAAATTCTTTTGGAGCCCGTAGTAGGCACGACTTCTACTGATGATGCGTCTTCGTATTTCACGACTCACATTGTTGTCAGCCGTTAGTAAGAATCCGAGATAAACAAATACTTCCACTACCTCGAAGGTATCCCCGTCTATCGTGACATTACTTCCTAGACGAATCCTCTCGTGCTCGGTTCCGCCTACTAGCATGTACTTTGTTTTCGACGCATTCACCACCTGTCCAAACTGGATTTCGTGAAAATCGGCTGTTAAGCCCGGCTCGTCGCATTACTCCTTCCAAGGCGATGTTGAATAGTAGGCATGAGAGTCCGTCACCTTGTCGCAGTCCTCGGCGAGATCCGAATGAACTGGATAGTTCACCCGAGATCCTTACGTAGTTTTTGGACACACCGTTCCAGAATGATCTGGGATAACACTTTGTAGGCGGCATTCAGAATTGTGATCGCTCGGAAGTTCTCGCATTCCAAATGGTCGCCTTTCTTGTGAATGGGGCAAATTACCCCTTCCTTCCACTCCTCCGGTAGCTGTTCGGTTTCCCAGATCCTGACTATTAATCGGTGCAAACACGTGGCCAACTTTTCTTGGCCCATCTTGATGAGTTCTGCTGCGATGCCATCCTTACCAGCTGCTTTGTTGGTTTTGAGCTGGTGCATGACATCCTTAACTTCCCTCAATGTGGGAGCTGAATCATTTCCGTCTTCTGCTGCACTGACGTAGTCGTTTCTCCCGTCATCGTGAACCCCCATGCCTACGTTCTCCGCGCCGTTCAGGGGCTCATCGAAGTGCTGCTTCCACCTTTTAATCACCTCACGTCCATCCGTTAAGAGGCTCCCGTCCTTATCGCTGCACATTTCGACTCGCGGCACAGGGCCGTTGCGGGATTTGTTGAGCTTGTTGTAGAATTTCTGTATTTCTTGAGAGCGGTACAGCAGTTCCATTTCCTCGCACTCCGCTTCTTCCAGGTGGCGTTTTTTCTTCCGAAAGATGCGGGTCTGCTCTTTCCGCTTCTGTTTGTATCGTTCCACATTCTGCCGGGTTCTATGCTGCAGCATTACCTCTCGCGCTGCGTTCTCCTCCTTCAAATTCACTCTGCATTCTTCGTCGAACCATTCGTTCCGTCGACTCCGTTCCACATACCCGACGGTGCACTCGGCTGTGTTGTTTATGGCTGCTTGTACTGTACTCCAGCAGTCTTCTAGGGGAGCCACATCGAGCTCGCTCTCGTCTGGCAACGCTGCCTCGAGATTCTGCGCGTAAGCTGAAGCGACATCCGGTTGCTTCAATCGCTCTATGTTGTACCGTGGCGGTAGTTGGTACCGTGCATTGTTGATGACGGAGAGTTTTCTGCGCAGTATCACCATTACCAGATAGTGGTCAGTGTCGACGTTAGCGTCACGATAGGTCCTGACGTCGATAATGTCGGAAAAGTGCCTTCCATCAATCAGAACGTGATCGATTTGCGATTCCGTTTGCTGTGGTGATCTCCAGGTGTAACGATAAGGGAAGCTATGTTGGAAGAAGGTGCTACGAATGGCCATGTTCTTGGAGGTGCAAAATCGATGAGTCGTAAGCCGTTTTCGTTTGTCAGCTGGTGGGCGCTGAACCTTCCAATCGTCGGTCTGAACTCCTTCCCTGGCCTACCTGAGCGTTTAGATCTCCTATGATGATCTTGACGTCGTGGCGTGGGCAACAGTCGTACTCACGTTCGAGCTGCGCGTAAAATGCGTCCTTGTCATCATCAGTGCTTCCGGAGTGAGGGCTGTGCACGTTGATTATGCTAAAGTTGAAGAAACGGTCCTTTATCCTCAACCTGCAACCGATCACGCGCCTCTGCATATCACCCATCACGATGAAAGCTGTTTCCAGCTCGCGTGTATTTCCGCAGCTCTGGTAGATGGTATGATCACCTCTAAACGTTCGCACCATAGATCCTGTCCAACACACCTCCTGTAGCGCTACGAACCCGCGGTCCTTCAGTAGATCGGCGAGTATGCGGGTGCTCCCGATGAAGTTGAGAGATCGGCAGTTCCACGTACCGAGCTTCCAATCGCAAGTCCTTTTTCGTCGCAGGGGTTGTTGCAATTGGTCTCGATTCGTATTACTTTCTTGCTGATTTTCCGTTGCAATAGTTTTTTTACGGCTGGCTCGCAGGGCCGGACACCAACCCCCTAAATTTCCGGAGGAACATAGTGCACAGTTGAGCTTAGACTCCTACACTGGCACTCGGACATCGTTCAGCCGCCCCTAACATGGGGAACAGACGCTGTTGTGAGCCGCTCCTAACCTGGAGAACAGACGCTCAGGCTTGCAGAAGCAAACCCCCCTTCCCTGTCAGCCTACGACCAAAATTCCCACCGGGGTTGGTTACCCGATCTTCCCTAAGGTTGCTCGCAGCCCAGCCGGTTCCACGGGGAGGTAGGGATAAGAGTTACTGGGAAGAGGCTGATGACCTCAATGGGGTCTGTGTTGCGCGTTACCCAGCCGTTACCAACCTACCAATTATTATTGAATGCATTGAATGTTACACAATCACACACTCTTACCTGTCGTTAGCTAATTTTTTTAATCCAAACCTACCCAACTAAAGTGCATCTCTGCGCTCTAATATGTCGAGGGCAAATTTTCAGGTAACTTGCGTATTAATTAATCCTGATTAAAGTGTAGTCATGCCAACTTTGGCAATGCTTATTTTTTACGATGAAGTAAAAGTTTGAGTAGATAACGATTCAGTTACTAACCACTATGAACTTAGAAAGAATAATTGTTTTGGCCCAAAATATAGGAGGTAGCAACGCCACTTTTAAGTTTTAATATGCCCGGGGCAAGATTTTTTTTGTGTGCTCCTAGCTAACTGCTCGGTTGGTCATTTCCGGGTCTCCTAAGAGTTTCTCCTCAAAAAAAAAAGTAACTCGATTTTCAGTACAGGTGACGCTGCTCGTGTACCCATTTACTAAAGTCTTCTCAAAGACCAAGAAGCTGCTTCCAGCTCATTGACATTCATATAAATCCTAATATAATTGGTATTTTCGGAACGAATCATTTTATTTTCCTTTTTTGGAAATAAAGTTATATTGAATCCTAATTTTAACTTTAGAATACTAGATGGTGAATTACTAGCATTAATGTATTTTTAATTTATCAAATTTAAATTTGTTTATGTCTGGATTTGAAAGTTGCATTTGTAATGATGTTTTTTTGATTAGTAATTTTCGTGGTGAAAAAAATTCTTTAGAACAAATGCTCTAAATTTTCTCAACCATGGTCATAACATTAAATCCTTATTTTTATTTCTATTTTCAGTTTCTAAGCAAAACGACAAAATTTTCATAAAACTTCCAATTCCTCGGAAATTGCAAAAGAAACAGACCAAGTTGCGTAAAAAATACGGGACTCCCCATTCGCCTATCAAATCTATTCCAGTGTCTCCGTCCGTAGCTGCACTTAATCAAATCTTCGGTGTTGAACTGCGTCCCCTATTCGTCAAAATAGAACATGTGGATCTTTCTAGTTACATGAATAGAACGATTGCTCACGATTTAAACACGCGGAATCTACGAAAACCGAGAAAAGAAGAGTTTATAGGTCTGGACGAGGAAGACGTTGTGGAACTTCAACAAAACAACACGAGTATTGGAAGTTCAGTTGGCAAACGAAAGAGTATATTGATAACAGAACGTATCGAAAGTCCGAATTCTGCAAAAAAGAAGGTGAAATTCTCCGATTCCCCCAGCATCAAATATGTGGATAAATTGAACTTCAGTGATGACGAAGATGGTGATAAGGAGGACAACGATGACGAGAATGATGCAGATTACGAAGAAAATAAATTTAAGAAGAAATGTCCCAGACCACAAAATGGAAATGCATTAGTATCAGGAAACGGAAAACTGCGGAGAGGAAGGCCAGCAAAAAAAGTCATAAACAGCAACACAAGTGAAAAATCAAGTGAGCAAAGTACTGATTCAACACCAATGGATGTGAATCGACATGAGATACAGAAAAGTAATGAAAATCTTATAGTTCATATGGGAAACGAAGATAAGCGGAATACTGAAGAGAACGAGAACGGTATTTCCGAATCTGATCAGATAAAAACAGTAAGTATTATCTGAAATTTACATCCTGTTTTTCTATTCTTGTTGACGTTCCTAATTTTAGCCCGAGTCCGTTCATTTGAATGGTGAATATACAAAATCACTCGAGCAAACAGAAACACCTATCGAGGGAGCTCCTACTGATGACAAAGACACTTTCAGTGAACGAGCTTCATTAAATAGTGCAGAAGAAACTGGCCCGCCTATTGAAAGTGATGTAATAGGATTAGATGAAACTGTCACTCAGGACACTGAAATGAAGGACCTCTCTAACGTTTCACCCGAAGACGTTGAGATGTCAGAAAATAAATCTCCTCAACTGGAAGATGTTGAAATGGCAGAAATTGGCAATAATGAAATCACGGAGACAAATACACAAGAAATCAATCATTCCACTGGAACACAAGGAAATTCTATTTCTCCTCAAGGGCAAAATTCAGTTGATTTCTCATCGGATAAGGAAGATGAAATTGTAAAAGTAAATTTAAATTTCAGTGATTTTCTAGGCGAGGAAATTTCTGAGACAGAACAAAACTCATCTATTGAACAAACTGATTCAACAACAGGCGCATTAGATGACGCTGACCCAGGAACATCAGCTGAGCAAAATAAAATCACAATAGAAGAAAAGGAGGAAATAACGGCCGATGATAAAATCTTGGAAGTGAAGAATCAACAATCATCTGCTCTAGATGACGTAGACGACATTTCTGATGATGATGACGTTCTAAATCAGCTAGATGACACGGATGAATCAAAACGGAATTTATCACCAGATCTGTCTCTTTCGAGAGAAAATAGTCTTTAGAATATGTGTAAAAAGCACATAGAGATTTATATTTCATATTTCGCATCCTAATTTGTTTATAATATTTGTTTTTGTAAACAGAAAAAAACAGTGTTCTTTCAGCATGTAAATGCTGAAGGTGTTTTAGTGCAGTATCGCAGTAGAGATGCACAAATGACAGTAAACAGTAAAATTTACTTTTTAATAACATAAAGATATAGTACATTGTGAAATATCTTTTATATGTCGGATTTATTGACATGTATCGGGTTGATTGTAGAAAAGCACCAATGAACATGTAAAGAAAAAATATATATATCAAATTAAGTTTGGTCAAATGTACTGTTTATGTTTTCTTTTTAAATTAGTATTGGTTTTATTATATTTTACCAATAAATAATTAAAGAACTAATGGGTGTATCTATTTGATAAGCCTACATGGACCTTCCACACATACTAGAGTTTGTTGAAACAATAAGTATACAGATATTTAGATAACTCAAAATATGTATTTGAAGACCATATGAACGGAAGAATGCAAGAATAGGATAAAAGTAATTTACTTTGGAGGTCGTTTCAAGTGATTTGCATTGTAAAAATAATGAAACGGAACTCAGATTTTCATATAATAAGCCGACTGCAAGATCCGGTATGAAAACATAAAAGTGTGTTAAACAATATATGATGAAATATTCCCAGAGAAACATGCCCAATCGTTTGAAAAGGTCAATTAGTGCGATTCCGTTCATATTGTCAAGCACCGTACAATCAGAAAAATCATCACTTCAATGCTACGTGAAAGGAATGTGATTTTTATCCAAATAACTTTTCTGTAATACTTATGTGAAGTATAGGTGGCACAGAATGAACTCATGAACTCTTAGTCCACATTTGTATCACGTAATCCTATCCCTCCTACAATTTTCGATGTACGGTTTCCTTAGAAGATTTGATGTGCTGGAACACAATCTAGGGGAATTGTGTTTCAGTTTCGTATTTTTGGTACACAGAATTCGCGTAATACCGATTGGTCAAACAAACAAGTTGTTGAGGGTGGGTTTCGTAGATCCATTTAGTAAACTTAACATTTGCTCACAATCTTACAATTGACAAGGTCCCAAGCGCAAATGACGGTTTCTCTTTGTTTGCTTTTTTTCAATATTTACAATCCATTCAGTAATCCTTCCATCTAACACTTCACATAGAATAATGACAAAATCCACCAACTTTCGAATTGCACTGGAATTTGAAAAAGAAAGTAAACAAATGCGTTATATGCTTTTAGCTTCATAATTGAATTAAATATGCGTTACAGCTTTTAGCTTCATAATTGAATGAATAAGATATGGAATGAATTAAATGAATAGGATGTTGATTGCATTTCGCTCCAACATCCGGGGCTGAGCTCTTTTTTATGTTTTATTTCCATACTACCGGTCCTTATTACCAGTGTGAAGTGGAGTGAACGTATCCCAATTGGGTTTCACACGATGACAACAAATGAACGGTAAATCGAGTTCATATGTGACGTTTATTGGTGGTTTTTGTACAATGGATTACTTTGGAATGAGATAGAATATTGTAGAATAGAACGAAATGATAATGACTTAACCAATGAGCAAACCACTGATAGCTGTCGAACGATGTTCATCCAGTTTGTATTGTGAGGATGTATCGTTTGTGACCTGATGGATGAGATGATGTGTGAAAGAAATGTAAGAGTAAGTGCATGCAAGAATGGTAATAAAGGCCACAGTTCCAGCTCAGGACTAACGATCGACCATTAGAAGAGATAGAACGGTACCACCATTCATCTCAAATCCATTAGTCATTTCATATACGAGAACCATTAGTTATAGTGAGATCTGTTATCTCTGTTTGATAGATTAACTTCAGAAGTAACATGAAATTTGGAGCATTTGCTTCGCTAAAACATCAGTATTGAACCATTTCCGAACTACTTACCTTACCTTACCTAGCAGCTATAGGCCTGGGGTGTCCTTTGCTGTATCAAGAAAACGTCTCCACATAACTCGGTCCATGGCTGCTCGTCGCCAGCCACTCAAGGCACGGATGCTTCTGAGATCACCCTCCACTTGATCGATCCACCTTGCTCGCTGCGCTCCTCTTCTTCTTGTACCAGTCGGATTAGATTCAAGAACCATTTTCACTGGGCTGTCGTCCGACATTGATTTTAGCTGTCCGTACGATAGGTGGTTCTCCTAGCAGCTGTTGCAATTCGTGATTCATACGCCGTCTCCACGTTCCGTCTTCCATCTGCACTCCGTCATAGATGGTCCTCAGCACCTTTCCTTCGAAAACACTGAGGGCGCGTCTCGTGACCATAGAGAACAACCGGTCTAATAAGCGTTTTGTAGATGGTCAATTTCGTGCGGTGGCGTACTTTTCTCGATCGAAGGGTTTTTCTGAGTCCAAAGTACGCTCGATTCCCAGCCAAAAAAAGTCTCTGTATTTCTCTGCTGGTGTCATTTTCGGCGGTCACCAGTGAGCCTAAATACACAAACTCGTTAACCACCTCAATATCGTCACCGTCTATCAATATTCGTGGTGGGAGGCGTAGTGTTTCTTCTCTAGAGCCTCTTCTTCTCATGTATTTTGTTTTCGACGCATTTATGGCCAGTCCGATACGCCTAGCTTTAGCTTTCAGTCCGATGTAGGTTTCCGTCATCTTCTCAAGGTTACGTGTTACAATATCAATATCGTCAGTGAAGCCAAAAAGTTGTACGTACTTTCGGAAGATCGTGCCACTCGTGTCGATCCTCGCTCCTCGAATTACACCTTCCAAGGCAATATTGAACAAGATACAAGAGAGTCCATCACCTTGTCGTAACCCTCTCCGAGATTCGAAGGGACTCGAGAGCGTCCCAGATACTCGGACGTAGCACATCACTCTATCCATCGTTGCTTTGACCAATCGCGTCAGTTTATCCGGGAAACCGTATTCGTGCATGATCTGCCATAGCTGTTCTCGATCGATTGTGTCGTATGCCGCTTTGAAGTCAATGAATAGGTGATGCGTGGGTACGTTGTATTCACGACACTTCTGGAGTACTTGTCTTATCGCGAATATGTGATCCGTAGTGGCGCGGGCTCCAGTAAATCCCGCTTGGTACGGCCCTACGAATTCCTTAGCTATTGGTGATAGACGACGGCAAAGGATTTGGAAGAGTACCTTGTAGGCGACGTTTAGCAATGTGATTGCGCGGTAATTGCAACAATCTACCTTATCCCCCTTTTTGTAGACGGGACATACCACTCCATCCATCCATTCTTGCGGTAGAATCTCCTCCTCCCAAATCTTAGAAATCCAGTGCAGCGCTCTAGTCAGTGCCTCTACTCCGAACTACTGTTATGCGATATTGCTTCTTATAGACGAGGCAAAGACTTTGTATTCGATTTTATCACAATTCATTTATTGAAAGTCGAGTGATCGCTAAAATAACATGGTTACTCTACTAATGAGATGACTATTGGCACACTAGTTTTAGTTAGGATCTATTAGAGTAGAAATAGTAACTCAATGTTGTAATACTTGCGTGTGAAATACATGTAGGTATGTATGCATGTGCGTATGTGTGTGAGCCTGTATGTATGTATGTGTTTTGTGGGTATGTACAATATACATTTTACCGTGCCTTTGGGTGCGTTGTATCAAATTGGTAGTGATGCATTTCGATTGTGAGTAAGTGTACACCTGATGCCCAAAAGTGCCTGAGCAGATGGTGACACTGGCCCTTATTACCGGTGTCACTACACGGTAAAAACCAAGTTAAGTGACTGTGACCCTTATTATGGGTATCACTTCACGGTGGAAATCAAAAGAAGTGAATGTATGTCCTTATTACGGAAGTCGCTTCAGAGACAAAAGTAATTACTTGGAAGAAGTTGATGTCATTCTGAACATCACGCCACCAAGTGCCAATATAATTTAAATAAAAACGCATGTTTTCTCAGTTCTTTTCCGTCAAACCATCATGACCGACCTTACAAAGAAGTCATTAAAAAAACTAATCCCTTTTTTTTCTTTTCTCGGAAATGGATGACTGAGCATGAATAAGAAATTCGGAATAAAGAATAGGATATTCAAGAAAAGCAGAAACAAATATGATAGATGTGGAGCTGAAAAATTGGAAAATAATTTAATTAACACTTTTAGGAAATCTTAAATACAAAATGGAACAAGGGTAAGATTAAAAACACCACTGCATACAACTAACTTTTACATTTAAGGAAATAAAATAACATATCAGCAAAAGTACGGAATGGAAATAAAATAGAATGACAACAAAAGACACGAAACACAATTGAATAGAACCACTGGAATTAAGGTAAAACAGAATATAAATTATGACCAAAGGTAAGAAAACCAACATAAATAAATAATAAAAACCGTTAGGTAATAATATAATTTCTTCATATTGAAAGAGGCGTTTATATGGCGCGCATGCGCTAATTCGGCCTGATATAAACTAACGGGGAGGGAAACACATTTTGGACAGGGCTGTAAAGCTGATTGGAACTCTTTCCCCACCAAAATGTGATATAAGGATAAGGAATGTTCAATCAATCTTGGTTTTAGATCATTTTTCATTATACTTTCCACAAATATTAGATAAACAGGCGCGAACGATTTTTTCTTCAAAATCTTGTGTAAAGTTTAAATTTGCTATATGTTGCAAATAGGGAGCCCATCTAAATGACGTTCCACGTCGTTTCGGAACAATAATTATAATCTTCGCATAATCTTTTAGGAATATTCTAATGGTTTTAAAAAGAACCGATTCATGGAGTTTATCCAATGTTGGACCAACTGTGGAGTTTGAATTTTGAAACTGAATTCAAGAACTAAATTGGAAATCTGGGACAGGCTTCATTGGATCCAGATAAAGAAATCAAGTCATAAATTTAGTTTTGACTCATTATTTAATTTCAGAATACAGATCTACAACTCGTATCCTGAATTTTGTTTATGAATTGAAATCCTAAATAAGACTCTGGATTCAGTCCCGAACATAATTAGAGAACAAAATTCAGTTCCAAAATCTTGTCAAGAATCCAGAAGTAGGATTCAGTTCCAAAGCCATAGTTTTTAAATCTAAACCTGTAATCTAAAACTAAATACTGAAACTGAAGTATGTCATTTAATTTTAAACCTGAAATTAAGTAAAGAATTTAGAAGGACCAGAATCGTGATTCTAAATTTAGTTTTAGAATTCAGCTGGTTGAAGGCGGCTGCTCACCACGACATCCGAAATACGAATGAAATCACTACCTGAACGTTTAAGGGGTTCCCGAAGTGGTCGATATAGACCCCTTGGGGTCGATATCCTTTTTGCGGGGGTCGACGTAAACGAAAACTGACTATGGGGGTCGACGAGGTCTTGATTTCAAGATCCTCTATTGTTTGATATAAGTTGTTATTTGAAATATTTACGCTAAAAAAGTTGTGTTTATTTGACCATCCGCAGAAATTCGTAAATATTTTACATCAATATTAAAAAAAGCAGGAAATTGCATTTTCAAAGGAATTTGTTGATGGGGGTCTGAGGCCTAAGTTAATTTTAGTAAAGGGGTCCATGACCCAAAATAGTTTGGGAACCCCTGGTTTAGGGCATTATACTACGCAGAAGGTCTGTTGTTGCTGCCAGGCTCGCGCACAGGGGGTGGCTGTGAAGGGGTTGAAGAAGGGGAGGAAAAGATCGCCATCCACAATTTTGACACTAGAAAACAAATTCTGAGAACGAAGTATGAATTGTCATGTTATTTGCACTTTTATATAATAAGTACTCTATAGTTCATGGACCTTAATGTTTAAAAATCTTCCATTGAGGGGGAGGGGTGGTAGGAGAGTTAAAACCGCCAAACCCCCCCGGCACACAGGCCTGGTTGCTGCTGTTTATGAAAAGTTTTCATCAAGACGTCCAGTTCCGTATAAAGCACAAGAAGAAATGATAAATTTTCGACCATGATTTACCTTTTACACTCCTACAGTTGAACATCGGGACTGATATACGTCTGACTACCTCAAAACCGTCGTCGTGTGTACGGGAAGGGAAGCAAGCGAGGTGAGTTTTCCTCATTGTTAATCAAAATTGGAGAAACGTAATTTTTGAGTTATTTATGGTTATCCCACTCTGTTGAAAATTTTTCATACATTGCTGATCATAGATTTGATATTATGGAGAAAGAATTATGTTGTTGTGTTTAGTACAACTCGAGATATTCACGATTAAGTTGTACACATTCTTACTCAGGACGAATTTTGAAAAGGCGCCCCTATAATTACGCCCAAAATAGTGGCGATCACTCACATCTGCAAGCGTTCGCCATGCTGCACATTGAATATTTTACGCACAGTATTGGAGTTAGAATATCTTTTATCGGTATTGCATACTTCATTAGGTGTGAATAAGTATTACAATGTTATATATCATATGAAAAAACCTTGTAATCACTGTGAATATCTTCGCTGAATTTCAGTTTGTGCGTGTGTATGTGAAAAAACTACTCATAAACTTAGATTCAAACAATGTTTAGCCTTTCTCTATAGAAAGGATAAAGAATGGCTGGAAAACTGACTTTTGATCGGAATCTCGGAGACCTGGAATGTTGTATTTCATTCTACTTAGCTCGACGATATCAGATAATCACCCTCATTCTTGTTTACGTCCGTATCGACCATACGATGAACTGCTACTTTTGAACGAATACGAAAAACCCATTCTTGTTTTCACTCGAATGAATTCGAACGCGACTCGTTTGCCACAAAATATTCAAATATCAGTAAACTTTTTCAAGTATATGCTAAGCCTTGATGAAATCAGTTCAATTCTTGTGATAACCATATGCGAAACGCTAGAATGTATTCCAGTTTAGCTTCAAACAATACGTGATTTTCAATCATATAATAAATTTGTGTTTTGCATAGAACATTTAGAAAGCATAGCAGTCATAGTAAAATGATGTTTTTTTCTGGTGAGCCTTCGAATATATGCGCGGTTCCAAATTTTTGCGAATCAAATTTTACATCTATTAGGTACTTTATGGAAAATACGCCATGGATAAACATGCTTTATTTTACATTAAATGCATGATTTTATCAATGTAATAAATATGTAGACTATCGAAAACATGACAAAATTGCAAGAAGAATGCAACGTATTTTTTCATTTTCATTTTTCATTTTTTTTTCATAAATATCTATTTATTAATCTTATTTTTGTGTATTACATCAACATTTTACAGTACAAGTTTTGTTCTAGTATATCCAGGGAGGCCATCTCATGTACTTCACTAGTCCTTGTCCAAGGGAGTAGATTTAGAATCTTCTTTAAGATCTTACTTTGAATACGCTGAAGCCTCAGTTTGTGCGTTCGTGCACAGTCCCACCAAACAGGAACTGCGTATTCAATTGCGGGGTAGATGATTTGTTTATAGACAGCCATCTGATTCTTCAGGTACAGTTTAGATGTTCTACAAATCAGCGGATACAGAGACCTAATGAGTATGCTGCATTTTTGAACGATTTTGTCAACATGTGACCTAAATATCAGATGTCTGTCAAAGGTGAGTCCTAGATAGATAAATTCATCGGACCATTGAATGACCTCACCACCGAATCGTATTCGGCATTCGTCTGATGGAACAAGTTTTGGAGATCTTGAATGTGGAAACAAGATGACCTGAGTTTTTTCTGCATTGATCACAATTTTTCAGCTTGTAAAATATTCAGTTAGAGCGTCCAGACCTGTCTGTAGTTTATTCTTCAGAGCATTAATGACAAGACCTTTGTAAAGAATGGCAGTATCATCAGCAAATTGTGACAGAACACCACCACCCGGAAGAGGTGGGATGTCTGATGTAAAAATGTTGTATAGGATGGGACCTCAGATACTTCCTTGGGGTACACCAGCAGGAATAGTAAATCTTTCTGAAAGTGCATTATTCAGAGAAACCTGGAATGCTCTATCTGCAAGATAATTTTTGATAATTTTAATAAGATACATGGGAAAATTATACCGATGCAGTTTGAACACCAGGTCATCGTGCCACACATTATCGAATGCCTTTTCAATAACCAATATTGCCATGGCAGTCGTTTTGGACACTGATTTGTTTTGCTGGATCTGCGAAAGCAAGAATTCGCCTTTGTATTGACTTCTCAAACAGCTTGGATAGGGCAGAGAGTAAGCTGATGGGCCGATAGCGCTAGGAAAAAAAAGGATCTTTCTCCGGTTTCAAAACTGGGATAACTTTATCTAACTTCCACATTGAAGGGAAGTAACAAAGCTCCCAGCACCAATTAAAAATTTTAGATAACAAAACAAATGAGCGAATACTCAAATGTTTCAACTCAATGTTGATTGTGTTGTCGAAACCGGGAGCCTTCATATTTTTGGATTTTTTTCAAAATAACCATCAGTTCATTCGCAGTGACTCTACTTTCCTCAGGAACCAAGCTGTCTGACTGGTCAACCTCAGCTACGCTATCAGCAATGGCTCTTTCATATGGACTAATAATGTTGAGTCCTAAATGTGTTCTCACACACAAACTGCTGGTCTATCGCATTTGCCATCTCTACTGGTGTGATTAAAGGTATTCCTTCAGCTGCGTCCTGGGGTGACATCAGAGGAGGAATAGGCTTCGGTTTTTTCTTAAGCACCTTCGTTAAGGACCAGAAGGGCTTTGAATGTGGGAGAATTTCTCGAAGCTTTTGCCGGAAGTACCTGTTGCGAAGCTCAAATATCCTTTCCTGGATTATCCTAGTTAAGTTGTTATAAGAAGTCTTCTTATCTAGGATGCCAGTTCATCGATACTGCTAGATATTTCGAAGTCGGATGAGTTTTGAAGAGAGGAACTCTGCTTATGTTGTACTGGAACCGTCCTATCACGAGCGACTGTGATTGAATGCTGGAAGGAAGATAGGGCCGTATCAATTTCCATCGGGGAATCTAGTGGCAAATCGATATTAATAAGTTGGTCGGCGATTTGTTGAAATTGGACCCAGTCGGTACGATAATAGTTCCTCGGAGGTTTAACAGGCACTGTTTCTGGTGAAGATCCCAACGTCAATATTACTGGAAAGTGGTCGGAAGAGAGCTCGTTGAAGACAACCGGTGAGCTGTCTATGGCGATGTTGCTGATGAATATATCCAAAATGGAATGAACTCCCGATCTGGAAAGTCGCGTTGGTTGATCCGGAGTTAGCTGTCCAGCTCCGTAATCTTCGGCAAGTACGAATCCGTTTCGATTCTGTCTTTTGTTTCCCCACAGCTCATGCCGTTTGTTCAGGTCTCCAGCAATGATGAATTTGTTCTGTCGTCGAGTGAGCATAACCAGATCTCGCTTTAATGATGCACACGTACCATCTCGAAGATTGGTATGTTTGGGGCAGTACGCTGCAATGATGATGATGGGTCCCATTGTCGTTGTAATCTCAATTCCGATGGCTTCTATGAGTTGCAATTTAAAGGGTGACAGAAGCCTGTGCTGTATTCATCGATTAATGGCAATGGCAACTCCCCCTTCTCTGGTAGTTGTCCTGTCAAGCCTGTGAATCCTGTAATTGGAAATAAAAATTTCAGGTTTAAGATGAGTTTCAGTTAAAATAGCAATATCGGCATTCTTCTATTGAAGAAAGTCGGATAATTCAGCAGTTTTGCTCCTGAGTGAGCAAGCATTCCAATTTACTACAACCAACTCATTATATTGCATATTCGATGATGAATTTGCCTAAGGCGTTGATTTGATCTAACCGCGTTCTGCAGTTTTGTGGTTTTGTTGTCATTGTTTCAAAAATTACGATCAGTTGTTCATCAGAGAATAAGTCACCAGAGTCATCCTTTGCTTGTGGTTGATTATTGCCCCACCCAGGAGGGACTTTGGAGGAAGAATCTTTTTGTGATCCAGCGGCTGAATCTTTTGGATTGCTGCGAGGAAGTGGCGACAAATTTGGAATATCCCTCTTCGGTGGGAGCCGTGGGAAATTAATTTAATCCTTCTGTGGAACATTCTTGCGCGTTGATTGTTTACGGGACGCCTGCTGTCGAATTTTTGTGAACTCAGCACGTTTGGGACACGATTTGCTAGTAGATGGATGGTCGCCATCACAGTTCACACATTTCACAGCGATGTCATCTAGTAAGCAATCGTTGGTATTGTGTGATTCGGAACATTTCCCTCACCGACTTTTCATGTGGCAATTCAAGCAGTTCGTGACACATCGATGTACGGGTTTATGCTTTTGCCATTCGATGATTATATGGAATAACGATTTTATCGTTTTTAGTTGACTCATGGTGATGGAGCCCTTCTCCAGATGAACCAGGTATAGTTGATCTCGATACTTTTTACCCGTATAATGTCGTTTCATTTTGAATACCATCACGGGTTTTGGTCCAGCCTCCGACCGTGCCTGCTTTAGTTCGACTTCCATCATGTCGGGTAGTCCTCGAAGTACAACCTTCATAGGTTTGTTGGCGGCAATGTCGTGTGTAAAGTATTCTGCTTTTATCTGCTTCAGGTACAATTCCACTGCTTTGTAGTGGTTCAAAGCTGGAACAATTTTTTTGTAGCCTTCAGTACATAAACGGATAAAATTGTAGATGATTTCTTGGAAAAAATTTTGATAAATTTTGCAATGTTCAGCTTGGGCCAATGATATTAAATTGCGCAGCCTAGCATGTTAATGTAAGGCCCCTGCTTTGAATATATGATATACAAAACACCATTAAAATTCCCGTTCTACACTATTTATTTTACTCTATCACAAGCGCAATCAGTTTTTTCATCACAAAATTTATATATAAACAGGTTAATGTATGATCTTACACCTGATCTATGACCTGATGTTCGACGTAATAACAAGTGATTTATCTGCAATATTCCTAATGCTAAGCAAAAAAGCATTGGAATTAACAGCCCGATCAGCAGTATCTGCGAAAAATATGTTGCATTTTTCTCGCAATTTTGTCATGTTTTCGATAGTCTACATATTTATTACATTGCACAGTGGTTCAAAAGCGCAATTTCACGTGGTGTGATGATTCCTTTATCATATCTATATATATAAAAATGCAGAGATCATTCTTTGTAATCGCATCACTTGAGAACGGATGGACGAATTTACATGATTCTTTTTTAGTTTGATTAGTTTCTACCACCGCCGGGTCCGTACATAAAAAAAAATTGCAAAACTTGCCGGAAAACTGGGGAAAATCCATAAAGTTGTTTTGTATTGAAAATGGAATTTTCCACTGAAAAAGTCGCCAATGATTGCTAGATCATCGATAGGTGTTTGGCGCATAACGAGTTGCATAAGTGTTTGGCCGTCGAAGAAAGGAATACTAGATCGTTAAACGAATCTTTTGGCGCGCAACGAGTTGTTTTGTGTGAAGTTTTCACGTGCATACTTGATTCATGTTATTTGTCATTTCGAGTCACGTGCTTAATTGGATATCACAATTATTGCTTGCCAAATGACTCAATAACGGAATACATATGACTGTTCTAGAAAACCGCTGTAGGCAGGAGAAAAAGTTCTGATATCGTTTACCAGTTGATGGATTTTGTGTAATGGAGTTTAATAATATTGGTCATCATGAGCGCGAGTTTAACAAATCAGAAAATTTTTGATTGAATCAATGAAAAGATTGTTCTGTAGAAGCGCTAATGTCAAACTAATACATTTTCCTTGCTCTCTAATGATTTAGCGCACATAATAAGTGGCCATTAGTTATCAATGTTCAATATGATTATCATAATGGATTTATACTGCCCTTTTATATTTCATATTCTAAGAAGAATGCTCAAATTGGCAAGATCAATATAAAATTAAAATTTAAGCGACGTCTCTCTAAGCAACCAAAAGTTCCCCAGTACCTGACAGGCCCGTGTGGGGTTTCAAAAGAGGGTTCAAGGGGATCAAAAGAAGAGGGCCAGGTGTTCAAGAGGGGAGTGGGGGGGGGGAGGTTATTCAAGGAGGGTGGATATTAAAGGGTGGAGAATGCGCACAAATTTGAAGGAAAATAAATGACGCCAGGACTATTGTAGCTGAAGTCATTAAAAATACTCCATTAAGAAATGAACAAACTAAAAATGAAAGAGAGATAGTTAAACAATGGCGGGAAAAGCCAGTTTTTTATGTTAAAGCTGACAAAGGAAACAAAGTTGTTATTATAGATTATGACAATCTAATCACCCAAAAAATTAATGACCGTTAATCTCAATCTTAGGCTCAAATTAAAGGACTTATGGTCCTACCAAAAATTACTGCATATTTTCGGATACAACAAACATTTAAATCGTCATTTAGAGTGCGATGGCAAAATTGTATAAAATCTTCAAAATTTGAATAAAAACTAGTAGAGTTTGTACGTCGTGTTAGTCGATGGCCGTACGAACCGTCTTCGATTATACCGGTTCTCGGGTTCCGGTGCTGGAAGTGCATATAATAGTGAACCCACTTCGTTTTCTTAAGGATGACCTTTGCGATCAAAGCACTGTTTCATTCTGTATGTTATATTAGTAAATGCACAAGCAACTCCTTGGTTTATTTCAAAAATCAAAGAGAAAATTTTTGAATAGAATACCACAATATTATACATGAGAAAGGCATCACTACACTAGTAAGTGGATTAAAACAGGTTTTTTTTTGGTTTAGATTATAGAGGTTTTAACCTTAAGGTCATTCACCTCTTCGGGTCAGAAAGTTGGGAATCGATACCAGGTGGGTTACGTAAAAGGCATCCACTTATCCATCACTCTATACCCGTCCTCGGCCGGCATGTTGTACTTTACGTTTTCATGCACAACATAATGTTTATTGTTGTTTTAACTGCGAAATTACTTGCCTCGCTATCAGAGACAAATTGAATGTAAATAGCATTATTTGCTTTATTGAGCTGTATCACAGTAGTTAGTAGTCGAATGCAACACACAATTCAACATCGATTGACCTTGATCGCGAAATCACCACTTTCCTTTGTGCGTTAGATTTGCTAATTTCGGATCGTCCATTGGTACGGTGTCACTGTTGTAGGTGGGATCTTCTTCGTGGGGGTTTCTTGTTTTATTGCAGTTTATAGCTGAAGCAGACATACCTTGTTATACATAGATTGTATATGATGGTTTCGTTTATGAGAGTGTTTCGTTGTTGTTGATGGCTGTCTTCGAATTACTAAGGTAGTTAGGGCTGGTGTTGATGACTTTTGGTTCAGTTTCTCGCAAGGTTCACCATATACGCAGATAAATGGAGCTTGTTTGAAATAACGAATTGTTAGTAAAATTTAAAATTTGATTAATGTTTATTTCAAGCTGGAATATAATTCTTTTGAACCAATTTCTTTCTGAATTAACAACAACGATTTTTGTTTTTATTTGAGTTAAAGTAAAGGCCACGATAAATGAACACAATTATTTTCCATAAATTGGTTTATTTATTAAGGCAGTTTACATTTTTTTTCATCGTAACCACTTTTACATAGAACTCTTAACCTAATATATTTCTAATATAGTCATAATGATTTAAATTTAATTAAACGTATTCCTTTTATTTTCTCAATATCTTATTAGGTGTTTCACAATTAATTATTAAACTTACTCAAGAATAATATTTTAATCAAACGATTAGCTGCTCTAATTTATAGAAATAAACTGTTATTTTTTTATATTCTGTTGATGATCTCATAAACTCTTTCGAGTTTGTTTGTATCAGCACACCATTTTTATTCAAATTTAGCTATTTGTTGATGTAATGGAAGCAGTTGGAGTCAAGCATAAGTCTGGAAAGGATCAAATATCAAATTGAAACTTTATGAAATGGTACAGAAGTTTCATGTATGGAAGGTCACGACAAGCAAGAATGTCTCGAAATGGGACATTGGGTAGTCTTGTCCATGTCTTTGTAAAAAAGCAACCACCGACCCAGATCATCCTCATCCCATGAAGCTTACCAATTAGGAAGTGTTCTTCGACGACCGGACTGTAAAATTCGTTGAAAGTAATTTCTCCTTCGATAGCACCCCTTTTGGCCGGGATGTCCACTTTCTCATTACCTGGAATGGAGCTAATGGGACCCACACTATTGTGGCACATTTAGCAGCCAACACGGTTGATATACGACGAGGCACATCACCAATCCAATTCTCAATCTTTTCTCTTATCATTATTTTTCCAGGTTCAATATGTTGATAAACATTCAAAACAGTGACATGATGCACCGAGATTTCAAAATATTTTTTTTTTTCATCGTTGGAAGTAACATCAATTTTTCAGAGAAACATTAATTTGTCAGCATGGATCTGATAACATGGAAAGGGACTGTATTTGGAACGAAACCCTCTTATTTTCAAAAACAAAACAAAAGTTCAATTTTGACTAAGCGTAAGTTGAAACGAATAATTATTATACATTATAGTCTTGTCTAACAAGTTTGTAAATTTAAAGTACTTAAAATCTTGACTTTATCCAAAGTTCGTTCATTTGAAATGATTTGTTGGGTTGCATTAACTATAACATTGATTTCTTATAATACTCGCGATAATTATTGAATCAAACTAATCCACAAAGATAAATAAAAATTTCGTGTTTTGTCGTTTCAAGCAACAATGTTAACAATTTCAACAGATTTTCTCATGTCACTGTTAATAATAAAAATCGTATCGATAAAGTCAAATTTCATTTTTTCGCAATTTTTTTCTATTACATCTTCCGATCCAGAAATATTCACCATAATTCTTCCGAACTGGATCAATGACATCGTAGTAGCTTTTAGATAACCCTAACTATATCGAAATTTGTCGAGTCATCTACGAGAAAACATAGCAGAGAAAAAAAGCTCGTTTTTGTAGGTAACGTCAATAATATCAACCGAAAGTGACAGCCAATTCTCGGCTAATTTTTCAAAAGGGCGTATAAGCAAGTGACAGTTTCTCTTTCTTTACTTTCTCTTCTATTAATTACCAAGCGGTTTCCACGTTTATCACTCAACTCTTCGCATGAAATGAAACCCGAAACTTTCGACTTTCAAACCGAATAGGGATATTAAAGAAAATCTTTTAAATCACATCACAATAATCGAAAGAGAGAGTGATTATAGAGGAACTGTTACTTGCTTATACGACATTTTGAAAAATTAACCGAGAATTGTTCTTCGATCTTGATCCTTAGATTGAGTCTAAGACTGTTCAAATCGGTTCATTCATCTCCGAGACAGAAAAAGGTGCGATTCGTCGATTAAGCTACTTCTACGATTATTTTTATGAACATGGAAGTGTCAGCCATTTAATCTTCGATCTTGATGTATTATCTAATAGTATATTTTTGATATTTTATTCATGTATTTTTTTATTGGTATTTTTTGTCTTCAGCTCATCAGTGCATAGCAGGTCATGTTAAACTATCACGCCAGTAATTCAACATAAAAAATACTACCGCATTCCGCTAATAGTAGCAAAGTCAAAGGTCGTTGAAATCGATTTAGCCATCTGATATATATATATATATATATATATATATATATATATATATATATATATATATATATATATATATATATATATATATATATATATATATATATATATATATGTATATATATATATATATATATATATATATATATATATATATATATATATATATATATATATATATATATATATATATATATATATATATATATATATATATATATATATATATATATATATATATATATATATATATATCTTTTATGCGAATTTACGCATAACTCTGGAAATTCGCATTAAAAAACGCATAACTCTGAAACTTCGCATAAAAAAAACCGCGGAAGGGAAACCACATAACTCTGAAAATTCGCATAACTCTGAAACTTTGCATAAAAAAAACCGCATAACTCTGAAAATTCGCCTAAAAAAAGTCGCGTAAAAACCGCATAAAAAAGACCTCAGTGTATATACGCTTTCGTCAAACTGAGTCGAACGATATTTAACAAATCATAAAAAATTGCTAAATCATAAATCTTGCTTTAAAATTTTAAACTCCACAAAAACCTCCTGAAAACTACTATAAGAGCATATTCCTGCCAAAAGAATAAGGTTCATAAGGTTTATAAAGCGAAGTGAAGAATCAGCATACCTGCGTTAAATCTTTTTTGCAATGATTGAAAATTCAAGAAAATGTTGAATTCAGCTTTACGATCAACATTAAACTTATCCTGATGGAATGAATTCCGCAATGAACAAACTGTCATTTTAATAATATTTTTCTTAAATATGTTTTTGGCATGTCGGGTTTGAATCAGTAATAATATTTTAATAGAATTTAATTTTAATTTAATTACGAGTTTGAGTCTTTTTTACTGAAGGTAAAAACTTCATGCGACCAAGGGGAGGACGCTTAGAACAATGTGCCAATCACACATTAACGCAATGCGTTGGTGCATTTATCAATATTGGCACTTTCGTTGTTATACAGTTGCACAGTTGCGGCGTAGGACACAGTAGTTCGTAGGACACAGAGTGGCACACTTAGATTCACAGTATATCACATGTTTTTTTATGGCTCAATATAGTTTGTGTTAGGCGACTCTCCCCTTGCATGCGCCATTATTTTTTGTATAGAAAGTCTATACAATCACTGCAAAAACCAACTTTTTAACCAAGGCCCGGAGGACCGAATATCATATACCATTCGACTCAGCTCGACGAGCTGAGATAATGTTTGTGTGTGTGACAAATATTGTCACAAAACTTTGCTCGGAGATGGCTGAACCGATATTCACGAACTTAGATTCAAATGAAATGTCCCATACAAAGTTCCTGAATATAATTTCTATCCTACTCCCGCTTCCGGGATTACAGGATGATATGTAAGGAAAATGTGAAATTAATGTCACTTAATTTTCTCAAAGATGGTAGAATTTTTTCCAAAATTCAAATCTTCATAGAGAATAGTAAATAGATGTGTAAGTCATATTAGTGTATGGTTCAGTGAACCGAGTGTCACTACCAATAGTAAAGAAATGTAATAAAATGTAGCTCACTTCATTTTCTCACATATGATTGAATAGATTTTTAATAACTTAAATTCAAATGTAATATATCAATGTAGTTCAAATTGTAGTATTCCGGGGAATTTCTGCTGTAATATACAGGAGAAAATGTAAATGAGAAAAGCATCATTACACCACTAGGTGGATTAAAACAGTTTTTTCGTGAATGTTTCGATGCGTCGAAACTTGTGTATACGTTCTGAATATGAATAACAGTCCATCATATTTCCTCGTTTTAGTATTTAAGTGCCAATAAATGCTACTGTATAGAACATCAAAATAGCGGTCGTGAATTTTCCTTAATGCAAATTACACTTAAACTAAAAAGTAATCAATCAAATAACCCACAATAAATGTGTCACATATGTACTTTACAACCGTCAAATTTGCTCTGAGTGAAACTGTCATCCAATGAACACGCACACTCACAAAATCAGATTTAGGAAAGAATTGAACTGACAACGGTTCAAAGAGAATCTTTGAAAGCAAGTACAAGTTGTTTTTTTCTCAGTTCAGTTGTTAAAAAAAGATTTTATACAAGCTTTAAAAACTATTATATTACTTTTCAAAATAAGCACTAATCATATTTGTAATTTGTGCTCCCTCACAATAGTGTAAGCACGACATAAATCATACGCTTCAATTTTCTCAAAGATGACTGAACCGATCTCTACAAATTTGAACTCGTTTGGAAGCTATTATTGGGTTGTGAACCAAACTTTTGGTTTCGAGAATATTGTCAAATATGCGACGTAAGCGTTGAGTCACGCTTTGCTGACCAAACCGATTCAATCTGAAAAAATTTGTACTGAAGATTAGCCCGAATTCGTGTAACAAATTACCCAAGAGAAAAATATTGTTTTAATGAAACTGTTTAAATGACAAGAGAAAGGCATTGTCACTATGTGGATTTAGAAGAGGTTATATGCTTTCCCTGTGAAAACCGACTTCACAACAAAGGGACGAGATTTATATACCATTCGACTCACTTCATCGAGATCACAAAATGTCTTCGTGTGTATGAATGTATGTATGTGTGTATGTGACCAATAGTGTCATTTAATTTTCTCAGAGATTACTGAACCGGCTCAGTTTCAAGTGAAAGGTCTTATGATCTCATAGACTTTTATTCAATTTTATTCTGATCCTACCTCCGATTCCGAAATTACAGGGTGATATGCACAAAAATGGGAGAATTGTCACTCGCTTTTCTCAGAAAGGGCTGAATCAACTTTCACAAACTTAGATTCAAACGAAAGGTCTTATGGTCCCATAGTTTGCTATTGAATTTCATCTTTAAATCTATTAGAAAATGAACATTCAATTTTTTTGGAAATTTCTCAACCAATTTTCACAAACTAAACTGGTTTCGGCATTACAGCAGATAAGTAATAAAATGTCAATATCTGGAGTAGTTTTTTCACAAGCTCTCATTGTCTAAAAAAATACTGTGTTTCGGGAGATCAAAGTTCTATATTAAAAATGTATGTATGTGTGAAGCCACCATCAGTTCAAGGCATTACCAGTGGATGCAGGTATATTTACAGTAGATCCGAATTTGATTATCAGATAGCTATCACATTTTGGCTGTTAATAAGGCCAAAATGGGTTTTGAGGACCCGGTGCCTTCCAGTGGAAACATCCGGCCATATAATAAAGAATTTCGCTATACCAGCTAAGTTTTCCCTACGGAACTCAGGTAAGCAATTCACTCCATCATCCAGTCATTCACTTGTAAGATGCACTCTCAACCCCTCCTCATCTATTTATATAAAAATGGATGTAAGTTTGTATGTTTGTAACGCCATAACTTCGGAACTACTGAACGGATTACCACCAAACTTTGCACAGGTACTACTCGCATTTCAGAGATGGTTTAGGGAGCATTTTTATAGAGGAGGGAGCGTAGCAAGTGCAATTAACAGGAGGGGGTCATGAAAAAAATCATATAACTTGACAAGAATCGATACGTTTTGAAGACCATAGAAACATTTTGCATACGATAGATATGACTTTACGGGAGGGTGGATGTAGCAAGTGGCTTTAAAAAGGTGGGTGTAATGTTTGTAATTTAATAACTCCGGAACTAATTAGCGGATTGCTATCAAACTAGGTACAGATACTTCTTGCTCTTCTGAGAAGGTTATAAGGGTATTTTAACGGGGGAGGGTGCGTAGTAAGTATCCTCAACAGGGTGGTCATGAAAAAGTTTGTCTAATTTGACGAGAATCGATACTTTTCTTAGACCATAGAAACAGTTTGCATATATTAGATATTATATGGGTGCTGGATGTAGCAAGTGCCTTTAAAAAGGGGGGTGTAATGTTTGTAATGTAATAACTCAGCAACTAATTAGCGGATTGCTATCAAACTAGGTACAGATACTTATTGCTCCTAAGAGATGGTCATAAAAGTATTTTTGTGGGGGATGGAGCGTAGCAAGTGCCCTCAACAGTCATGGGGGGTCATGAAAAAATGTGTCTAATTTGACGAGAATCGATACTTTTTGAAAACCATAGAAACATTTTACATTCCGTAGGTACTCCAAAACTACTGAACGTATTGCAATCAAACTTGGCGTAGGTACTTCTTGCTCTTCAGAGATGATCATTAGGACATTCTCAGGGGAGAGAGAGTGTAGCAAGCGTTCTTGATTTGAGGAGGCCATGTCGGAATTTATCTTTTTTAGAGAAAATTTAAACCTTTTTAAACCATACTTACATTTTGAAAAACTCAAATATGGTTTTAAGGATATTTGTGGGGGGTGGATATAATGAGTGCCTCTAAAAAAGGAAGTTTAATGTGAAGTTTATTGAATTTTCCATAAAACGATACTTCTTGCTGAGTACAGATATTATTTGCGCTTAAGATGATCCTAAGAGCATTTTTAAGAAGAGAGTGGGAGCGGGTGGATAAAGTAAGGGTCTCATTCAAGGGAGGAGCAAAGTTCAAATTGTTAATATAATCGAAAGTAACTCCAAAACAACTCAAACTCACCACACCTAATTAGGTTGGATATTTCAGGCTGGGGAAAGGGGGGGGGGGGCAAAGTTCCATAAGAACTCAGTAAATTATCGCCAAACTTGGCACAGGTACTTCTTACTATTCAGAGGTGGTCACGACAAGCTTAGACATTTATGACAAAGGTTTATTGTGACATTTTCTTATTCGTCGTCAAACAAGATAGGGACAGACTAGGAGAAGGGGATCTTGAAAATCAATTTTCATCTTGATTTTTTTATAAAATAAGAGAGGGGCAAGAATGTCAAGATTGTGCTAGATAGTATTGCTATCGTTAATTTGAATTAAGTAGTACTGCTTTTGTTAATTTTAATGAATTAATCGATACACAGATACTTCATACACTACTAAGAGGTGGTCATAAGGGTTATCATGGAGGAGAGCTGTAATAAGTTCACTAATAAAAGGGGAGTTCAATATAAAATTTATTCTACGAGAAACGATGCATCTTGGCAAATACAGATACTACTTTTATGTCAATGTAGATTAAAAGGTTATTCTAAGGGAGAGGGAGTGCAGCAAGTGCTACAAACATGGGAAGTGTAAGGTAAAATTGATTGAATAGCAACATAAAACTGCTCAGAGTATTACACTAAGTAGGACAACTTCGGGAATTTTGTTCGGCCTTTTCTTCACGAAACATTTCCGAGCAACGCCGGGTCATTCAGCTAGTTGTCGATATAATTGGGCATAATATTGTATAATGTATAATATAATATAATATAATATAATATAATATAATATAATATAATATAATATAATATAATATAATATAATATAATATAATATAATATAATATAATTATAATAATAATAATAATAATAATAATAATAATTCAAAATTCGAAATTTCCCGAAGTAACCGGAGTTCGATTCCAGAAGTACCGGAAGAAAACGAAAACTCTAAAGCGAAATTCACTCAATTTTCTTAGAGAAGATTTGATCGATTTTCACAAACTGAGGCTCAAATGAAAGGTCCTATAGTCTCATAGTTGAATTTCATCCGGGTTCGACTTCCGGTTCTGGAATTATATGGTAATGTGTGTTTAACATTTCAAACCTAAACCAATGAAAGTCATAATCATCTCAGAATCCAGTAGAACTTAATTTGTGTGTAGATTTCACAGGTTTCCTAACTGCTAGTTACCTGATACATCACTATTATTTCTTTCTTTTTACGCGGATTTCCGAAGTTACGCGGTTGTTCACTCGTTGAGGGTTCCACCAGAGGTGGCACAGAAGTTCAATGGTTGTAAAAACCACCAGTTACCGTTAACATCGTGGGTGTGGGTTTGTGAGGCTTACAAAACGGGCATAGTTGACAGATTAATTTAAATCAAAATCATAATCCATTTTGCTTTGTAGTAAAAAATTGTAACCAAAAAAAATTCTCACGAATGTTCAAACTACTTACTTCTTTCTTTTTACTGTTCACTATTTTCAAAATAGAATTTTTCACACCGGGAATACACGTACAGTATTTGATGTTTGGTCAATTCACGTAAACAAACTGATGATACTCTATTCATTTTAGGGGATGTTCGCATAACATTCATTTTCGTCACGTATAATATTCAATTTGACATTTGGAGCCATTTTACGTGATTTTTCAAGTGATTCGAATATGAATTTTCATTTGTGTGTCAAGATAATGATCACGCTTACTTGTGGTTCTAAAGAATTGGACCAAAAGTCGCACTGTTTCGTAAAAACCATACCTACCCAAACTTGAATACAACGGGTATTACGACATTTTGGGTAAATATGCATATGGGTATTACTCCCTTTTGTTGTCATTTGTAAATGAGTATAAAGTACCAAAGACATTGGAAATCTATTCCTGCCTCACAGTATATTTATATGTTTAAATGTAAACAAGCATTTTAATGTATTTTACTTACCAACTAGAGCCTGATACGGCTCGCCATCTAAAACATTTTGATTTCCATCCTGAATTTTGGTAAAAGTTTTACTACTCACTCGGGTCGGGTACGGGTACAGGTAATTTTTAAACGGGTACTGGTCGGGTGCGGGTAATTTTTTTTTTATTTTTTATCGGGTACGGGTAATTTTTTTTATTATTGATCGGGTACGGGTAATTTTTTTAATTTTTAATCGGGTACGGGTAAATTTTTTTGCTGATCACTCGGGTACGGGTCGGGTTCAGGTATAAGAATTTCTATACCCGACCATCTCTACTCAGCACTAAACAGGAAAGTAATAATGCAATAGTTGTTTAAGGACATAAACTCTTTTCAATTGAATTCTTGATTAATACATTAGACTGCTGTATTGCTGTATTAGACAAAATCTTCTCGCAAACTGAGTTTCGTCGAATTCTGAGATAATTATAACTTTCGTTGGTTTAGTTTTCGAAAAAATCACACAGAAAAAAACAGTTTGGACAAGGACAAGTTTTTTTCAAATAACTGTTTCTCCATAAGAGTATCCAACATGAATTTTTGGCTGTAGGTAGGTAACATAATCACCGATCTTGTAAAGAAATTTCATCCAAATTAAAACAGTTTTCTTTTTTGCAAACCGACTATAAAGTTTCAAAATAGATTTTTTCAGTGTAGGAGTTGATCAGGATTTTTTCCAATACTTTAATGAAAAATTTGACTAATTTTGTAAAAACCACTCATACAAAACAATTGTGTGGGATTTTTTATTTTCGTCATTTGGATTATTTTTGGAAAAACAAAGTCTTCAATTTACAGTAAGTTCAATTAAATCTGAGAGGATGCTGAATACGATTTAGCGCGAAATTTATCCATATTATTATTTTCGATTATAGTCCAATGGGCATTTTTTTCACTAGACTATCAGAAGAATTCTCACTCTATAGCAACATCGAGTCGCCTAAGTACGATTTTTTTTTTCTCGAGTACTCGAATTTTCACCGCACTTACACAAGACGACGTGCTTACTCATCGGAAGTCGGCTTCTTCAATTATAATGTAGTGAAGTTAGCTCTATTTTGCCTTTCTCACATAGAAAGGTTATGCAATGAAAACCCGACTAGTAAAAGTGTCATAAACCATTCGACTGAGATCATTGAGCTGAGCAATCTCTCTCTCTGCTCTCTCGTCTCTCTCTCTCTCTCTCTCTCTCTCTCTCTCTCTCTCTCTCTCTCTCTCTCTCTCTCTCTCTCTCTCTCCTCCTCTCTCTCTCTCTCTCTCTCTCTCACTCTCTCTCTCTCTCTCTCTCTCTCTCTCTCTCTCTCTCCTCTCTCTCTCTCTCTCTCTCTCTCTCTCTCTCTCTCTCTCTCTCTCTCTCTCTCTCTCTCTCTCTCTCTCTCTCTCTCTCTCTCTTCCTCTCTCTCTCTCTCTCTCTCTCTCTCTCTTTCTTTCTCTCTATGTGTGTGTGTGTGTGTGTGTGTGTGTGTGTGTGTGTGTGTGTGTGTACGTGTCAAATAATCTCACTAGATTTTCTCGAAATGCTGAACCGATTTTGACAAACTTATGCCGTTTAGATTTAGATTAGATTCAAATGAAAAGGTCCGATTCCGGAGTTATAGGGTAAAGTGTGTTAAATATTGTTCACCGTCACTTAAACCGGCGAAACAAAAATCCAAAAAAATTCTAAACTATTCTCAAAACTCACAAATCGATAGTCGTTATCAGTAACCAACTAAACAAACCGAATCCGCTATCCTGGTTCCTGTGTCTCCGGTTCCGGAAGCACCAGAAATAATGGTCATTCCACGCTCTCTCACTTTTCTTAGCGATGATTTGACCGATTTCCACAAACTTAAATTCAAATGAAAGGTCTCACGGTCCCACACGAAATTCCTGAATTTCATCTGGGTAAAAGTGTGTTAAATATTGTACCACCGTCACTTAAACTGACGAAACAAAAACTGTAAAAAATGTTGTAAACTGGACTCAAAATCATTATTCCCAATCTTAGGGTTAAATGAAAGATCTTATGGTCCTACCAAAAAAATACTGCATATTTCCGAATACAACAAAAATTTAAATAGTCGTTTAGAGTACGATGGCAAACTGTATAAAATCTTCAAAATTTGAATAAAAATACAAGGTCCGCCATCTAACTTTTTTTTAACTGCCGGTTATTTCGACATTGGTATCCTGAATGTCACTTCTGATTTGACAGAAACTTAGTTTTATCCTTCCGCTGAACGAAAATGGTTGTGTATACGCTTGAGGAACGCGTGAAAATAGTGCAGTTCTTGATGCAGATCAGCTTGAAGAAGACGCCGATTTTTGCCAAAAAATCATCTTCTCAGATGATGGAGATGTTATCATGGAGAAGCCGATGCATCCTCAGAGAGTGACGGTTTGGTGCGGATTTTGGTCTGGCGGCATCATTGGGCCATTTTTCTTCGAGAATGAGGCTGGAACCGCCGCCACGGTCAATGGCGAGCACTACCGCGCCATGATTAGCAATTGGTTCTTCCCGTTACTTGAAGAGGAACCATTTGGTTCCAACAAGACGGCGCTCCGTGCGACACAGCCAACGCTACGATCGATCTTCTGCGCACAGTCTTCGAAGATCGAATTATCAGTCGAAATTCGGATGTCGTTTGGCCGCCTCGGAGCTGTGATTTGACGCCGTTAAACTATTATCTTTGGGGGGCTGTCAAAGATAAGTGTTATGTGGACAATCCAGAGACAATTCAAGCCTTGAAGGACAACATTCGTGCAGCCATAGCTGAAATGAAGCTGCATACAATCGAAAATGTACTAAAAAACTGGACTGACCGTATGGCGTACTGCAAGGCCAGCCGAGGCAGCCTTTTGAATGAAATTATATTCCACAATAAACCGGAAGGATTGTACTTTAATATGAAAAAATAAATTTTGAAATCGGATGTGTTTTATTGCATGTTTATAAAAAAAAGTTACATGGCGGACTCTGTAGTAGAGTTTGTACGTCATGTTAGTTGGAGCCCGTACGAATCGACATCGATTATACCGGTTCTCGGGTTCCGGTGCCGGAAGTGCATATAATAGTGAACCCATTTCGTTTTCTTAAGGATGACCTTTGCTAACAAAGCAATATTTCTTTCTGTATGTTATACAATTTAATGCACAAACAATCCCTTGGTTTCTTTCTAAAATAGAAGAGAAAATTTTTGAATAGAATACCACTATATTATATATGAGAATATATGTTTCATTTCTAATTTCACGCGTAACTCTTCGCGTAGCTGTCAAGCCAAGTTCACAAGTTGCTTTCGATTATTCTTTTAAAGATTGGAGATAATTGGAAGAGAAAGTAAACAAAGCGAGGCTCATTTGCAGATAGGCAGATAGTGGGACGATCGGTTTTATCTAGTTGGTATTTTGAGCATCCCACTAATTCTAGCAAAATATGGATACCACGCCGATAGAAATGTTCTTTATTTGAAGCAAACCAATCAGACACAAAATTTTCGACTTTTCGACTTCTACGTAGGAATCAAAGTACTGCTCAGCCTATTCGTGGCCGATGAAATCAAATGATAGCCGGAAGGGGCCAAGTCTGTTGGATACGGCGGTAGCAGCACAAGGGTTTTTTCGGTTTTCCATCTTTCATTCAATTCATGCTGCACCCATTTTCCACCATTTTTGACTTTTCCCATAGCTTTTAAATAATCAGAAATTGTTTGTTGTGCAACATTTAACATTGCTACCATTCGCTTTTGACTAGAATTATCATCTTCATCCAACATTGCTTGCAATTCGGCTTCTTCAAACTTTTGGGATAGTATTCCACGATCTTCATTACCATCTGTTGTTCTTTCACACCAAATGTTAATTATTGACACATTTGTATCTTAACGCTCACTTCATACCGGTACATCTGGTCATGGATTCATAGTTCAATTTCAATGTTTAATTGTATTAGACTACTTTAAAATGTATCAAAAATTCATAATTACTTTTTACTAAACTTTTTAAATATTGATAGAATCGCGCTATTCCACACTTTGCACGAATGTATTCTATTTTCATTTTCATTTCCATTCAACTCGCCACTGAAAACAGTTTTCTGTTGCATTTCAGAGTACACGCAACTCTACAAACAGAATTCAAAGACGTGAAAAACGTATGTTATATGTTATACACAACAAAAGCAAACACGTCGTCTTCCACATTAAGGTTTTTCGTCGCACGAGCATTTTCCTGCATGTATTTTCATCACAAGCAAAAATTCTGATTCAAGCAGGAAAAATTCGAGACGGCGTTGGAGATTTCAGTATACTACTAGTCTGATTTGTATCTTCGCCGATTTCAGTTGCATTTCGGCTTTCGCAGCAGGGCAGAAAATCGGTTATTGAGAAAAGGCTATTGTGAGTGTACTGCCCACTGAGGGTGCGTGAAAATTCGATACGATTGGCGTATTTTTTACTACTGCTCTTTTCATGCTGCTTTCCTAAGTGATGAGGTGTTGCTTCTCAAATTAGATGGAAATGAACCATCTGTTGATCTTGCATGTGCGAGTGGAATGTATCCGAAACGATGAAAGTTAATAGCAATGCACATTAGTGAACAATCATTGGTGTCCTGGAAAATTTAATAGCCTAGAGCATGTGATTTAAGATTGCAGCTGTGTGCATGAACTCACTTTGTTGAGCAAAAATCGACGGAAGCATAATGGCAATAGCTCCTGAACACAGAATGGGGAATAACGACCTTTTGGAGCATTTCAGGAAGATTGATGTGAAAGTAGTGAATAATGATGATAAGGAATCATTTACCGTTAGAGTGGTGAGATTCTGGAAAAAACTTAAATTAAAAAGTGCACTTTCTCACGTGGGATTACTTTTAACATTGGCGACTTATTGTGGTGTTGGAGGAGTAGTAAGTACAAAAGAAATCACGTGTATAACAAAAAAAGATTTTTGAAAGATTCCGACCAATTATTTTAGGGCATTATTTTGAGATTTCAAATTTTATTTCATGAGGAAATGTTCATTTGTTCAAAGACTGTATTTTGGCTTAGAACGTAAAATGGTTAAAAAATGATCCATGTAATGATGTTTTAGTACAATATGGAATTCTCTTTCAGAGACATACTGATAAGAAATTCAATCGCAGAAAAAAAAACTCTCGTATTATCCTATCTCACCAGAATTCGAGACGCTACAGAATATTTTTACATAATCCAGAACACTAAAACTTTAACATTCGTTATTACATTAGTTCTGCAACACAGAAAATAGACCAGTTTGTAATAGCGATGTGACTAAATTCATAAAGTTTCACACATAACTTGCATGTTTCCAAGGACAATGGCAACAAATTATAGCTGGGCGCACATCATAGCTATGTGTAGTAATATATATTCTGCATTGTATGTTCAATAACACAAACGAGTTATGTACCTTAATGTATGTAAAACTCAGTAACACAAATTCGGTATGTTTGAAAACGTATCTTTTGTTATTGCGGCACTCCACCTTCATAATATATTCTTATATATATTATTAGACTCGATCATCGATATCAATCTATTGAACAAAAACATGAAACAAAAGATAAGTAACATAGGAAACTATGTGCATTCTAATTGTATTCTATATGGAGATGGGAATAATTGATATTAGAGAAATTTTCTTAACGCGTACTTGTGAAAGCATTTAGGAAAAAGGTTTGATTTTTATTCAGTGTATCTCACCAGAATTCGAAACGCTTCAGAACATTTTTACATAATCCAGAACACTAAAACTTTAACATTCGTTATTACATTAGTTCTGCAACACAGAAAATAGAGCATGGATCATCGAGATAAATTCCTCTGAGGAATAATATCAATACATTTTTCAAATTTGACAGCGTGTTTATTTCTTCAATGTTTAAATCATGCTATCGTCCAGAGATACTTAGATAAACACACATGGTCTGTTTGAAAAAAAAAAATACTCCTCTGTATGTGACGGAACCATTTGAAATAGTGCTGAAAGCAAAAGTCGGATTAGTGTAACTTTATTTTGAAAACCACGGATAGGTTAGTTTTGAATGCTCAGAGATGGATAAAAATATTGGATAAGAAAATCGAACTTCGATTTTTTTTTGCATGTCGAACATGTTTACTGCAAGGGTGGGTAATGTATGAGACATAACTGGATGTCGTGAATACGAATAAAATTGGCACGCTTTGCTCACACTTCCGAAAGAAATACACTAAAGTAGGGATTAGCTACATCAAACATTCTGACACAGAATTAAATATTACGAAATAATTTGTATAGTATACTAAAATAATGGTGGTTATGAACCTTTTATGAGTTGAATTCGAGTTCCGATGGACACCGCCGACTTCCGTCATCTATTTCCAAGCTGCCCTGTTGTCCGTGGATGAGACACTGATGTGGTTGGCGTAGGTATAGCGTTCACAACCGATCAGATTCTTCCAATGAAGAAAACATTACTTCGCTGGGTTGATCAATCTTACAATAGGCCTATGATATGAAAAGTATGAAATATATCTACAGCTTTCTATATTGATATGACTAGCATACACGAGATCAATACATGTGCCTCCAACGGTAGTAGCTTATGAAGGAGCAGATTTCATAACCAACTTCATAAATTTGCTCATGAAATCAATGAATTAATACTATAGATTTTTGATTTCTTAATCCACATTAAATATATTTAGAAAAACACTCGTTAACCCAAATCGGATCTTTGTATCAAATTGAAACAAATCTCAACAGATTTCAACCAAACTTGGTACAGATAATTATTGCATTTGGAAAGTAAGTTATTTTCATGTGAGTGGAAGGAGTAGCAAGTGTCCCTAGCCGGAGTATTTTAGGTGGAACTTCTTGACCAGTACAGATAATACTCTCGTCTCAGAAGGTTATTCAAGGAAATCTGTGGACAGTTGTTATATTTGAAAATAGGTTACACGTTTCTGTATTCAATGCATTTGGTAAATTTACTGCCCTCAGTCTATTATGGAAGCAAATAGAATTTATCCACCTGTTTCTAACCCTACATAAGTAGAGAAGAAAAACAAAAACTTGGAGTAGGTAATGGAAATCTACGGTAATCATCAGAGACATGTTGTACCTGATGTAGCTAACCAATTTCCGCATTATAAAGCAGTTTCTTTAGTTCGTTGTAGTATTTGGCGAGATGTGCATCGATACTAGTAATACATCAGTGTCCATTACTACTATCATAGCATCACAGATGTCGCCAAAAGAATCATCCACGTTCTCTAGTTGTTGTATCGAATAAGGAGCACACCTCCAGCACCTGTGTTGACAAATCTACTGAGGAATGATCATCTAACCATGTAAGGAAGTCTACGCTGGTCAAAATTCGATATGTGGATATAACCAAAGCGTGAGCCCTCAAACTTTGCACATTGAGGCTGATCAATATGCTAGCAGAGTCACAATTTTCTACAATAATTTGTTAGAATTTGTCATATAGAGACCATCAAGCGAAGTAACTTGCGACAAACCAACGTACACCAATTGCTGGTTCTGGTCCCTATCGTAATCGTACACAATATCGGAGAATGTACCCTCTTGAGACTTATGAACAGTTAGCGCACACACCCACCAATTAGAAATTGTATGCGTTTACATTCAGTGATGCCGCACTAAGCTTGATATTCCACCAGCCACGGATAACGTGGGGTCATGGATCAGACGAAACACAATCTCCTTCCTCTCTTCTACCCGCTGCCAGTACGACACTGATAGATGGTATGGATTATTTGAATTTATGTCAAAGGAATCGTCATAAGAATCATCTCGGACGAACGCTCGATCTGATCTTTTGTTCGTTAGAGAGCCAATTGGTAGTTGATCGTTGTGTTGCCCCACTACTACCCGTAGACCTTGACCATCCGCCGTTAGCTGTTTCATTGCCCGTTGATTGTGAAAGCGTTTCATGTGATACCCAGCTTATTGTCGAATCAATGCCATTGAACTACCGAAAAATTGATTTTACTGCATCCAAGCATATTTGCAGGCTGTTAATTGGTCTGTTTTGTATGAAATCGATAACGTGAATGAGATGTCTTCGCTATTCTGTGATATTTTGTTTCAATGGCTCAGTTCTAATCTTCCATCAGCAAAACGACCCATTACTACTCTTTGGACTACAGCGTACCTACGTTAACTCAAGTGGGATCGTAATGCCTGGCAACGCAAACATCGTCGTTTTCATAATGCTGAGACACAAAGAATGTTCAAACACTCCAGTGAAAGTTATCATAAATTGAACGCACGGCTATACAAAGATTACGTCATGCGAGTTCAAACTGACCTTCGACGGGATCCCAAGAAGTTCTGGACATTTGTCAACTCAAAGCGAAAATGTTCATCCATTCCTCCAAATGTTTGTCTCGATGGCGTGGAGTCTAACTCAACGGTGGATTCGTGCGAACTGTTCGCAACATTTTTCGCTTCGATATTTGCTGGAAATACTGCTTCCGACGCCGAAGCTGGTGTCGCTGCTATGGACGTTCCTGAAAATTTAGTGCGTATGGATACGTTTATAATTTCTCCTGAAATGATTCTTACCGCTGCAAAGAAACTGAAAAAATCGTATTCAGCCGGACCTCATGGAATACCCGCTGCAGTTTATACTAATTGTACTGCTGCTTTAGCTGAGGCTTTGTGCATTATTTTCAACAAATCTTTCGAGCAATGCATTTTTCCTGAGATTTGGAAGCAATCCTTCATGTTTGCATAACAAGTTTATCTGCTGCTTCAAAGCTTTTTGAAATAATTGTAAGCAATGAGATGCTCTTTCGCACTAAACATTGTATCTCAACTGAACAACATGGGTTTATGCCTGGACCTGATCTAATAGATTTCACTTCGACCTGCATTTCGCGTATGGAGGAAAAGGTACAAATCGATGCGGTATACACGGATCTAAAAGCAGAGTTTGACCGAATAGACCACCGAATACTCCTTCGAAAGATGTCGCGATTAGGTGGAACTCAAAAGTTCATTGATTGGTTATACTCTTACTTGTGTGGTAGAGTTTCACGAATAAAATTGGGCTCGAGCGTTTCATCTCAGTTTACGAATGTGTCAGGAGTACCTCAAGGCAGCAATTTGGGTCCGCTTCTGTTCTCTTTGTTTTTCAATGATGCTATTTTGCTGCTCAGTAACGGCTGCAGATTAGTTTACGCTGATGATTTGAAATTGTACCATGTAATTCGATCTATTGTCGACTGTGTCCGGCTCTAACAGCTCCTCGATACTTTTGTTGCTTGGTGCAAAAGAAACTGGCTGATTATCAGTACTGCGAAATGTCAGGTCATAACGTTCCACCGAATACAGAATCCATTGCATTTTGATTATCAAATTGATGGACAAACGCACCAAAGAGTTGATCATGTAAATGGCCTTGATGTTTTGTTGGATGCCAAACTTACAACTTTGATTTCAAAAGCAACACGGCAACTGGGTTTTATTGTAAAAATCGGACGTGACTTCAAAGATCCCCATTGCTTGAAGGCATTAACAGATCGGCTGAAAAGTTCGTATCGTTTCTATGAGAGGGCGCCACTAGAATTAAATCCATTTTCAGTTAGTACTAACCTTCAAAAGATACGTGTATAAATTTGACTGCTGTCTGATTATTAGTTTGTGAGATATTGCATTTTGAGTGAAGCTACTTTTGTTATTGTGAAAAAAATGGAAAAAAAGGAATTTCGTGTGTTGATGAAACACTACTTTTTGATGAAAAAAAGTGCCGCCGATACCAAAAAATGGCTTGATGAGTGTTATCCAGACTCTGCACCGGGCGAAGCAACAATTCGTAAGTAGTTTGCAAAATTGCGTACTGGTCATATGAGCACCGAAGACGATGAACGCAGTGGATGTCCAAAAGAGGCTGTTACCGATGAAAACGTGAAAAAAATCCACAAAATGATTTTCAATGACCTTAAAGTGAAGTTGATCGAGATAGCTGACACCCTAAAGATATCAAAGGAACGTGTTGGACATATTATTCACGAATATTTGGATATGAGAAAGCTTTGTGCAAAATGGGTGCGCGTGAGCTCACAATCGATCAAAAACAACAACGAATTGATGATTCTGAGCAGTGTTTGGAGCTGTTATATCGAAATAAAACCGATTTTTTTCGTCGATATATAACAATGGACGAAACATGGCTCCATCACTTCACGACAGTCAGCTGAGTGGACTGCACGCGATGAACCGAACTCAAAGCGTGGAAAGGCTCAACAATCGGCCGGTAAGGTTATGGCGTCTGTATTTTGGGATTCGCATGGTATAATTTTCATCGACTACCTTGAAAAGGGAAAAACCATCAACAGTGACTATTATATAGCGTTATTAGAGCGTTTGAAGGACGAAATGTCAAAAAACGGCCTCATTTGAAGAAGAAAAAAAGTTTTGTTTCATCAAGACAATGCACCGTGTCACAAGTCGATAAAAACCATGCTGAAATTGAACGAATTGGGCTTCGAATTGCTCCCTCATCCACCGTATTCTCCAGATTTGGCCCCCAGTGACTTTTTCCTGTTCTCAGACCTCAAGAGAATGCTCGCTGGCAATGGCAATTATGTTGAATAATAAAAACGAATTTTGGCAAAAAATGTGTGTTTCTATTAAACGATACGAACTTTTCAGCCGAACTGTTCATTGGTTCGACCGCTACTTGAGAATGCTAGTTTAGTCTGGAGCCCGTATCAGATTATTTGGATTTACGGATTGAACGTGTTCAGAAAAGATTTGCCCGACTGGCTCTAAGAAATCTTCCCTGGCAAAACCCGCTTGACCTTCCACCGTACCCCGATCGCTGTCGTCCGATAGGTCTTGATTCATTGAAATGGCGCAGGAAAATTCAACAAGCTGTGTTTGTGGCAAAACTAATCAATGGCGATATCGACTCACCGCAACTTTTGTCCCTACTTGATTTCCGTGCCACGCAACGATTGCTGTGTTCTACTAGTCTACTTCAACCGAGATATCATCGAACGACGTTCGGATTCCATGAACCGATAACTACATGTATAAGAACATTTTCCACTGTTGAAAACTTTTTCGATTTTAATGAACCGACATATAAGTTTATTCAGAAAGTGTTACGATCGAATATTTTATAACTTGACTGATATATTCATTAAGACTTATTATATTGTCAGATGAATAAATGGAATAAATAAATAAATGAATAAATTTCCGGTGCTTCCGGAACTGGAGACCAGGAACCAGGATAGCCGGAATTTTTTTACGATTCTTGTGTAATTTATGCACAAAAATTGAATTTCAAAATTTGTTGACAATTGGCCCAAGGCACCCTTCATGGCGGGTGCCTTGCAGTACACCTATCATTAAAATCCTTCCAATCAATAAAACTATGAATAATACTGTTTTTTTTGCAAAGAAAAACCTGTTTTAATCCACCTAGTGCTATAATGATGCCTTTCTCATTTCAATCATACTATCATATATAATACTGTGGTATTCTTTAAAATAATTTTCTTCGAATCTTAAAAGAATAACCGGAATCGGTTTGTTTGACCGACTACTGATAAAAAATATCAATTGGAGAAGATTAGAAGTCGATTTAGAAAAAAATTTACGGTGTTTCGCCCTTTCAGTGATGGTATAAAATTTTTAACACACTTTGCCCTATATTTTCGAATCCGGAAGTTGGATCCGGATGAAATGCAGGAATTACGTATGGGACCGCAGGGCCTTTCATTTCAACCTAAGATTGTGAAAATCGGTCGCGCCAGTTATGAGAAAAGTTAGACCATATATTTTATTTTTTGCGCATTTTGCCCCATAACTCCGGAACCGGAAATCGGATCTAAATAATATTCAAGAATTTTGTATGGGACCAGTGCAAAAAACAACTTCCGGTTCCAGAGTAATAGGGTGAAATGTGCAAAAAATGTAAAACTAAATGTAACAACTTTTTTCGGAGATGGTTGAACCGATTTTCACAAACTTAGATTCAAATGAAAGGTCCTGTGGTCCCATACGGAATTACTGAATTTCATCCAACCTCCTGATCCAGAAAGATAGGGTAAAGTGCATTAAAAATTTTATATTATCACTGAGAAGGGCAAAAAAACGTAAAAAAAATTCTAAATCGACCTCAAATCTTCTCCAATTGATAGTTTTTGTCGGTAGACGGCCAAACAAACCGATTTCGGTTATTTTCTCAAAAATCGAAGAAAATTATTTTGAAGAACACCACAGTATTATATATGATAGTATGATTGATATGAGAAAGGCATCATTACGCCACTAGATGGATTAAAACAGGTTTTTTTACTGGTTTTCCAGTTTTTTAGGACTTTTTCTTTTGTGCTCTTTTTTTACTGCACATTCAAGGGCCGTTGCTGATTCCCTTTTTTGTCTCTCTCTATAGAAAGGTATTATAATTGCTGGAAAACCGACTTTCGAACGGAGCCTCGGAGACCCATAGTGTTATATACCATTCGACTCAGTTCGACGAGATCGGAAAATGGCTGTGTGTGTATGCGTGTGTGTACTTTTCGAAGATATTTTTACCGCTCAATTTTCTCAGAGATGGCTGAACCGGTTTTAACAAACTTAGGCTCGTTTGAAAGCTTCTGACCAAGTTCAAAGATTAAATGACTGTGACTTCTGGTCCTTGGTGTTATAATAGTATAAGTGACGTAAAAGACGTATTGACGTAAAAGACGTATTGCTTTTTTACCGTGCAAGTTTCTCGGAGAAACCTGAACCGATTTTAACAAGACTAGGCCCGTTTGAAAGCTATTGTTAGGCCATTGATTAAGTTCGAAATTCAAATGGCTGTGACTTTTGGTTCCGGAGATATGATGATATGAGTGACGTAACCGACAACACGCATTTATTTTTTTTTTAAAGATATTTTATTCAGGCCTATTTGCGTACAAGCTTTACGTGGCCGATTTAGCTGAGTTTTTAGATAAATTTTTTTTTGTATTGGATCTCGTTGTCACCCTTTTCCTAGGGGGAAAGGAGCTTCCATTTTCCTCCTGCGAGGATTGAGGGGCAGCTTGTTCGTGGTTCGTCTCGTCATCCATTACCGTGGTATTGTTGTTGATTTCGTTGCTAGTTGCTGTAGATGCGCCTTGTTGTACATTGTTTGCAGTTGCTGGTTGGTTGGATGGTAAGCTATTAACTGCAGCTGGTGTACTTTGTTCTATAGGGGTTACGTTGGATGGTTTCGTTGAAGGGGATACTTCCCTGTTGTTGGTGACTGTCACAGGTGTACTGGGGTTGCTTGGGGTTGATGTGAAGGAAGCACCGTTGTCCTTTGGTATAGTTGTCTCCTTGTCCGGTTTATCACATGGCTTACCGATGTGAACAGCTTTTTGGCAATATTGACATGTGGCCATCTAATTGTCATAGGTAACAAGTGATTTGCACGGTATTCTTGTATCTTGACCGAATGTCACATAAGAAGGTATAGGTCTCCTCAAGCGCATGCGTAACAAACGTACGCCATTTAGAATACCGGGGAAAAAATTCTTCCACTTTTCTTTTTCGATAGAGAAAATCTCTCCGTATTGGGACATGGTATGGCGAATATAAGGATCGATGACGCTTGAGGAAAGATCATGCACACGCACTTCTATAACACTATCATCCATATATACTGGAATGTTGTACCTGATATTTTCATGCTCCACATAGTGCACATTATTATTGTGTTTAGCGAATTGAATTGCATCCAACTCTTTATAGAACTGGATATAAACAACATTATTGATCTAATTGCATTGTAGTAAATGCACACGTTTAATGTCAAGATGCATTTGCTTCTTAAGCAAACCTTCAAGTTCTCGTAGGTCGAATTTTGCACTGTTTGAAGTCAACAATAATTGTATTCTTTCGTACCGGCGGTAGCTTTTGTTCGTTTGGTTCACTCATTTTCGAGGTCTATTGTTCACTACACAATACTGTACTTGGTTTCTTCTGTCCCCAACGTAAGCGGTTTTGTTTTATCGACTGACTTGGATGAGATGTAAACTCGAACTGACAAAACGCGTTGTTTTTTTACCGCGTTTGAAGATAAAATGACTGCGACTTCTGTTTTCGGAGATATGATGGTATAAATGACATTACCGATAAAACACGTTGTTTTTACCGCTCTTATATATAAGGGTGCCTATAATTTGGGATCAAAAGTTTAAGCACCTCGAAAAAAGTCCCCATGCAAAATTTGAGCCAAATCGGACATGGGTAAGGGGTGCTGCCCGGCAGTTAAGGTTTGAAAATTTTCGATATTGAAAAAGCACCATAGAGAGGCAGAAAATTTTGTTTTGATGTCATAAGTCTTAAAATGTCAGAAAACGTGAAGATTTAGTGTTATCTCGAAAAAACATTTTTTTTAATATCAACTTTCTGGGACTTTGAAAAATTTTGAGATTTTTCAATTAAGATTAGGAAGAGTTTTTTAGATTAGCATTACTTTTCTCATACAAATAGGCAACGCAAATGTGAAGTGCGGGGTTGGAAAAATAATGCCGACTATGTGACATAAACAATGAAGCATGTTTTTGTGAACTACTCGAATCAATTTGAATCAATTGGTGTCAAAAATGAGCCCAAATTAACGTCCGAAATTATTTAATGAAACTAAAAAGATAAAAAAAAATCATGAGACTGTAATGAAGTAAAAGAAAGACATTATCACACCACTAGGTGGATCAAGAAGGGTCTCTGTTTATTAGCTGTGGCCCAAGACTGACTACTGCGTTGTGGCTTAAGGCATTCTAAGATCTTTATTTATGAAACAACGAATTGTAAAAATATAAAATCATATTCTCTGATACTCAATTTCATTATTATTTGCAAAACTGAAGAAAAAAACTTACATTCTGTCAATTTAACGATAAAAAATCTTGGATTCAAAAATTTACATTGTCGTCGAAAAATGAGATTGTTTCATTTTCTTTTAAAATAATCAAATATTTTTCATGAAATTTGGATTGAGTCACAGAATTTTCTCACTTTACTCAAAATGGAAAATTCGAATAAATTCCTTCAATACATTTCGATAAAACACGAGTTGCCCTAGGCTGCCGATTCTCCCCTACATCACAATTAATTTATGATGTCATGTTATCTATAACATAACAATGACGCTATGGTATTTCAACTGTAGTTCATATAGTGAAACATAACTATTTCAACTGTAGTTCTTATAGTGGAACTAATGAAAATAGTTTTCTATGTATTACTTATTTCCTTCCTTTTGTATTGAAAACGAAACTCACTTTTACTTGAACTCTGCAGCTACAGTCTATACAAATATTGATTGAAAGCAACCTATTTAGTCCGGAAGATACTTTTACCGACATGTATTATGTTTCAATCTCATGCAATATGTGGAAACCAAAGCTTTGACCGCTACCTGTTCTGCTACGCTTAGACCTATATAAATTAGCTTGTGATTAGAGCTCTTTAGATCAATGTAAAAATATTGTTTAATAAATACGATAAAGATATAAATTGTGTATAACGATTACGATATTCTGCATGATCTAAAAGGAAAGAATGATTCATACTAAGTATATAGTGCATTCAGTGATAAATAATTTGGTTATAATTTTAAGAACTACAGCAAATATGTGCAAGTGGAATCTTTCTAAAGAATTATATTCATTAAAATACATTGCACTATGTATGGTACGAAAATATGTTCCATTGTTTTTCAAAATACAGACAATGCTTTGAATGGAGATAACTGATATACAGACTTGAACAATTTTTTTCAAAAATCTGTATAAATTTTTAACATTCTTTATTTTACCCATCCTATAGAATAAAATTAATTTCTAAATAGGCCGCTACTTATATTTCGGGAACTGGCCACACTAATGTCATTAGTTAAAATCTGGCAACACCAAAATAAAGTTTGACATTTTTCAACATAAACGTACTCAGAACGTTTTGATGTACAAGCTCTAGTTGTGTTTACATTTTACAGTGAGTTAAAAAAATCAATTTGGCTAAAAAATGGAAATTTCAAGAGAAGGATTTCTTTGGATTATTTTTCACAACTTTAGACGTGGATTGTCTCAACAAGAGTGTGTCGATGAACTTACTTTTTTTGTATGGCGATGAAGCACCATCAAACACCATTGTATATCGCTGGTATAGTGAATTCAATCGTGGTCATAGTTTGTTCGCCGAAGAAATTCATGAAGATTGTCCAAAATCAGTTGTTTTTTCCAGAAATCATTGATGCTGAGCTTGAACTGATAAGGAGCAATGTAAAACGGTCAATTCTGAATGGTACACAACCATTTGTTTGTCTGAAGTCTTTAGAGAAATTTGCAAATGAACAAGAGAAGGCGAATCATCCATCATGACAATGCGAGCTCTCACATCAGCTAAAACCAGCGCATTTTTGACCGGCCAAAACGTCGAATTTATGGGTTATCCACTGTACACCCCTTCTTTGGCACCCAATGATTTCTTCTTATTCCCGCATGACAAGGAAAAATTGCGTGGTCAACGATTTTAGACGTTAGGAGATGCTGTTGAAGCATTCAAAAACCATGTTTTTGAGGTACCATCTTGACAGTAGCAAAAAGGCTTTTCTGATTGGTTCCGATGTATGTAAAAGTGTATCGATCATCACGGAGAATACTTTGAAAATAAAGCCGTTTTCACTTAAAAATGTTTGTTCTTATTCGCTATTCCCGAAATTTAAGTAGTGGCCCTCGAACATACTGTAAACGAAAATGTTCCTTTCTCTCTGTTTTTCCACAAGAGCAGAATACAGTGGGTACTTTGAAAAAAAAACATTTTTTATCCACCTAGTGGAGTAATGATACCTTTCTCATATTTCTTATATTCTCAAAAAAATTACTAAAAGTTTCCGTCAAGATCTTTTTTCTAACTTGAATAAAATCAAAAACTTTCTTTGGGTATACACTATCAACACCTTTCCAATTTGTAAACAGTTATGTCAAGTTAATATAGATTTAAACGTGGCAATCCTGCACGCTATACAAAATTGAACAAAGCATGCTGTGTGGTAGGCGGTGGCGTTTTCTTCTTCCGTGCCGATGCTCACCGGTTTTGCATCATTCAATATGACAGTTTGAAAGTTTTGATACTCATTGCTCTATAATTTCGAAACCAGTAGTCGGATCTGGATGAAATTGCACAGTATCTTTTAAGATACTGAGAGCTTTAGTTTGAATCATATTTGTTGAAATCGGTTTAATTGTTACTGAGTGTTCGGAAGCGGAAACCGGGTACTATAATTCCCAAAGTAGATTTATATATCAACTAAATTATTATAAAAATTTGCATCTCATTCCGCCATCACTTTTGAAAAAAATCTTCATGAATTCGAAAAAAATTCACTTATCGCGCTGTAATACTGGAACCAAAAACCGGATCTGGATCAATTTTCAAGGACTTTGTAAAAAATTACATGATCGTTCATTTGCATCTTACTTTGTAAAAATCGGTTGGGAAACTTCCGAGAAAATTGAGTGCGCATTTTCTCATAGATTGGCACATATTGCCTTGTAATTCCGGAACCGGAAGTCTAATAAAGATAAAATTTAATAACGATCTATGGGTCCATAAGACCTTTCATTTGAACATGAATTTTGAAAATCGGTTCAGCCATTTCTGAGAAAATCCAGTGTCATTATTTGTCACACACACAAACATACATACATCCACACACCCATACACACATACACCCAGACATTCGCTTAGTTCGTCGAGCTGAGTCGAATGGTATATGACATTCGGCCCTCCGGGCTTCAGTTCAAAAGTTGGTTTTCACAGTGATTGTATAGCCATTCTATACGAGACAGGCAAAAACCTTTTTTAATCCACCTAGTGGTGTAATGACTCCTTTCTCATATTAGTTATATTTTCAAAAACAGCGCTGTCAGATTCTGTCAAGATTTTTGTCGTGAATACGACTTACATTACTATAGGGCGCCTTTTCAAAATTTACCCTCTGAGAGAGTGATAAGTTTTTGATCGTGAATATCTCCTGTTGTATCTAATGAATCAACATAATTCTTGCAACATGCCATCGGAAATATGATCACAATTTTATGATAAAATTTTCAGTTGTGTAACATAATCTCAAATAGTTCAAAATTAAACTTTTCTTAAATGTTTGGTACAAACGAGTGTCAAAGAGGATAATTCATAAGGCGCGTTTGCCTTTCTCGTATTTTGAAAGCTCATAGCTCAGTGATCTGTAGAAGGATTTATATAATCTAACTACTAATAGAATCGAAATTTTTCAACTTAAACGTGTATAGCAAAAGCATTGAAGTATTTCAATAGCACAATTTGAAAAACCTGTCTCATTTGACCCATGTCAACACCAGCCAATCAGAATGCGTTCCGAGGAAGAGAACAAAATATCTGCTGCTGTACAACAAATCGTTTGAGGAAAATGTTCCGAACAGTGTTTAATATCGTAATGAGTTCCACAATTTGGTCCTTCTGAAAGGCAGGAATGAATCCAGTACAGCACCCTGATAGTTTCTTTCAATGAAATGCAAATCCGAAATGAAATAATCGACATTAAAATTTTGTATGCGGCTATTTTGATAGGATTTGTTGTTCGCAAATCGTAGGTAATTATCCTCAGTTTAGTGCAAATCAAAAACAGTTTGGTTAGATTTGTGCACTTTTCGCTGTGTGAAATTCACAGTCATTGAGATCAAGTGAAGCCTTCTTTTTTACGAAAAATGTTCCAGAGTTTAATGTCGTAGAGAATTACGCAATTTGACCCTTCTGAATGCTGGAAACGAATCCCTACAACATATTAATAGTTTCTTTCAAAAAATTATGCAAATCCGAAATGAAATAATCGACATTAAAATTCTGTATGCGGCTATTTTTATAGCCGTTAGGACCGCCCATTAGTGAAAAAGCTACAAACGAAATCACATAAAAAGAAACCTCTTAACAAAAATTCAATCAGTTTAGATTCTATCACCACTGCGAGCAGATGTGTTTTGTGTCGTCTGCATAACTAGTTTCGCTTTCGACAAGAGCGAGTACGTCACAGCTGCCAGTCATTAGCATTGGTGAAAAAACAACGGTGGAGAGCATTACACAAAATCAGCCGTTCTAATGGCTCTAAAAGTTTTCTAAAGAACTATTAGGATTTGTTGTTCGCAAATCGAAGGTAATTATCCTCAGTTTAATGCAAATCAAGAACAGTTTGGTTAGAATTGTGCACTTTTCGCTGTGTGAAATTCACAGTAATCGAGATCAAGTGAAGCCTTCTTTGTTTTTGCGAAAAATGTGAAAAAGGAGAATGCTTGCATAATTCATACAATTGATCAACTAATTGATATTCGGAAGAGTAATGGATCATGTCAGCTGTTTTCGTATTCACGACATCCAGTTATGTCTCTGACATTACCCACATTACTCGCCTTTTTTTAAACTTGAATAAAATAATAAACTTTCTTCGAGTTTAAACTACCACAACCCTTCAATTTGAAAACAGTTATGTCAAGTTGATATAGATTTAATTGAGGCAACCATGCACGCTATACAAAATTGAACAAAGCACGCTGTGTGTTAGGCGGTACTGTTTTCTTCGTCCGTACCAGCACGTACCGATGTGTACCGGGAGTGCATAATTTTGTATGACAATTTGAGAGTTTTGATACTTTTCGCTCTATAGTTTCGGAACCGGAAGTCGGATCAGGACAAAATTTATCAGCTAGCTATGAGACCATAAGACCTTTCGTTTAAATTTAATTTTGTGAAAATCGGTTCAGCAATATCTGAGAAAATCGTTTTTCACAGTGATTGCATTGCCTTTCTACATGAGAAAGGCGAAAACATGACCAAAGTGATTAAAAGTCATTTATTATTATCTCTCAAGGTTTCTAATGCATGTTAGGAAACATGAAGATAAAAACCTGTTTTAATCCACCTAGTGGTATAATGATGCCTTTCTCATATCTCACATATTCTCATATATTAATGTGTGATATTCATTTTAATATTAATATTTTTATATATATAAATTTTCTTTGATTCTTAAAAAACAAAAAGGTTTTGTCCATAAACTAGTATAACCTACAGAGTGAAACAGTACTCAGGTCGGTTAGGCCATCTTTGAGGAAACGAAAAGAAGTACTTCTGAAACCGGAATCTGGGAACCGGTAGTTCGGAAGTTGGTTCGAGAGTAGTGACTTCCAGTCTATGGCTACAATCCTCGGTCATTCTTCAAAAACCCAAGATCAAGGAAAGCCAAATTAATGTTTGAACCTCTATTGACAATGACCAATTGGAATAGTTTTGAGGCAAGCTTAGAAATTATTCTACTATTTATTTCCGGAATCAGAAAACGAGAACCAGCATACCCAAATTGGGTTGTTTGGTTTGACAATAGCAACCGATTGGTATAGTTTCGAGGAAAGTTAAGAAAATTTTTTACGTGTTTTGTTTCGCCGTTTTAAGTGAAGGTATCCAATTTTTAACACACTTCACCATATATTTCTGGAACCGGAAGTCGGATCCGGATAAAATTTGGAAACTTGGTATGGGACCATGCAACCTTTCATTTGAATCTAAGTTTGTTGAAATCGGTCACGCCATCTATGCGAAAAGTAAGGAAGTAATTTGAAATAAGATTTTTTTCACTAATCACCCTGTAACTCCGGAACCGGAAGTCGGGTCAAAATATAATTCAGGAACTTTGTATAGGACAATTGTACCTTTTAGTAAGTAAGAATCGGTTCAGTCGCCTCTGAGAAAAGTAAGTGTATTTATTTTAATTTTTTTTGCACATATCACCCTGTAATTCCGGAACCGGAAGTCGGATTCGAATAAAATTCAGGGACTTTTTGTGGGGTTACAAGACCTTTCATTAAAATCTTAGTTCATGAAAATCGGTTCAGTCATCTCCGAGAAAAGTGAGTGCAAGGAAATACACACACACATACACGCACGCACACGCACACACAGACATTTTGCGTACTCTATGAACTGAGTCGAATGGGCCTCGGTTCAACAGTCGGTTTTCACAGTGATTGCATAACCTTTCTATATGAGAAAGGCAAAAAATGAAGAAACATGTCTGAATCAGATGGGACGAGCGTTATGATTTTCTTACTTAATATGTTTTGGTGGTCGAGCTCGACCTCTATTGGCAATCAACAGATCGTTGAGTTTTGGCCTGCCTCGGTCCTGTTTAGGTCGAATCAAGCATTGGCTCAAATAGTGATTAACAAACTGGTGTATTCGCTTCGAATTTCGCGACTCTATAGCGGAGCTTTTGCTCATTTACATAGTACCTAAATTCGCTGTGATGATACATTTTGAGATTGAAGCAATAGTAAGCTATTTTTTACGGGTATCACCGAATAACACGGTACTACAAAAAAAATTGTTGTTGGCATTAAAAATGCCATACTTTTCACTATACGGAGCCGGGTGTCAATTAAACAATACAAAACCATCCGCTTAAGCTTTTTCTGTCATAATTTAGAACATTCATTCTACGTAAACATGTAATACAAAAACGTTCGGAGTGAACTAGTTTGACAGCGAGCAGAAAAGCAGCAAATATAAAAACAGAACCGCAGGGATTGTGTAGTCGTATGTAGACGTCACACTTTTGATTCAGCACACTTTCATATTGTGCAGTTTGATGTGGTGTGAAAAGTGCAATATTAATTTAAACTGTTTACAGCAATACTTGCCGGAAGACCACGACTCCCATATACCATTCGAATCAGCTCGTCGAGATCGTTGCCAGCCACTCAAAGCACGGATGCTTCGTAAATCTCCCTCCACTTGGTAGATCCACCTTGCTCGCTGCGCTCCTCTTTTTTACCTTTTTTTGTCGTCCGACATCCTTATGACATGCTCAGCCCATCGTAGACGTCCGATTTTAGCTGTCCGTACGATGGGTGGTTCTCCTAGCAGCTGTTGCAATTCGTGATTCTCCACACCGTCTCCACGTTCCGTCTTCTATTTGCACTCCGCCATAGATAGTGGTCAGCACCTTTCTTTCGAAAACACTAAAGGCGCGTTAGCCCTCTGCCAACATAGTTCAGGTCTCGTGACCATAAAGAACAACCGGTCAAATAAGCGTTTTGTAGATGGTCAATTTCGTGCGGCTGCATACTTTTCTCGACCGAAGGGTTATTCTGAGTACAAAGTACGATCAATTTTCTGCCAAAATACGCCTCTGAATTTATCTGCTGGTATCATTATCGGCGGTCACCAGTTAGCCCAAATACACGAGCTCGAGGCGTAATGTTTCTTCTCTATAAATGAGGCTAAACATAGATTCATATGAATGGTTCTACCAAAGATAAACGCAAGATTACTTAGTTCCATAAGAACATAAGGAAAATTTTTTGTTACAGTTCATGAACCGGTGAACAGTTCGGAAATATCTATTGATTTACCCCTCAGTTTTAAGGTTCAGTGGTAATGATGGTTTCTATGGATAGTCTGTTTATTGTTAATAAATAGATCATATTAGATATAAAAGAATGGAGTAGTACACGGCGTTAGGTTGGCCTCCGACGGTTGAAAAAGCTGGTTAAGAAAAAAATCGCATAGCAACCCTGATACAATTGCTGATTTGAATTCTACTCCGGTGGACAGGAATTCCCACAATGGGTGTTTGATCACAGGCAAACCCTGTCCGAAAATCTAGCTGAAGATAATATAAAACCGAACGCCATTGTACAGGGTATTTGTCAGCATAGCAGTTTGAAAGAGCATCTGTTGAGTTTTTCAACGTTCAAAGAAGAAATCGCACTCTTAATAACCACGTGAATCGAACTAGAGGCAACACATTTAGTTACAATTATTATAAACAAATAATTTGAGAATCTTTACAATATTTTCATAATTATTAAAACACAGCAAATGAAATGGCTTCAAATTGTTTTATTCAGTTCGCTTTCACATCTCATCCAAGTCTGTCGATAAAACAAAACCGCTTACGTTCGGGACAGAAGAAACCAAGTACAGTATTGTGTAGTGAACAATAGAACGACCTCGAAATGAGTGAACCAAACGAACAAAAGCTACCGCCGACACGAAAGAATACAATTGTTGTCGGCTTCAGGCAGTGCCAAATTCGACCTTCGATACGAGAACTTGAAGGTTTGCCTAAAGAGCAAATGTATCTTGACATCAAACGTGTGCATTTACTTCAATGCAATAAGACAAATAATGTTATTTACATTCAGCGTAATAAAGAGTTGGATGCAATTCAATTCGCAAAAGACAATAACAATGTGCACTATGTGGAGCACGAGAACATTAAGCACAACACTCCAGTATATATGGAAGATAGTGCTATATAAGTGCGTGTGCATGATCTTCCCTCAAGCGTCACCGATTCATATATTCGCAAAACTATGTCCCAATACGGAGATATTCTCTCTATCGAAAAAGAAAAGTGGAAGAATTTTTTCCCCGGTATTCTAAATGATGTACGTTTATTACGCATACACTTGAAGAAGGCTATACCTTCTTATGTGATTTTCAGTCAAGATACAAGAATTCCGTGCAAATAACTTGTTACCTATGACAATCAGATGGCCACATGTCAATATTGACAAAAAGCTGTTCACTACGGTAAGCCATGTGATAAACTGGACAAGGAGACAACTACACCAAAGGACAACAGTGTTTCCTTCACACTAACCCCAAGCAACCCCAGTACAACTGTGACAGTCATCAACAACAATGAAGCATCCCGTTCAACGAATCCATCATCATCCCCTATAGAACAAAGTACACCAGCTGCAGTTAACAACTTACCCTCCAACCAACCAGCAATTGCAACCAATGTACAACAAGGTGCATCTACAGCAACTAGCAACGAAAAGAAGACGGAAATCGACAACAATACCATCGATGCGACAATGGATGACGAGACGAACCACGAACGAAGTACCCCTCAATCCTCGCAGGAGGGAAATGGAAGCTCCAAGCAAAGTCTTGGCGTTACATTCCTTTGGTGGTGGAGACTTCGCAGCCGATTCTTATTGTACAGAATCATTGCATGGCTAGTACTATGGATCCTACTGACACTAAGAATCCTTCCAGGTCGGGGCTCGAACATACGACAACTGGCTTGTAAGACCAGCATCCTATGCATTGAACCGCCAACCCGGGACGAAGCTCCTCTCCCCCTAGAAAAAGGGTGACAACGAGATCCTACTCAAAAAAAAATTTAAAAAATCGGCTCAATCGGCCACGTATAGCTTGTACGCAAATAGGCCTGAATAAAAATATCTTTTAAATAAAAAAAAATGTTTTATTAGTATTTTGCCAGTGTTCATTCCATAGAATAATTGTTCGATACCAAACCAAAATCGTTGCCATCTCAAATGTAATCTATGTAATTCTATCAACCAATATTCTGCTTGTGGATGTTCATGGTTATAATGCTCCAACTTGTAGATAATGCTAGAGCTAATCATGTAATGAATGGCTCAAAAGACGAGACATTTTTTTTAGATAGAATTCGAAAATTGCCTGAGAGGTGGGAAAAAGTACTAACTAGCTATGGGCGATACTTTCATTAATCTTTAAATTCTTTTTATTTTGAAATGAATGCATTTTTGACACCAAAAAACCGAACCGAATTAATATATATTTTATCGCTCGATTTTCTCAGATATTGCTCTACCTACAAGCTTAGGCTCGTATGACAGTTACAATTGGGCTATTGATCAAGTGCGAAGATCTAATGGCTGTGACTCCTGGTTCCGGAAATATGATGGTATAAGTGACGTAATCGACTAAACGCCCTGTGTTTTCCTGTTCAATTTTCTCGGAGATGGCTGAGCCGATTTCGACAAGCCGAAGCTCGTTTGAAAGCTATTATTTGGTTATTGATCATGTTTGAAGATCAAATCGCTATCACTTTTATTTCCGGAGATACAAAGGTATAAAAGCCTGTTCGCACTATACCGGGACGACCGGGACGGGACCATCCGGGACTATCCGGGACGTTTTTCTCCTTATCGGCGATGACTGAGAGGATATTATCCCGGATCCGGGATTCCAATACATACACACGCCGGCAGCTCAGTCATCGACAATGAGAAAAAAACGTCCCGGATAGTTCCGGATAGTCCAGTTCCGGTCGTCCCGGTATAGTGGGTACAGGCTTTAAGCGACGCAACCGACAAAGAGCGTTAGTTTTACCGCTCTATTTTTACAGAGATGGCTGAACTGCTTTTTGCAAGTAAAACAGTAAAGTCCACCAAAAAATGTGGGATCAGTAACTTTGAACCAGTGAACTTGGTAATAATGCTATTTTGTTGACTCTTCGTTAATAAGCGTCGATAAACATTGAAAACGAAGGTTGATTTCCATAGCAACAACAAAAGTTTGGAAGGCTGTAAACATACCGCACGAAATATTTTGTTACTTCCATTTACTTCAATGCCTTGTAAGATAAGAATATAACAGATCAAATAGATTCTTAGTAAAAATTCTAATTGATTCTTATTTTCCTGATTCAACATCCACTCCATATGCATTAAAATACCGCGATTTCTTTCATATTGCAACTTAAGATTAATTCTACATAAACAAACATTGTCATAGTTACGACGCATGTAGCGATTCGACGCTTGTTGTTTTGTTTCAAATAATAATTGTAGTGCAACTGACGGTGAACCGATTTCATCGAGGGTCCTATTTGAATGGTATATGAAAAATCATAGACTATTCCATCTTGAGTTTATCTTTGGATCAACTAGCTGTCACTTCCAGCTCCGGAGATATAAAGGTATAAGTGACAAAACCGACAAAGTGCGGTATTTTTACCTCTCAATTCTCTCAGAGATGCTTAATCGATTTTAATGAGCTTATTTGAAAACTACTAATGGGCCATTAATTAGGTTCTCAGATCAAATATCTGCTACTTTTGGTTCCAGAGATGTGATGGTATAAGTGACGTAACCGACAAAACGCATTGTTTTTTCACCACGCATTTTTTCAAATATTTTAACAAACCATGGCTCGTTTGAAAGCTACTATTGCGCTGTTGATCAAGTTTGAAGATCAAGTACCTGTCACTGCTGGTTCGACTTAACCGACAAAGTGCGTATTTTTACTGCTAAATTTTCTCGAATATGACTGAGCCGATTTTTACAAGCTTAGACATGTTTGAAAGCTACTATTGGGCTATTGGCTAAGTTCGAAGATCAAAACGCTGTCACTTTAGGAGATATAATGGTATAAGTAACGTAATCGACTAACTGCACTTTTGTCATTGGCTCAAACAACTCGAAGATTATCAACGAATTTCGATAGTTTTAGGCTTATTCGAAAGCTTCAATGTGCTCTCTGAGTTTGAGAAATTATGTTCGGGTTCGGCTTCGGGAGATGTAATCATGTATATGCCTTAACCGACAAAGGTTTCTCGACGATGTCTAACTCGAACTCGAACACGGCCGTTCTACACATTTTATTTTTTTTATTTTATTTTATTTCTGGAGCAGGGAAAAGCCCACTGGAGATAAGTTATTATCAATCTAACACTATGTCTCCAGTAGGCATAAAACCTCCTCAAAGACTTGCCAGTGGATGCGGGTAGACTTACAGTAGCCCCGATATGACTCATCCATTCACCTTCTTACTATAGCTGTTACCGAAAAGCGAACAAAAAGGGTTGGGCGGATACGTAAGTAGAGTCACTTACTCGTATTCCGCGGGAATAAAAGATGCTCTTCCAACCATAATATCCAGTGCATGGATGAAGCATATCGCTATACATGCTTGAACCCGCCTGATGGTTTGTTTGAGAAGGGCGCGTCAGACTCATGTCAAACCTTCAGAAGGAAACAAGTTTCCTTCAAGTGACTTGGGCTGGCTATCCACAATCCCTCGTCCAATTATCAATTCGTCCGATGCCCTGATGCTCCCTCCCCCGTGCAAAATATTTTATATTGATAAATACAATGAAACATAGTGTAATGAAATTAATATAACATAAAATGATATAATAGATTACAAAATAATATAATATAACATAATATAATATAATATATTTTGATTAATTACAATATAATACAATGTCATACAATATAATATAATATATTACAAAACACGATATAAAATAACAGTTAATGTAGAGTGTCAGTTATGCTCTTCTATCTTCGCAATACTGCAGGAAGTAGAATATTTCTCTTCTAATAACAATAATAATATCTACATCTATAAAAATAATATATGTTATTATTATTGATGACAAATTAATAATAATAACAATAAATATAATTATGAAAATAATAAAAAACAATATAATATAGTACAATGAATTATGTAATACATAATAGAATAAATAAAATGATATGTTGCGATATGCTATGATATTATATTACTTGAATTTATATGTCATTTCTCATCCTCTCATTCTGCCATCAACGCCTTCCATAGACCATTTGTCACCACAGACACACGTGTAGGCATGAAACAGGAACCAGTGAGAACCAAGCTCACCTTGTGACGACCTTGATATTCAATTGAAAGTTACTTTAAAAATGATAACTTATAAGGAAAACAAATTTATATTTTGCGCAGAGGTACGTAGTACTACTCATAATAAACCCTATAATATAATATAATATAATATAATATAATATAATACAACATAATGCAATACAATATAACATAATATAATAGAATACAATATAATATAATATAATATAACATAATAAAATATATTATAATATAATACAATATAATGTGATATAATGCAATGCAGTATAATACCATACAGCATAGTATATAATAACATAAAATAGTGTAAGACGATAATATATGAAATAATATGCTATGATACAATATAACAGTTAATGTCGCAGTGTAAGTTACGCTCTTCTAATAATAATAATAATAATATTAATAATAATAATAATAATAATAATAATAATAATAATACATGATGTAATAAACAACAGAATTATATGTTGTAATATACTATGATAAACACTGCATTTTAGGATGGGCTTCAACCTACAAGCCATTTCGCACCCTCTCATTCTGCTACTAACGCAGAAGGCGATAGCACCCAGTCGACGCAGTTCTATTGACCAAATGTCATCATAGACGCTCGGGGAGGCATGAGATAGGGACTTGTGAGGACTTAGTTATCTCACCATATGACAACCAACACTATTGGCTGAGGGTATATTCTCATAAATGTAATTATGAGACTATTTAACTGCCAGGAGAAAGGTGGATTAAGAAGGGTGTTTTCTTCTAGAACCATTAGGGTGTACCGAATCGAAAGGTTCGGTATATTCATGAAGTAATTCTTTCCTTGCGTTTTACGGGGTCGCACATAAGGATGTGTTGCCATTTTTTCGAGTACGGTCTCTAAAGATGATAATTATGCTCAACAGTTCAATTGTGTTGAGTATTACAATTACATTCTATATTAAATATACGGTGTTTATTTTAAGAAAAAAATAAACTACATGTCTGTTTGAAGGATCCTATTTTCAAAACGATTTCAAAAACCTTGACAAATTAGTCATTGTCGAATACAGCCAAAAATATTTACTCTTACGATGTTCAATTAATTTTTCAATTTCAGTAATTTCTCATTAGTTATGATTTAAATATCATCACTGTACAAAAGTAATGTTCATTTACACTATCAATGAATGTTTTGCTAGTAATTTTATTCCTATTTAAATGCACTTCTTCAAAAGGGCGCTGTAATCCTTGTGTAATTTGAAAGCTTGAGCAAAACTGATTTGATTGTTAAGTAGGAAAATATTTTGTCTCATTCACAGAGATTGACACATTCAATTGAAAAGTCTAGATCAGTTCAATCTTTTTCATAAACCAAACAAAATATTCGAAAAACTATAAAAAAAAAATAAAGCAGTCACGATAAAACCAGTAACATTGCGATCGTGACGCTTAAACATATGAAAATATTCATTTCTTTAAAAAGAGCAATCTCGTCAATGAGCACGGAAAGTGGTTATGATGATCAACATTGGCTTCCAGCGGCGGCGTTGAAGGAAGTGAATCATTTAACAGGCGACCAAATTGGCCTGTTTAAAGTGGTGTGTAGAAAACTAAAAATAATTGTGAATGATCTTCTCTCACTTGCTAGTCCGTATGTACACAAGCGATATCAGATGTGATAATAAGAGGTTATAAATCAATGCATAAGTAGGTGCGGCAATTACTGTACTTTGACGGTCAGAATACAAGCAAGTGAAATGCGCTGTAACTATTTTTAGAAAACTATTGAGAATAATTTAGAACAAACTACTTCAGGATTACAGCGTAGTCTCCCATTGTGGATAACTTTTGAAATGATTCAATATCCATCAATAAGCGTACAAACTACTGCTCACTCGTAAAATTTCATAATCTTTCAAAACCCGGTAAACTATTCTAAATCCTAATTATTATAGTATAGTATTATTACATCAGTTATTTAAATACATCACGAATTATTTTACGTTATTTTGAAATACCAAGATATACACTTAGCCATTTTTAACAGACCCAAGACGCGATTTATAGACAATTGACGTACCATCGTACATTTTATGTAAACTACATTGAATTATTTTTATGTTGAAATGTAATGAGTAACGTCAATGTTTGTAATTATGTATGTATGAATGTATGTATGTATGTATGTATGTATGTATGTATGTATGTATGTGTGTATGTATGTATGTATGTATGTATGTATGTATGTATGTATGTATGTATGTATGTATGTATGTATGTATGTTTGTATGTATATATGTATGCATGTATGTATGTATATATGTATGTATGTATGTATGTATGTATGTATGTATGTATGTATGTGTCAAATAATGTTACTGACTTTCTCAGAGATGGCTACACGGTTTCCCGCAAACTTAGTGACAATGAAAGGTGTTATGTATCCATAGACTGATGCTGAGTCTAATTCGTATCCGACATTCGATTTCGGAACTACAGGGAATGTGTGTGTGTGTGTTAAAAAACAAATTACGTCACGGTAGAATTCAACAAACCTAATCCCACTCCGCAATGACACAATATTTCGCATTATTGTATTGGTACAATGATGCCTTTCTCAAAGATGTATACCCTTACCAGCCGCTACCTAATTTTGGGTCAAAACCAGCCCAAAGTCAACAAAAGTGCATCTTCTCAATTTTAGGTAAGGAGTGATGACCTCAAAATTTAGGTAAATGTTAGTTTACCCAAATGTCATAACAAAGCACGCTACTCATTTTTTACGATCAAGTCAAAGTTCAAGTAGATAACGACCTAATTTTGGCTGGCTTATAGAAGAGCTCGACAATGAGAGATTTCTCCTCAAAAATAGGTAAAAATGATTTTCAGTGTATACAGGTCTATAAAGCCTAGAACATTTTTTCCATAAATATGTATATTTCATAGGCAATATACATAAGTTTTTCTTCGCCGTGGCATCCGCAATACATAGTACTTTAAACATAATACATTTCGAATATCATATTAGTATTTTGGTATCCATTAGTTAATCTAAACACTGTTTTTATCAAGCGATTTGCTATTATAAATTACATTAAATAAAATACATTCATTTTGTACATGATCTTATAAATATTTAAAGTTTGTTTGTATCAGTTCATCACTTTTATTCAATATACGATAGCGACCAATAGCCGAACTCATGGAAGAGAAAACAGTCTAACATAAAAAAATTTAAATTGGAACTCCAATGGACTTACTGAAATGATAAAGAAGTTTCATATAAGGAAAGTCGCGACAAGCAAGAATATCGCGAACTGGGACATTGGATAGTCTACCTTGGGTACGCAAGGAATTTACACTGAGGTCTTTTTTTATGCGGTTTTTTACGCGACTTTTTTATGCGGTTTTTTTTACGCGACTTTTTTTATGCGAATTTTCAGAGTTATGCGGTTTTTTTTATGCGAATTTTCAGAGTTATGCGGTTTTTTTTATGCGGTTTTGTTATGCGGTACGTAAATTCGCATAAAAAAAGACTTCAGTGTATTAGTTGAGATCTGACATCATGATACTCCACGTATGTCCAAATGACATGATCAATATCGCGATAACCTTCGCCACAAGCACAATGATTAGTCTCGGAAAGTCCAATTCAAAGAAGATGTGCGTCTAATGTGTAGTGATTGGACATGAGTCAGGACATCACACGAATGAAGTCCCTACTCACATCCAGTCCGCTGAACCATGCCTTTGTCGATATTTTAAGAATAATTGAGTTCATCCACCGACCCAGATCATCTTTATCCCAAGAAGCTTGCCAGCTGGCAAGTGTTCTTTAGCGGGACGCGCTATAGAATTCGTTGAAAGCAATCGGTCTCTCATAAATTTCACCCTCAATAGCACCACGTTTGGCTAAACTATCGTCTCTTTCATTGCCTGGAATGGAGCAATGAACCGGGACCCAAACTATTGTGATTTGATAACTATTATTTAATATGAAGTTCAGGCACTGTTTTATTTTGCACAAGAAAACTGTTCATATTTGCAGCAGCGTTTGAGCGAATGGCTTCAATTGCATCTCACTATCTGTGAAGAGAAAATAATGGAATAATGGTTTGGAGATAATGTGACGATTATACTCAAGCTATAATGAACTGCTAACTCTGCTATATAAACAGATACAGGTTCTTGAAGCCTAAATGAAGTTGAAACATTGTTGTTTAACATACCAAACCCAGTAGCCTCTTCAATTCGTGATCCGTCCGTGTAAAATATTTTCTCAGAGTCAATATGCCTGAACTTACTGGTAAATATTTTTGGGATTTCCATCGAGGTGTTCCGGGATTCCACGCACTTCGCGCTGCATGGATGTGTCGAAAAATAAAGTTGAGTCAGGGACATTTAGGAGGCTACCACGGATAGGAATATAGCTTGATGGGTCGATTTCCTGTGACATATGGTTAAAATATACTGTCATGAATCTTGTTTGAGATTGAAGCTCAACTAGCCTTTCGAGGTTAATAATAACCAGGGGATTCAGTACCTCACATCTTATTAGCAGTCGCGATGAAAGCTCTCAAAAACGATCTTTCAATGGAAGAACTCCCGCCAGAGCTTCAAGACTCATTGTATGTGTCGAATGCATGCAGCCTAAAGCAATTCGCAAACAACGATACTGAATTCGCTCCAGTTTGATAATATGAGAGTTTGCAGCGGAACGATGAAAACATTTCTTGGCCCGAAGTATGCTCTTGTACTTGGTTTCTAAAGTCAATAATTTTTCAAAATTCTGAGGAGTTCCTCCTCCTCGCTTTAAAAACGTATTGAAAGCATTTTGTTTCACGTGTTTAGTATCTGAGCACTCTTTGTCCCACCAAGAATTTGGAGGCCTTCTGTTAGACGATGGACCAAGCAATCGTTTGGTTTGTGCTTGTTCTGCGGCCTCCAGAATCGAACAAACGAGGAAAACATATTCTTCAAGTGGGGGGAGCTCTTTGTCAAACCATGTAGAATATTAACTGAATTAGCAATACCTTTGTTACTACTAATTGAGATGATGATTGGTAAATAATCTCTACCGTGTAAATCAGGAAATACTTTCCAGGTGCAATCTAGTCGAGCAAAGAGATAAATCTAATGGAGGTGTTGGGATCCGTGTCATGCTACCCTTATTTAATACCGTCATGCTAAAATTGTCGCACATATTATATATTAGAGATGATCTGCTATCATTGTAAACGAAACTCCACATCATTCCGTGCAAATTGAAATCTCCTAAAATCAAACGTGGAACAGGAAGGGCTTCGACAATTTCAGTTCAAATTGAACCGCTAAGCAGACGTAAAGTTTCTGCTACTTACAGAACACTTTTTGTTTTGCAACGGAGTGCAATGTCTTATCTGACGTGCCGAACGAAAACGTGTTTTCGACTATTTCTGGCTGATGCAGGTTTGGCCATTTAGGGGAGGCACAGTTTTTGGTTTTAAATTCGGCTTTTTTGATTTGACACATGGATCTTTTTTTTGAAGGTGTAATTTTAGGTGTCTTTTTTGGTATTTTGTGGTTTGGTAATCTCCTCTTAACAGACCCTTGAGGAGTGACAAACGAGGTATCTTCACTATTTTCATCAGAGTCAGATTCCTTTGGCTCCGCAAGATTTGAAAAACCGTTTTCGGTTTCCAAAGGGTGGTCATCAATGATCGTTTTAAGCATTTCTGCATATGTGCGCTTAGACCGTGCTTTTAAAGAATGCTTCATTTTGTCTTTACGCAACTTAAATGCAGCGCATACTGAAAGATCATGAGGACTCTCCACACAATAAACACATTTTTCAACATCTTTATCGCAAAGATTATCCTTATGAGGCCCTTGACATTTGATACATTTGGACTTATTACTACAGTAAGTAGCTGTATGCCCGAATTTTTTACAGTTCGTGCAATTCATAACATGCGGTATGAAAAGCCGAACAGGAAGACGAATTTTATCGATATAGACATGGTTAGGCAACGCAGATCCGGCAAATGTTACTCGAAATGAATCTGAGGGACGATAAGACTTAATTCCATCGACAATAGATGCTGAGTACAATTGCTTGCACTCGAGTAAGCATGGAGTTTTTAAAACGACTAAATCCATTTTTAAACTTTATATTGAACAGCAAATAATTTACAGGTTACAATATCGTTTGCCTGTTTCAAATCGTTAACAACAACTTGAATTTAATCTCTATTAACATTAGAGATTGCCTTGGCAATTACCACAAGCAGTTTTAACTACCTGCAGTCGTTAACTCACGAGCAGTATAATCGAAACACAACCTCTTCGCTTGAATGCTTTTTACTGCATGATAAAACATTTTGGATAGTTTTGGTTTTGCTCTGTCGTGACGTATAATTTATAAAAAACATATAATATAACCTTCGCTAATCATACTCAACAATTTCGGAATTGGATGTTAAATCAAAATAAAACTCATTAGCAGTTATGATTAATTTCGATTGTTAATGATGATGATTGAGCTTATGGTACAATAATGTTGGATTTTTTTAAATGCGGCTGTCTTAGTCTTATAATACAATCGAATATTGTCGACCTTCCAAGTTTCGCTCAACCTTTTGGTAAAGGACGTTTGAAAGAAAATTATTGTGTTACATTGTCAAAAACATTATGCTTTGAACAAGTTATTCAATGTAAAACTTACTAAAGTCTATCATTTATAGTAAAAATATCTAACAATACGTTGTTTGATCAATTTTACAACATGCTCAGAAATACTTAAAATATCGTACATTAGTACGAATATTAATTATATTGCTCCGAAATATTGGATTTTTTGTTGGTCACAGTTGTAGGGGTTGGACAAAGTTGTATGTTAGGGGTTATTGGCGCGGTTTGCGGAAGTGAACTACCATGTTCCAGCACATGTGTGAAGACAAATAGAAAAATTACCTTTTCTCTGGAGGCAGATAAAAGGTTTTTGTCTTAGACAATATTATAGTCATAGTAATTTCTGCAAACTTTGCTGAAGAAAATGTTTCGCTTACTATAACCGTTAACTCATTGTTCTATAGTATTACTAAAAGGTTTCAAATAATCAGTTTTCTCATTCTAATTTTTTTCACATTACTTCTAGGGAAATGGTATGCTCAGCAGAGTGTTAGATTTTGTAAAGATACGTAAAATATTAGAAAACTTCAAAGCTCCATGACTTTTTTTGAATAGGGTTGGAAAGTTTTATATAAAAAACGATCATATTTCGTACCTAATCATTTCAATAGGTTGCAAAAAGTTGCAGACCAAACCATTCTAGTTTAAATGTACTTTAAAGCAGTGGTGGAAATAAGCGCATTTTGCGCATGAAAATGTGAATCAAGATTTCCGATTGTTATTCAAAAAACCGAACACCGTGAATTAAAAAATTGGGTAACAAAACTAAAATTGTGATTATGTTTAAAATTGTGAGAAATGAGATTGAAGACGTTTTTAAAATCTAAGTAAAACCAAAATTTATCTTATCAAAAATCATTCATTTAAAAATTCATTATAATATCTACAATATATATGTGATATGAAGAGATAATACTGACTATTTTTATTTACTGTGAATCAAATAATTTGCTTATTTCCACCCCTGATTTGAAGTTCCCATTAAATTTTGAAGAAATGGTTTGTATCCGATAGTATTCTAGAATGAGTAAATGTATATTTGATGTATATGAGATTTATGGGCTTTACGCATTTAAATATTTTCTTAAACATAAATAAACGATTATGAATACAAGCTTTTGCTTAACAATTTGTTTACTCTTTTTTAAAAAAAAATGCTTATACGTTAACAATCCGAATGGACGAGTACCATAAACCAACTATACCAGATATCGTCAAACGTTAAGGAGTATGGTTTGGATGATACATGGAATAGGTCGTTAGGCAGGTCTGATTGTATTTTTACAAGCGAAAAGATTCAAAGATCATCCAAAAATGTACAAACAAAATTTCCCGATTTTTTTCAAAGCTGCTGTATCTCGAGAACATATAGCAATATAGATTAACATCTTTTTAATTGGAAATTTTGCGTTCATTCATAAAGTTTTGTTGAAAAATATTAAATAAACATTTTTATGTTTGAACTGATTTTCAAAAATTGACATTATTTTGAAAAATTGGAACATTTTCAAATATTATTTCTTCATTCTAAAAATTGGACAGTATTTTACTTTGAGCTATTAATACATATCCAAAATAAAAAAAAATCAAAAATACAAACATATTTTGAGATATTTGAATTTTAAGCGTTTTTTTCTCAAGGTATTTTTGCTTAGTCCTCTTATGCAAAATTTGAGCCACTCATGACAAAACAATAATGTTTACCACTTGTGACGCGTGCATTCGATGAAAAAACCTTAACGGAATATTCTCGAAATCTGTGAAGTCCCATGTAAATCTGGGGACAATACACTAAACCTAAATCGACCTACGGTCACCACAATTTGCTATGTCTTCACATGAAATATAAAACGATAATAATTTTAGACACACAAATGCCATTCAGCGCATAACCAATTTCCTTAATCGTCGAAATATCTTCTAAATTCTAAAGTATAAATAATATCGAATCGTAAAATATCAAACATCAACATAAGTAGGTAAGTAAAAAAACAATGCAATTTGACATATTATCAACAGACCTGCAATCCATTTAGAGTTTAAGCTTTTTCAAAGACATCGTATTAGTTGTGTTAAAATCGACAAGTGTCAAACGCACTCACGTAATTGTGCTGGACTTTTAACCAGTGAGTGATAAATTTGGCATAATATATAAAATGTGAAAAAGTTGCTAACTTAAGACAGATTTTGCTCCGTATACCAAGCGTTCTATGTTGAACTGCCAAGAGAGATAGTGGTTCAATAATGAGCTGCTATGCACTCTCGAGTCGAATATGAAACGTGATAAATTCATCCTAAGCATGCAAGTTTATTGAACAAAACATAAACGAACTATGTCAAACATTATCAGAATGAGACAAATCATCAAAACACAACAAACACAAACTAACGATGGACAGAATCATCGAAACACAGTGAAGCCAATAAAGATGATAAAGGAAAGGGAAACAGTGTCGAGAACTGTGTGTATTCAATTCGTTTGATGTGCTGACGCTCTCTCACATTCTATTCTGTTATGTAAGAAATAAACTCCCTTGGGATGCATTTTTACTTATAAACTATATTCCCAGCTCGCCTTTCGCCAATAACATCACATAGCATCGCTTGTAACAGTAAGATAAACGACGTTGACATTGTACTGCAAACGAGGGTACCATATGCCAATGAAAATAGTATGTTTTGGAATGATATTTGTTAGCTTGTTATGTGGAAAAAGCTGAGTCATAGCTCTTTCCTTTTATTATTGATAGAAAATTACATCATTCGTCTCGATAATATGTATGTAATTTCAGCTGTTTTTCAAAGTAGGGCTAATCTTATAAAAGTAAACAAATCAAGTTTATCTCTCCTAGAAATAAATGCTTAATAATCCTACAATTTTTCCTGAAAACTTGGATTCTACAAAAATCTCAATCTTAGTGATACAAAGAACTATAAGAAACTGTCATTGTATTTGTTTACGTATGTTTCGCGTTCCAATTGCTAGAAAGGAAGAGTGAAACTATTTATTGTTCAATCCTAAATCGGCCAGCTTAAGCCGAAGCTCGTTTACGTTCGGCACGAAAGTAAACCACAGGACCTTTCATTTGAACCTAAGTTTGTGAAAATCGGTCGCGCTATCTATGAGAAAAGTTAGAACACATATTTTCTTTTGATGTGGAACACATCTTTATTTTCTATATAGTGGTGCAAATCAGAAACTCAAGAAAAACTACACGTAGAAATGTGGTCAGGTTTTAAACACTTACAGCTCAGTCTATTTTGTATCAATTATTAATATTATTTCATCATTTGATAGGAAATATTTCTACGTTTCGATTTGAATGTATCAAGCCACGTATTTTCAATTATATTTAATTGAAATTTTGATTAGTAGCAAGCAATGTCCTATTCGGTTGCTAAAAATCTTTGACATACCGGATTTCCCTGCCATAGACGACGGTTTTGAAGGAGTAAGCGATGTATCAAAGAGAAAGCATCGCTCTGATTGGTCAATCGATGCAAAAGCGAAGCTGTTGGAAGCACGCGAATCTATAAATAGAAGCGAAATTAAAGCTAACGTTTCAGTTCTACTCATAGCATGCTAGAGGTAGGTTGTTGCTAGAGTGCAAGACAAAAACGCGTCATAAAACGATTTGAAGCTTTAAGGGCTGAGGCAAGTTGTTAGCGTGAAACCGCGTTGCTCGCTGTGCGTATTACATTTCTCTCCATGCTCTCTCGTAAATGTGTAAAATAACTCTCGATGTGGCCGGGTACATCACATAAAATTCAATAAAGCTACCGCTTGTTTGGCAGCCTTGCTGAGCCGATTTTATTTCTCTCTAATGTTTCGTTACGTTACCAGGTGCCGCCATAGAAATGGACTTACCATTACAAAAATAACATTCACTTATTTTTATCACGACAACATATATGTTTTTAAGCATTAATCGCCTCCAAACTAAATTATCTAAACATTGTCAGGATAGATTTTTGATCCATGCTTTTGAAGGCGAGATATTCAATGAACAAGTTGAAAGTTGCCGTTTTCAGCTATGCAATTTTTTCTTCAGAAATAAAACTTTCCCGACCGCTAAAGTCAAACAATCATTCTGAAAATTTCACAGAATAATCTAAACTAATTTTCAAAGAGATTGGAGGTTGGGTTTTTTTATATTCGTCACCGTTCCTGAGAAAATCAGATTTGAAGCGTGAAACACACACTGGCCTCAGCCCTTGATTGGTATGCTCTGATCTTGTGTCATGCAAGCTCGGAATTCCATGTTATGTCGTTTCCCCATGAGAAATTGACAACTACCTCTGGATAAATTTTGAGTGCTTAAGATTAATTTCTAATTTATATTAGATGAACTCGATTGATAATGAGAAATAGTTTATCGCTTCAACCGAAATCGCAGAATGGTAGAGAAACTTAACGCTAAAAAAACTGCTTGCATAAAAAACTTGAACACAAGCTTGGCGAAGAAAAGCTTAATTATCGAAATCGCAAGTATGTACAAAGATATAATTGCATACATTTGGGATAATGGTGCAATTTCGTCGGTTATAAAACAAATGCAAATCAAGACAAATCTCGATGAACATTAGAAAAGGTCCCAAGTGCAAAAGACAGTTTCTCTTGGTTTACTTTCTCTTTTTATTATTACGGCAAATTCCAGTTATTTCCAACAAATTCTACAGTGTATATCGAAAGTTGATGGTTTTTGCTACAATCCTATGTGAAGTGTTAGATGGGAAGATTGCTGATTGGACCGTAATACTCGAAAGAGAAAGTAAACAAAGAGAAACTGTCATTTGCACTCAAAACCTTTTCTCGTGTTTATATTCAAATAATGTGTTGGTTCGGATTGATTGAACTTTTTTTTATTGTAGATCATTAGAAATTTTGGTTGCCTTGTTCCACATCAATGGTTCGAACAACCCCATGGGGCTGATCCTTTTAGTTTTTTTTGCACATTTTACCCCATAACTCCCGAACCGGAAGTCGGATCCAAATAATATTCAGGAATTTTTTATAGGACCACATGACCTTTCATTTGAATCTAAGTTTTAGGCCTTTCAAAGTTACCCATCTCTGAGAAAAGTTAGTGCAAAAAAACGTGTCATACACGCATACGCACATACACACACAGACATTTTGCGTACTCGACGAACTGAGTCAAATGGTATATGACACTCGGCCCTCCGGGCCTCGGTTCAAAAGTCGGTTTTCACAGTGATTGAACAACCTTTCTATATGGGAAAGGCAAAAAATCGAGTTGCGAAACTCTTATGTGGATTTGTTCAGTGGAAAGTGGAAAAAATTGCATACCTTTTCAATACTACACAATACAATATAGAATCTACCAATTGAGTAATTTGACGTCTCAATAACGCACTCGGATGCAGTGTGTACGGATATATTTGCACGCGGAATAAAAATGTGTGCGATCCGCAGTCAAGTTGGTTGCTGGTAAATTCAGCCCCATCTGGGAAGCCATGATACTATGGTAAGCATCCTTCTGCAACGTTCAAAACAATGAAGAAGAATTGCTAATAAAAAATTGGATATTACTAACTACACATGCTTTCAGTACCTTTTACCATACTTTTCCACAAATTATATCATCACTATGACAAAAAATAACAAGACTAACGGAGACCGGGGCGAAAATGGCCATGGGGTGAAAAGGTAAAAGCTCAGAATCGTTTTTTCTTAAATTTATTTTTCATACGCAGGTGTCTTCTTCTTCTTCTTCACTTCTGGTGGCGTCACCTCACTTGATGACGCCGATTGATGGCACAGCGATTTAGCTATATTGCCAGTTAGCTTTCGTTTATAGTCCAATGGACTTTCTTTTCACTGGACTACAAGTGAAACCCTCGCTATGTGACAACGTGGAGTCACCGAAGTACGGATGAAAATCCTTTCTTTCTCGCGAAATACTCGAATTTTCACCGCACTAACACGATACGACGTGTTAACTCGTTAAGGGTTTCACCGGAAGTGATACGCAGGTGTCACTAACATTAAATGAATTTTGCGACAGTTCGACAGGAGGTATCGACAGGAACATCATGGATGGTGTAGATACAGCAGTACTGAGACTTCGGTGGGCACATTTGTAGTTTTGTAGCTCTACGTACGGCACTTGCAAGCGCATTGGGAAACTCGTCGGTATCATCTTTCTAGAATCCCCCGTGCCTACTTTGAAGTAACTATTCCCGCAATCTAGTTGTTTTTGCAGTAAATCGGTTGTCAATCAAGACGATGCACAGTGGTCCAAAACTGGAAAAAGACGGTCAAAAGTATGTACTGACTTTCACTGATTTTTAAGCTAACGTGTCTTCGAAGAAGTTTTACAAGATTATGTTACGCTTCTTTAGAAAGCGGCACCTTAATTTTTGTTAAGGGGGTAGTACCAATTTCAAATAAAAATAATTTTTTTTTCACAAAGAAAATGTTTTTTCTATCTCATTTTGAAGAAAAAGACATTTGAAGTATTTTTGCTGAAGATATAAATAATGTAAAAAAATATTTTTTGATATATATTCACTTTATTTTAAAAACAGTTTTTTGATTTTTATTTTGTTTACTTTTTGACAATTAACAATATCAGAAAAAAAAATCTAAGTGGAACTCGATGCAATTTTTTTAGGCCTTTTCAAAGTTAGTTTCAAATATTGAAAATCCGAAAAATTATCAAAAGTTCAACACATATTCAAAAAAATGGAAAAATTAACAAAAAGTCCGATTACTCCGATCGAAATCTTTGATGTACAGAGAACAATGCTATGCGAACTAACTTGTCTGCGAATTTTTATTATGTCATATTTGAGAATATCTGCAAAAGTTGCATCACTGAATGTACCTTAGCCTACTGAGTGAGAGGTAAGATTTCTTATTGACAATGGCTCATTCAATCTGTTAAAGAACTTTAACAATTCATTTATAACTCGCTCTTCATGAGCCGAAGATCCGTTCAGTTCGTAGCTTGTTTCCACCTTACCAGCTAGGATGCCAGGTAATTTTTTCAAAAGTCTGTGATCAAGCCAAAAACTTGTCTGTGAACGTTTCCCCGTTTCCATAATAACTGATCGGAATTATTTTGGTAAGGTCTCACTATTTCCTACCGCTCTGTAATTTTTGGTGCTCAACTGTGACTATTTTCAGAAATCTGTACCATTTTTTGAATCTGTGCAAAAGGTTGAAAATCTGAGAAACACAGATTAATCAGTGAACCTGGCATCCCTGCTTACCAGTGCGGTGAACTGGTGAGCTGCGGTTCTTTTAAAAAGAACTGTGAGCTATCAGCTCACTTTGAAGATTCGATTCACTGGAATAGCTCAGGAGCGAATTGCACATCTCCACGCTCACTGCAAAAGTGAGTTACAGAAATAGCAGACGCATGACGCCCTCCATTTCTTATCCGTTCATGGTTTCAGCATTGTCATAGTGAAAATGAGTCACACGAATTGTACTCAAGATATTCTCATTAGAAAATAAATTGGATTAGGAATATATTTTCCTATAAGTATTGTAAAAGTTTGCTGCATTAAGTTGCATATTTCGCTTCAGTACAAGGTTTCCTAGGTAAAAATAGGTAAAATGATGTATAACTTTTCCAGAAAAGAATAAACCTATGGATTACCTTCTACAAAATTATAGGATTTTATATTTTCTACAATTGTTCTAAACAAAGTATGTATAAAAACATAACTTGAAACAAGTTATGATTAAAAAAATTAGTTTTAAGAGGGTTGTGATAATTCAATAATTTAAACTAACTTTGAAGAGGCCTAAAAAAAAGTTCCATCGAGTTCCACTCAAATTTTTTTATAGTATTGGGCATATCTTTTCCTATAAATTTTGTAAAAATCAGCTGCATAGAGTTGCATATTTCGCTTCGGTGTAAGGTTTTATCAAAGGCAAAAAAGGTAAAGTGTTGAATAACTTTGCCAGGAAAGAACAAACCTATGCACTACCTTCAACAAAAATAAGAGATTTTTTATTTTCTTCAATTATTCCAAATAAAGTATGCACAAAAAACTAACTTGAAACAAGTTATAAATAAAAAAAACTGATTTTAAGGGGACTGCCATAAAAACGCTTTGTATATCCGAAACGGTGCAACATAGACTCTTGGTATATTTGACAAAGTAAATTATTTTCAATAGTTCTAAAACTTTGCAGAAGAAAAAAATTTTCTATCTCTTAAAAAAAAAAGTTATGGTTATATTTTTAGTCAAAGTAGGCCATGAACAATTAGGGATATAATCAAATTTCGCGGTATATATTTGTAAATATTTTCTTAAAAGCAAGTATATGCATTAAAAGAGCGGTTTGGCAGCTACTGATTTATGTCCACGTTTTTATTGATTCGAACCACTTTGCGATGGTGCAAAATGCTTCACCAGAATGCAATCACAATCCCCTCCCACATATAAGCTTTGTATCAAAGCTTTGAAAGTTTAAGAGGGACTATGTGGGATAGATGATATTCATTTGGAATGAAAACAGTTTATTAGTCTGAATAAGTCTAGAGTTTAGATTGATTTGGCTCTAGTAAACTACTAACGCTTCGGATGTCTCTTGTTGACTTGATGTCAACATTACGGATGAGATGTCCTCACTGTCCTTACATTCACGTTACGTATTACATTTGCAATAACGCTCCCAATATTACCGACTTTTCGTTTTTTCATGTCTTTTCTAGAAAAAAATTTCAAACGCAGACTTTATAGTTCGTATTTATTTTGGATAGTTTTGCAATCTAATGGAAAGATCTCTAGTAGGTTATATAAACACTAAACAAAGCATCAATACAGCTGGATTGGTGCGAAAATATGGAAGCGCGATCAGTATCACCCGATGAATACAAGTTCCCTTCACAAGTCTCGTTTTATCTTTCTCTATAAAAAGATAGTGTTATATACTATTCGACTCAGCTCGACGAGATCGAAACACACCTGTGTGTATAGACCTTACAACGAAATTTTTATATCTCAATTTCCCGAGATGGTAGAACCGACTTCAACCATATATTCCGTAGATATAATGGTAAAAGTGACGTAACAGATATACCGCGTTGTTTTTTACGCTCAATTTTCTTACAGATGGTTAAAACATTAAACGTTAAACGATTTCAACAAATTTAAACTCGTTTGAAAGCTACCATTGAAGTGTGGATTATTAATGATGATCAAATGGTTGGCACTTCTGGTTCCGGAGATATAACGGTATAAATGACGTAAGCAACAAAGCGCGTTTTTCTACCGCTAAGTTTTCTCAGATATGGTTGTGTCGATTTTAACAAGACTAGGCTCTTTTGAAAGCTACTACTAAATTGTGAATCGAGTTCAACGATTAAATGGCTGGCATTTCCATTTGCGGAGATATAATGATATTAGTGACGTAAACGACAATAAGCGCTGTTATTTTCTAAGCTCAATTTTCTAAGAGATGGCTGAGTCTGGCTTAGATTTGATTTAATGCTGCTATTAGATCATTGTTCAAGTTTAAATCTCAAATAGCTGTCACTTTATGTTTCGGAGATATAATGGTATACGTGACATAATCGCCAAAAGAAAAAGATGGTTTTTTATTGCAAAATTTTCTCAATGATGTCTTAGACGATTTCTAGGCTCGTTTGAATGCTACTATTGAATTTTTGATGAAGTTCGAAAATCAAATGGTTGTCACTTGCTGTGTTGAAGTTATAATAGAAGAATGTAATGTACCAAAACTTCTCGAAATTAAACAAATCGATTTCTACATATTCGCTTGAAAGCTATTTGGTTATGTTATTTGAAAAGCGCACAATACTAATGGTCGAGGATAGAATCGTACAAATTTTTTAATGAGGCTATTAAATTATTTCAATGGCAAGAGAAATATATTATCAAACCACCATATGGATTAAGGAGGGTTTTGTATTGTTGCAATTCAAGGAATATAATGCATTACAGCTGTGGGGTATAATGTATATTATTGTGGAACATACCACTGATTTGTTATGGGGCATTTTATACGGCTGCTGGAGCATTATGTTCAAGGCAAAAGAGGAAACTGAGAATATGATCGTTTTAAAAAATATATTTTTTTAAATAATCACTTCTCGCAGAATCATAGAAAAAAATGTTTCTCAGTTGTGTTGCAATCAAATACCCACATTCTCGAAGAAAATAATTAATACACTAGCTGACCCGTCGAACTTCGTCTCGCCCAAAAATTTTTTCGAGTTTATGTTTTCGTACATCAGAATTTTTAAACGACTAAGTGGTTGACGTTTCTCTCCATTATTTTTTTGATTACTTAACCTACAATCAACGGAATTTGACACACATTTGCTTTAGCCCGAAAAGAAATACCACAAAAAATTAATGTGAAATACTTCTGTGAGGCAAAAATCGAGCAAATGCACTGATTCTCATCTCTAATTAAAGAGTTTATCTTCTAGAGTTGTTCATTCGGTAGAGAAGAATATATTTACAATTAGTATTTAGCCCAAGTAACCAAAAGTTCGTTAAAAGGATTTGGCTTTAGTAATACACAAAGCATTCTGAAGAGTTCGTTTTTAAGGAATTGCGCATACTTGAATGTTCACCCGACGCAACAGAACAAACTTTGAAGCAGTTCCTAATACAGTTTTTAAACAGCGAGAAAGTATCCTCAGAACTTTTTCTGTGCGTTTAACTCTAACAAAGTGAATATTTTTCAGGCACTGTAGAACTTTTGGTTGCTTGGAGAGACGACGCTTAAATTTCAATTTGGTATTGATCTTACCAATTAGAAAAAAACTTCACAGAACATGGAATATAAAATTGCAGTCTCAATCCATTATTGTAATCATCTTGAACATTGATCTAATTGTCACTTATTATGTGCGCTTAGTGTAGTCTAATTAATTGGAAAGCAAAATGAAAGAAAAATTTCTTAGTTTGCCTTTAGAGCTTCTACACGGAAAAGCCAGCGATCGCAAAACAACTAAAATATTAGTTGTTTTTCTGATTTTGATTGGTTAAAATTTGGTACAACTAATCGATTGTTGTTTTAACTAATCTGTCATGATTTATCGTGCTGGCAGCTTAGCAACGACACCCAACAAGTAATGAAACGTTTCAGTTGAGCAATGCCAAGCACAATTGAGCAAAGACACAATCCCAGCAAAGTTACTTGTATGCATGAAAGCAAAAAAAATGTCTCAGTTGTTTCAACCAATTATTCAGTTATTTGAACTTAAAACGCCAATTGCAATAAATATTTTTTACTGTTAGCCTCTTCGAGGGCAGCTAATCGTTCACTGCTTGAACAACGAAATTTTATCTAATTAACTGCTTATATCTTTATCACTAAACTCACAAAGGATATGGAAATGAGCCAAAGGATTACAATTCTCAAAAGTGAACTCACCAGAAAAATGGTCACAGGGAATTAGGAAATTTTTCCTTCACTTGCAGAATGGCTCGCTGGTAAACCTAATACTACAGATACACTTTCAAGAAAATACAAATAGTACCACTTCACTTTAGCAGCAAATTTTGAAGCGTTAAGCGGTTTCAATAACATTGACATGAACTGTCCTAGAATACATTACTCTCAGATGAAATTAAAACATTTATACTGTAGGAATATCTATTTAACACATGGAAAACTTGTTTTACAATTAACTGTTATATTCTTCTGCATACTTTCACTTACGTAAAACGACCACTACGTAACTAACATAAATGACGCTAATTTACCATTGAAAATTTTCAATATGAAACGCTTCTGGTGAAATGAAGAGGATTTTGTTCTGCCTTTCGCTGTCTTCGTTCTGCGCCAAGTGACAGCATTTGAATACAACAATTTTGGTTACCTGAATGGTTATGTCAAAATCAACAGATATGTTAGTTAAATCAACAACATTTTAGTTGAAACAACCAGGGCGTGAAACAACAATTGCAATATTGTAATTTTGTGATCTGCGGGTTCTCCGTGTACAGCTCAATCTTTTCATTGATTCACTAAAAAAAATTATAATTCATCTGACTTCATCACACACAATCCTTTAACGTGTAAACGATATCAGACCTTTTGCTTTTGCGTGTAAACACAATCCTTTAACGTGTAAACGATATCAGACCTTTTGCTTTTGCCTACACTGTTCATACTCGCATATTAGTCCCTTATCGATTTTCGCCAATTTTGAGTTAGCTTTAGGAATGCAATTTATCCTCAATATACTTCTAGAAATTGCATTAAAAGTTGAGGAATTGTTCAGTAAAATGTGAAAGTATCAACTCATATCAGTCCCATTCAGTGCAAATTTCAATAATTTTATTTGTTGCAATATTGGAATAGCAAAGGTGTGTTACCGATATTTCATGTAATAATACCATGATTTAGCATTAGGTAGTACAATAAATCCAAAAATTGGAAATAAAATTTTTATCGTCTTTTTCTCGACATGTCGATTTTCCATATGGGACTGATATGCAAGTATGGACAGTACAGCGGTCATACAGCCATATGCATTCCGCCATTAATTCATTTATGTCGTATTCACCCCAACTTTTGTCAAACCGTTTGTTCAAAGTGAGTTCGAACCTAGTTTCAACGTTGTTGGACTGAAAATCGAGTCAGTTTCGAACCTGGTTTTTATATCAGGTTTGCTCAAACCCCCGTTGCTAAGTGCGGACCCAACACAGTTTCGTGAAAAGTGTATGTTTAATGAAACTACCCAGTAAATCCGAACATCGGACGCATCGTGCAAGAAAGCTTTTGATTGCGTTTCGAGCTTACATAGTGTATCGGCAGAACAAAAGAGTGAAGAAATACCAAAGCAGAGAGCGGATGTCTGATACTCAGGGGATGTGGTATATCGGGGTTGGATTTTCAACCCCGAACATAGGGCCAGAGTTTTTCTGGCCCTAAGAGGCGAATGACCATAAGTTCAAAGCCTCTATGATCGAAACAAACGAATGTATTTCACACCCTATCGGGGAGACGTCGGCTCGAAAATGCCTTGTTTGATGTTCCCTCGCTCTGTTTCTATAGCGATACATAATGTAAACATAAAGCTTTTTCAGATCGACGCGGTTGATGCAAATGGTGCAGAATTGTCCGATGACGGACCGATCGAAGCGCTACGATCGGCCCCATATCGTGCTCAATCGGTCCGATAATCGGACCGATGATCGGACTTATGCGGGTCTACAAATTTCACTGGGTACCCTGGGTCAGTTAAAACAGTCATGTGCATTCCGCCATCCTGTAATTTTTCAAGAAATAACTTCGATACCCAATTAAGCACGTGGCTCGAAATGACAAATCGCATGGATCAAGTACATGTACATGCATGCATGTGAAATCTCCACACAAAACTACTCGTTGCGCGCCAAACAATTTTTTCAACGATCTAGTATTCTTATCTTCAACGACCAAACACTTATGACACTCGTTGCGCGCCAAACATCAATCGTAGATTTAGCAATCATTGACGACTTTATCAACGGAAAATTCCATTTTCCATACAAAATAACTTAAATTTCCCAAATTTTTTTATGTACGAACCCGGCGGGGGTAGAAACTAATCAAACAAAAAAGAATTGTGTAAAACCGTCCATTCGTTCTTCCGTGATGCGGTTACAAAGAATGACCTCTGCATTTATACATATATATATATATATATATATATATATATATATATATATATATATATATATATATATATATATATATATATATATATATATATATATATATATATATATATATATATATATATATATATATATATATATATATATATATATATATATATATATATATATATATATATATATATATATATATATATATATATATATATATATATATATATATATATATATACAGGGTGATTTTTTAAGAGCTTGAGAACTTTTTTAAACAATAAAACGCATAAAATTTGCAAAATCTCATCGGTTCTTTATTTTAAACGTTAGATTGGTACATGACATTTACTTTTTGAAGATAATTTCATTTAAATGTTGACCGCGGCTGCGTCTTAGGTGGTCCATTCGGAAAGTCCAATTTTGGGCAACTTTTTCGAGCATTTCGGCCGGAATAGCCCGAATTTCTTCGGAAATGTTGTCTTCCAAAGCTGGAATAGTTACTGGCTTATTTCTGTAGACTTTAGACTTGACGTAGCCCCACAAAAAAATAGTCTAAAGGCGTCAAATCGCATGATCTTGGTGGCCAACTTACCGGTCCATTTCTTGAGATGAATTGTTCTCCGAAGTTTTCCCTCAAAATGGCCATAGAATCGCGAGCTGTGTGGCATGTAGCGCCATCTTGTTGAAACCACATGTCAACCAAGTTCAGTTCTTCCATTTTTGGCAACAAAAAGTTTGTTAGCATCGAACGATAGCGATCGCCATTCACTGTAACGTTGCGTCCAACAGCATCTTTGAAAAAATACGGTCCAATGATTCCACCAGCGTACAAACCACACCAAACAGTGCATTTTTCGGGATGCATGGGCAGTTCTTGAACGGCTTCTGGTTGCTCTTCACTCCAAATGCGGCAATTTTGCTTATTTACGTAGCCATTCAACCAGAAATGAGCCTCATCGCTGAACAAAATTTGTCGATAAAAAAGCGGATTTTCCGAATGGACCACCTAAGACGCAGCCGCGGTCAACATTTAAATGAAATTATCTTCAAAAAGTAAATGTCATGTACCAATCTAACGTTTAAAATAAAGAACCGATGAGATTTTGCAAATTTTATGCGTTTTATTGTTTAAAAAAGTTCTCAAGCTCTTAAAAAATCACCCTGTATATATATATATATATATATATATATATATATATATATATATATATATATATATATATATATATATATATATATATATATATATATATATATATATATATATATATATATATATATATATATATATATATATATATATATATATATATATATATATATATATATATATATATATATATATATATATATAGATGTAGAAATATCTCAATATTTTCTTAAAAGGGACATATTATAACACTTTACCCTAACAAGCTTTTAAATCCGACCTCAATGACAGTACGTTTAGCTCGTGAGCAATGCTTGTGTGTCCATTTGATCAAAGGAGTAAAGTCACATGGATTTTCTTAATTTTATTCAGATCCGACTTCCGGTTCCGGTATCACGGGGTGATGAGTGTTTAATGTAATATACCGTTATATAATGAAGCTACGATATCAAGTATCTGCCATATGGATCTGTATTTTCATTCAAGTGTCAACAGTCACAGTAATCTGAGATTGTGAATATTTGCATTTACCTCTATGAATCCAACTAAAAAAAAGTTCAATTTGACCATCAATTGTAAAAACATGTCAATTGAAACCATTCAATAAATGTTAATTGTATTAAATTGTATAGCAGTTTTGTTATTAAAATCTTGAAAGAAAACTAATCCGTTTTGTGTTCAAATTCTTAACGAAGCTGACTTTAGCCAACTGCAAAATTATAGAAATAACATTTTAAGGCGCTCATGAACATTAACCTCACAATAAATATTGTATATTTGCACCTAACGAAGTTAATACCAGTATATCGATTTTACATTATAAACTTTTTTGAAAAATTATATGTTCGCAATAATTTCGAAAAAATAAACATATTGTAGTGAGCACATTTATTTCTATTAGCAAAATGGAAAACAAAATATTACCAGACGTAGCTGTTTAAATCATGATTTGAATTGTAAATCGTTGTGCCTCAATTAACCGATTGACTCGTTATTCATTATACATGCATTTCACGTGTTGCAATTTTGAAGGAATCATCAGTAGTAGGGTTAATGAAACTGTTTGTATTATTTTCATGCAATATTGTTTTTCGATAATAAACCTAAAATAACTTTTATTTTTTAAAGGTATTTAGAGAACTGGAGCTTCCTGCTGAACTGTCCAGAACCAGAGGATTGCGAGAATCAATTATTGAGCAGCGAGTAGAATTTATTTATTCAGTTGTTAACAACACTGACATACGAAACCTGGAAGTGCTACTTTCACTAGAACTACAGAAATACGAAAAGGTACTTGAGCGTTAATTCTCTACATATGTGAGTATATCAAACACTTTTTCTTAAACAGATCGTACAAGATGCCGCACAAGGAGGAATATCGATAGATGTGGAAACAAACTTCCCGGTGGAATCAGAAAAATGGAGTATTTTACAGGCAGTGTTTTTTGCATCTACAGTTCTTACTACAATAGGTATACTATGAATAAATTTTCAATGACTGTCATTGTTTCCACACAGAAAGAAACAATTAGTTTTACAGGTGGCAGAATTCTACAAACGATACAATTCACAACTACTTAATTTTTCAAATAACGCAATATTCCACTCGCACAGAATTTTACTTGCTCCAAGTGTAATTTGCCCTCGGCCACCAAGTGCCGCAGTATGGATTTATATGTATCAATTACTCAATGAACAGATATGAGCTCTGCGGTCCAGTCAAGTAGCCGATGTGCTTGTGATCTAATGTTTCTCGGTTCAAGTCGCGCTGCTGCTATCGATCTTTTATTTTTTATTTCATTCGAATTCAAGACATGTAATTTTTAAATCAAATCAATTTTACATGTTCTCGAATACAAATTTGTATGAAATACTATGCTCCATTTATGTGCATTTTATAAGATGTAAAATCACAAAAATTTTTCGAACTGTGCAAAGATACTATAAGTCAGTCTACCCACAATAAATGCCTTTACGACAACAATCTCTTTTAAGGAAAGTTTAATTTTAGAAGCAGACAAAATGGTACCTTGACATAACGATCAATGATTTTTGATTCTTAAAATCTCTATGTTTACTCTCTGAAACACAGCAAAACAAATGATAACTGTTAGGCCGTGAATGTTGAACTTCAATGTAAACTTCCCTTTACGAACAGGTTGTATAAAAGTATAAATCTACTATATCTATATCCGGTGCATTTGTTGGAAACAATAATCAGTCAATTGTGATACTCCGACGCAGTGAACGTTTCGACTCCTTGGAATTCTTGTGTTTTTTCATTTCTGGTATAGTAGTTTTAGTCTAGTGGTCATTCGTCTCTAGGGTCAGAGACTCTACGAATTTGGTAATCGAACCCTAGTAGCCTTCATGAAAGGCGACGTTTCCGAGTTCTTGGGATCCGAATGTTTATAGTGTCCTAAACATACCTTCAGTGATGGGACACACGATTCCTTCCATCCATTTCTCTGGTAAAATCTCGTCCTCCCAGATCTTGGTAATGACCTAGTGCAGTGCTTTTATTAATGCATTGCCACTGTGTTTTAATAAGCTCGCTTGGTAGTTGGTCAACACCAGCGGACTTATTATTTTTCAATCGGTCTACCTCCTTCTCCACTGGTTGGAGGTCTGGGACCGGCAGTCTATCGTCCTCCGCACGCGTTCCCAAGTTAGTTACCGTCCCGCCATTTCGTTTTGCGCCACATCGCCCTTGAGGTACTCGTCGAAATACTGCCGCTACCTTTCGATCACTCACACAGTTATTCGTGAGAAGATTCACGTTGGTGTCCTTGCACATATGGGCCTGTGGCATATGGTCTCTGTGCGAACGGCTCACCTTCTCGTAGAACTTGCTTGTGTCATAAGCACGGAACAGCTGTTCCATCGCTTCGCGATCTCGGTCTTCCTACGGGACACCGAGTTTAATCTATTCCGGGCCTGTCTGTATCGCTCCTTGTTTGCTCTCGTCCGGTGTTGTAGCTTTCTTGCACTAGCTGCATTCTTCTCGGTCACTAACTGTTCACAATCGTTGTCGAACCAGTTATTTCTTACATTCAGAGCCGCCATGCCTAGTGTTGATGATGCAATGCTACCTATACGGATGTCTTCTTCAAGAGTAGCTGCGCCAAGCTGCTCTTCTGTTGGTAGTTCCACTGCCAACTGCTGCGCGTAATCTTGAGCTAATCTAGCATCTTGGAGCGACTCGATAATGAATTGCGACGTTCGGTTTCAACCTATGGTACCCACCGTCGAAAGTTTTGAGCGCATGCATATAGCAACCAAGTAGTGGTCCGAATCTATATTCGCACTGCGGCAGGTGCGAACATTGTCGATGTCCGAGAAAATTTTTCCATCGATCAAAACGTGGTCGATTTGGTTTTCGGTCTGTTCGTCAAGTGATCTCCAGGTAGTTTTGTGGATGTCTCTACATGAGGAGACTACCCTCTCCGTGTGAATAGCGCACGTTAATGATGCTGTAGTTGAAAAAACAGCCTTTAATTCTCAATTTACTGCCACCCTACGAAGCCAGCCCTCAGGACGTTCGTTGTGCCACAGCTTTGGTCGAAGGTAGCCGCTCAATGTCCGCTTTTCCACACCTTCTGCCCCAGCATACGACAAAAGCTTCCACCGGGGTTAATTACCCGATCTCCGCAAGGGTTGCTCGTATCCCAACCTGTATTACCTGTAGGTAGGGATAGGAGTTACCGAACTGGAGGCTAGTGGACCAAGAATGTGTGTGTATGTGTCAAATAATTTAAAATTTTTCTCGGAGATGGCTTGGCCGATTTTCACAAACTCAAAGTCTCAACTAAAAACTCTTATAGTCCCATAGTTTACTATTGAATCTCATCCGGATCCAACTTAAGGTTCCGGAATCATAATGTGTTTAAAATTGTCATTTAGAGCGGCGATGAAAAAAGGTGAAATTCTTCTAAATTCTTCTACTAAAAACTGTTTTAATTTGTATGCTATATTAGTTACTTACCGAACGAACCAACTTCGGTTATAACGGTGCCCAGTTTTTTGTTCTTGTTGCTAGAAATAGTGGTCAAAAACTCTAAAACGGAAATCACTCATTTTTCTCAGAAATGGACTTATCGATTTTTACAAACTTAGGCACAATTGAAAGGTCCTATAGTCCATAAGTTGCTATTGAAAGGCATCATTTCACCGTTATGTGCCCTAGCACAAAATTTGGCTAACCCCTAAATGACCAACCCTGTATCGGCCAGAAATAGTCGAAAACACGTTTTCGTTCGGCACGTCAGAAAAGACATTGCATTCCGTTGCAAAACAAAAAGTGTTCTGTAAACATCAGAAACTTTACGTCTGCTTAGCGGTTCAAGTTGAACTGCCGTGTTTAGCACTAAGCAGTACAATTTGAACTGCTCTGCACTGATGAGTCAAAGACGAAACGTAAAAATAATAAAAAAGGTTATGTTTTCTAGTACAAAATTTGGCGTACCCCTAAATGATCATTTCACCGCCCTGTGGATAAAAACCAGTTTTTATCTTCAATGAAGTTCATAGCAACGAATCGTTTGATAAAAACAGTTTTGAGTAAATAAACTAATAAATACCGAAATACTAATATAATATTTAAGGAAACTAGTAGTAATATGTTTCATTAAATACTAACCGTTGTGATTGTATCCGAAATGTATTAGGTTTAAAGTACTATACATGGTGGATACTACGGCAAAGGAAAACTAATGTATATTGGCTTATGAAATAAACGTATTCAGAAAAAAATGCATGGTATTGTTTCGACTCCGAAAATACTGGCATGTCGTAGCGTAGCATCCTAGAGCCGATTATTGATTAAAACCAATGGGGACATACTACCTTTCATTAAGATCTAAGTTTGACATTTTTGGATTCTTGCAGAAACAAAAATCACATTTTTATTAAAAACTAGACGATTAGAGTGACGTTATGATTGTTGTCTACCCCAATGGTGTTTACCTTATCAAGCTATTACTCACAAAGTAACAATATCATAAAATATTTCTTCTATCCGCAGGATACGGTAACATCGTGCCTGTAACTCTAGGAGGACGCATCTTCTGCATACTTTATGCACTCATAGGAATCCCACTAACATTGACCGTAATTGCCGACTGGGGTCGTTTATTTGCAACAGCTGTATCTACCGTGGGACGGCACTGGAAGACTATACTTCCTTTCGCAAGTAAATTATTTTGCTGCATTCCACAATATTTGTACTTTCGCTTATATACGTAGCTCTCACTTTTCGAGCATTGATATGTTCGGGAATTTACATACGTTAGAGACTTTGTTTTGATCATTTATATATCATTTTCAGGATTTTGTCCAGATGTCGGAATAAAAATGTCTGATAAAAAATGGCTCTATGCAGTCGGTGCCGTAGGTTTTCTTGGGGTCTATTTAGCTGCAGGAACTGGGCTTCTGCTATTATGGGAAGATGATTGGAATTTTTTCGATGGATACTATTTTTGTTTTATCACCATGACTACCATTGGATTTGGCGACTTAGTTCCAAGTGAGTTTTACATTTTTCATTAAAAAATATAAACAATTAAATGCTTTTTATGTAGGCAAACCTAATTACATGTTACTGTGCACGTTATACATTCTGGTTGGACTTGCCTTAACTTCGACTATCATCGAACTTGTTCGGCGGCAGTATGCTCAAAGCTGGCATAAGCTTCAGGTGATTAATCTTCCAAAAATAAATAGGTAAAAACTAATCAATTTCATTTCTTGATGAAGGCTCTTTCCGGACCACTTGCTGATACTTTGCGTCGATTAGGGGAATCGGCAGGTACTGGAATAGACGTTACAGCACTGCAAAACGATCTAAGGCGTGTGTTAACTGTAGTATCGATGCCACGACGCCATGGTAGCAAAAAGGGTGATCCCAATCAAATGGCAGCTCTAGAAGCAATAACGAACGCAATTTTACAGGACATAAAAGAGAAACAGCTAAGCAAGGATCCACCCGAAGTGGTTCAAATTGTAATTTACGAGTCTTCGGTATAATAACAAACTATAAAAAAAATTGCCGATCTTTTTGGAAACTAATGAGAAGGCTTTGTATCTAATTAATATCAACAGCAACCAATACGAATCTTTTTATTTGGACTTACTTTACTATGGGGCACCTTTCGAAAAATTGACCTTCTGAGAGAGTGCAAAGTTTTTCATCGTGAATATCTGAAATTTTCTGTTGTATGCCATAATCTCAAATAATTCAAAATTAAACTTCTGAAATGTTTCATATCAACGAGTATCAAAAAGAAAAACTCATGACGCGTGTTTGCCTTTCTCGTATTTTGAAAGCTCGTAGCTCAGTGATCTCTAGAAAGTATCTTATAATCTAACTACCAATAGATTCGACATTTTTCAACTTGAACGTGTATTGCAACAACATTGAAGTGTTTCAATAGTGCACTATTGAAACCCCTGTCTGATTTGATCCATGTCAGCACCAGCCAATCAGAACTCGTTCTGAGAAGGAGAACAAAATATCTGCTGCTGTACAACTGCATCGATATGAAGGTTTTTTTCATCGAAGATGAACATTCCACTTTTTAGCATCATTTTCTGAGCAGCACTTATAGAGGCCCTTACACGAGTCATTAAAACTGTCATTACTAAAAAATAATATCATTTTAATGAACATGTAATGGTGCACTAATGGCGAGATTTCTAACAAATTTGAAATACATCATTACTAAGTCATCATTTAAAATGACATTTTTAATGCTCGTTTTAGGGCCGCTTATCGAAACGAGGCATACGGGAGAGCAACATCGAAGACCTCACGTTTTTAGTTCTCAGTTCCAAATGCACCTACTGATTCCGTTCATGTGTAACATTCGTCGCGTACGGTCGAGTTTTGTTTTCTCTCCGCTGTGTTCATACGTTGTGTTCTGCTTGGGTTGTGCCCAGGGATGTCAGGTTCACAGATTTTGAGTTTTGTGCACAGATTTTAAAACTGACACAGATTTTCACAGATTCTTGAATAAATCACAGATTTTCACAGATTTTGGAAATCGAGTACAGTTTAGCACCAAAAAGTACAGAGCGTGTTGGTAGTGAGACCTTTTTTTTTTGCTTACTAAATTGAATTCGATCACCTGAAATGGTACGGAAAACGGGTGGTGAGACCTTTTTTTTTTGCTCACTAAATTTGATTTTGAACTGCTATTGGAGTACGGAAAACGATCACAGATTTTCACAGACAGGTTTTGGGTTCGATCACCGATTTTCGAAAAAATGACCTGGCATCTCAGGTTGTGCCAACTGTACGAATGTTTGCGTTGGGTTTTCGCCACCACCGGATTCTTTAAAGTTCAAGTGTTGTGTCGTGGAGAACTCTCGTAGCGGGCGATTGCTTTTCTCTTTGCTCTTTCATTGTTTTCGCCATCCGGACTACAGCTTGTACTCGGTCCTTACTTTCAAAGTACTAGAGATTTTCAGTAAGATAGCACTTTCGATCAGTTGAACGAAGCGGATAGCGATTGGAAAGGCACATAACTTCGCTGATAGCAGAATGACTAGAATTCTTTTACGTTTGTGTGTATTTTTTTCGTAAATACAGGAAGGTTTTCCACCTACCAAACTAGAAAAGATACTCGCGAGTATAAAATCCTTTTCGAGCGTAGTGCGCCATCTAGTGGGTAGTATCTATTGCCGTTTAATTTTTCGGTAACATGAGTTTGGTTGTACTGATGACAGAACGCGTTTTAAAATCGAGGTGTGAACAAGGTATTACATTAAATATATTGTTGTTGTTGCATTATATTATGAGTTATTAGAGTATTTTACATCATGTTATATTATATTATATTGCTTTCCAACATATTATATTTATTATACTATATTACATTATATTCCGCACTATATACAATACATGATAATCGCATCAGGGTATCATTGAAGTTACTACTGAACAATGAAGTAGAGTGCCAATCGGAGTCAAGGAGGAAAAGTGTTAGTCTTTCGATACTGATGCATTTCTCTCCAACAGTTGTAAAATATTTGACGCGCCCTTCTTCAACAAACCAAGAACAAGACCGCCCACCCCCTTTTGGCTCCATCACACAGTGGTATGTTGAATGTAGATTGGTAACGAATTTTGAAGTTACTGTCGAGTGGAACCGCATGCAGAGCAAGACTCCAGCTAGGATTATGGCTACCTACATACATACATACATGCAAGATATATCATACTTTTCTTATCACAGGCCTATTGTATCATTGATCAACCCAGCGAATTCTTGTTTTCTGCATTGGAAGATTATAATCGGTTGTGAACGATATGCCTACGCCAACCATATCAGTATCTCATCCACGGACAACAGGTCAATTTGGAAATAGATGACGGAAATCAGTGGCATGCATCGAAATTTCAACTCGTCACTCTCCAACACGAACGTCCTTTTCAGAACCACCATTAATTTAATTCGTAATTCATGTAGGCACCTACATCGTTTCAAATTTTACTATTCGAGAAGGAGAATGCTTGCACAATTCACATAATCGATCAACTATTATTATTTTTATTGTAAGTTTATTTTACCTCGTCTTTAACCATATTAGACAGCGCGGTGGTTGGCACTTTTAAAGTGGTGTGCATGGGTGATTCTGGTGTGGGTTGATCTCCAGGTTCGGACGAAGTTAAGTGTAGCTTTAGTGCGGTCTTCGGGTGGGACTGTTTTGGTACTATAGTGGTTGCTGGATCTGCATAAAGTGGCTTGCTGGTCGACTTCCTTGTTGCCTCGGATACCGGAGTGCCAGGGTATCCAACAGAGGATAGTGAATTCGTATGATAACCTGAAATTGACGATAATTGCTGAGAAATGCACTCATGTTGCCGGTGATTCCTTCTTTAAATGGAGTACGCAGTATGCCTTTGCGTCGCGGAAGTCAAAAAAATCAAAAAGTTAAAAGTAATTTACAATGAAAATCAGAGTGGTAAATTGGAGATTCTCTCAAAATCCTGCATGTTCGAGGTTTTCGAACAAAGGTAAACATTTTTGGGCTGACTGCTTTGCTCAAATTAAATTTAAACAATTCTGATTTTTAAACAAGTACTTTTGATATATTTTGTTATTGATATAGCAGTAGTAATATGTTAAGATACCTATATTAATTCTATAACACGACAATCAATAAGTCCCCGGTCTGACAGACAGATGGCGTCACGAATTAAAAATCTCTCTAACGTTCAATAGAGCCATCCTTCAGGCGCTGGTCTCATAAGCCAATTGTCGTATGTTTGAGCACCTACCTGGAAAGATTCTTAGTGTCAGTAGGATTGAAGCACCTGCACCTGGTTCTGTACGCTATGTATCGGCTGCAAAGTCTGTTGAAACAGAAGGTCAAGTTTTACCAAGGAAATGTAATACCAAGGCTTCGCTTTCAGATGTCATCTGTGAAAATTATCTGACATTCGGTTCATTAGTGCGATAGGCATTGTACTTTCCTTGGCGCTACTTTTAGAAAGTTAGATAATGAAACAATTGAGAAAAACCTGTAGGTGTGATGAAACATTGCTGATGTTCATAGCAAATACTAGATTAATACATGTGCCTACAAGCGTAGTTGTTTAAAAACATCTCTTTAGCAAAAACCAAACAAAAACATAACCGGTTCATTCAAAACAAATATTTTTATCCGGGTTCCCGTGTCAAGAAATACTTATTGAACCAAGTGAATTAAATAAAATCGACATTTCACATATTTGTTTATTTGTTTATTTTTTAGTTCATCTGACAATGTATGTCTTAATGAATAACAAATTTTAATGTAAAAGTAAAACTTAAAGTACATTATTACGGTAGACAACACGAAAACGGTCAAGTAATCTAAGATAAAAAACATTAGACGACACGTTGAAATTAAAATATTCGGCAAATTCATTGAATCGTAGGCAAACGGATCTGAATGGTTCATTTTGACCATATAGTGTGTTACGAGTTTCCAATAGCAGAAAAGGTCGTTGTCGAAGAGGCCTCTCAGGAGTATACAAATTCAGACGCTCGAGTAAAGCAGGGCAGTCTACACTACCCAAAAGCAGTTTCGCAGCAAATGATGCTTGAGCATATGCTCTTCTCAATTCCAGAGGTTCAAGATTTAGTAAACGGCAACGGTCCTCGTATGACGGTAGCTGCGTTGGATCAGACCAAGGTAAAAACCGCAATGCGTATCTCACGAATTTTCGTTGAATTGCCTCAATCCTGGTAATCCAATAAGAGTGGAACGGGCACCATACAATCGCATTAGATTCGAGCAATGACCGAACCAGCGAGCAATATAGGGATCTCAAACATAACGGATCACGGAACTCGGACGAAATCTTAAAGATGAAGCCCAGTTGTCGGTTTGCTTTACGAATGATGTTGTCATAGTGTAACTTGAAAGTAACTTCACGATCCAGAATCACGCCAAGAGCTTTAATGTGCTCTGTTCGGGCGAGGGAGCATCCTGAGATTTTGTAATCGAAAGCAACTGGAGCTTTTTTACGGTGGAAGGAAATAATCCTGCATTTTTCGACGCTTAAGTCCAAAAGGTTTCTAGAGCACCAATTTTGGAAAACATCCAGCATTTTTTGTAATTCGATGCAGTCCGAAAGGCACTTGATGATTTGAAAAATTTTAGTATCGTCTGCGTAAAATAATCGACAATCCAGTGGCAAAAGCAGAGACACATCGTTTATGTAGATCGAGAACAGCAGCGGGCCGAGTATGCTACCTTGTGGAACTCCAGAAAGGTTCGAAAACTCATCCGACATAGCTGAGCCAATTAAAACTCGCACACAGCGTTGCGATAAATAGGATCTGAACCAACAAACTGCACGAGTAGAAACGCCAAGTAACTCCAATTTCTTTAGAAGGATTCCATGATCTACCCGATCGAATGCCGCCTTAAGATCGATGTAAGCCGCATCAATTTGCAACCCGCAGTTCAAATTCCGTAAACAGTTTGAAGTGAACTGCATGAGATTTGTCGAAACCGACCGTTTTGGAAAGAAGCCATGTTGTTGAGAATCTATATAATTTTTGCAACACGAAAACAAAATGTCGTTCACGATGATTTCAAACAGCTTGGAGCAAGCACACAATGACGTTATTCCTCGATAGTTAGCAACATTACGCTTGTCGTCTTTTTTGTGGACCGGAAACATATGGGATGACTTCCAACGCAAGGGAAACTCACTTCGTTGAACCGAGAGATTAAATAGTATTGCTAACGGACGGATTAGGGCTTCAGAACAACGTTTTAGCACACAAGATGGGATTCCATCCGGACCGACAGCAAACGATAACTTTAGTCGAAGTAAGGCAGCTGTAACCATGTCATCTGTGATGTGAGGTATGTCGAAATTAAACACGTCACGTGGCATACCAACTGTGGATTCTTCTATCTGTCTCGATGTGGCGCAATGATCGTGGAAAACATGTTTGAAGTGTTGCGCAAACAAAATGCATTTCTCATTATCATTGCTGGCTGTTTCCTGTTCTAAGAACATAGAGCGCGGTAAGCCGGTTTCGTTTCGTTTCGAGTTAACAAACGACCAAAAACGTTTTGGATTTCGGCGAAGGTTCTCCTCGGTTCGTCTTACATATCGAGTATAGAGAAAGCGATTGTAGTGGCGGTATCTATTACTGTGAAAATTTAGCTGGCATTTAAAGTAAGCAGAACGGGAGTTGCAGTATTTTCGAAGAGCAGCAGATCGAGCACGCTTGAATGCACGTAACCGACTATTAGACCAAGGTGGCTTCTGTGTAGGTCGTTTAGGGGGAACAGCACAGGAAATAGCGAACTCAACTGCTTCGCTGAAATACTCTACAGCATCGTTAACATCGGAAATTGCATCAAGAGCGCGCCAATTTGTGTGAGAGAGTAACTCGTTCAAAACGTTGTAATCTGCTCGTCGAAAATCTGGGTAATGCAGTACAGCAGACTCTTCAAAGACGACTGGTGTCAGTATTCTGAGAGAAACTTCAATGGCGGGATGATCAGCGTCGAGGTCCGTAAGAGGTTCAATCGGCGATGAAACGGTGGTGATTGGTGTGGCAATATCATTGGCGAGAACAAGATCCAACAGGCGAGCATTTCGATTCAGCAGATCGTTGATTTGGTTGAACCCGTTTAGATTAAACCCGTCAAAAAGAGCGCTGCTGGCGGTTGACATATGCGAATGCAATAGATCAATGTACGGTAAGCCTTTCTCTGAGAAATGCCACTGAATACCGGATTGGTTGTAGTCGCCAAAAAGAAGTGCAGGAGTGTGAGGATCGAAACGTGATGAAATCGAGCTCAATGAGTCTACATGTGCACATATGCTCATAAAATCATTTTTCCGATCTGGTGGCAGGTAAATCACACCAATACTGACAGCAACTTGTGGCAGCTTAACGACAATCCAAAGCTGTTCAATGGTGTCAGAGATCGGTGAGGGATCGATGTAACAATTCAATTTTTTAGACACAGCTATCAAGACACCACCTCCGCGAGTTTTATGACTGTTAGCCGGGGACCGATCGGTACGAAAAACGGTATACTGATGTCCGAAAAGTTGAGTGGAGAAAATTTGATCGTCGAGCCAGGTCTCTGTCAGAACGATGACGTCATGTACTGCTTCCATTACAGACAAAAAGAATCCATCTATTTTTGTCCGTAATATACTATTAATAACCATTCCGAAAACACCCTTTCCACGTTAGACACATCCGACTCCCTGTCGATTATTCAAGGTCAACTTTTATTTTGTCGGGATTTTCTGAAACATTCTTTTGCAGTGTTTCGGGTAAAAGCGGGATTCGTTTTAAGCCTGAAACTTTACGTAGATCTTGAATAATATATCTACTTTGCATGTTATGGATCCAATCCATTGATACCTGTTATTATTGGCTTTGAAGTAAGTAATGTCCATTAGGGTGCCAATAAAAAGGGGTCATCTCTAATTTCGTAAAGCGGTAGTGCTTAAAATACCCCAAATAAGTCCCTATTCAAAATTTGGAGACTGAAATCACCCATGTGTATACTTACGAAGAACAAATGGAATAAATGGTGTTGCGGAGTTTGCGAGATAATGTTCAGGATGTAAGTATTCTAAAGAGATTATTTCTTTAATCCTTAATGATAGAACGTACACACTTTGATTCCTTTGTTCAGTAGCTTTCTTGATAAAAATTTTCAGTAATCAATAGGAACAACCGAGATTTCGGTACATGTTTACTTGTTTTAAGCAAGTTTTCATTACAGAATTTTGAAAATAAATATACAATTCATTGGTAAATTTGAATAGTCGCCGAGTACGATAAAAATCATACTGTCCGCATGATAAAATTATCTTTCAATAACCGAACTTCTGTATATACTGATTGTCGTGAAAACTAACTGTCAAACAGCTATTAAAATTTTCAGTAAGTGTGTTTTTATTAACCAAACGAAAAAAAACTTGAATGGTACGTCGAATAGATTGAGGTACAGGTGAATAAGTTTTTTAAACATTAGAACTAGCTTTTTTTACTTATAGGCAAGGAAAAATTTCGTATCACTTTCTGCCAACACGTATCGTTCGAGAGCAATTTCTGGTGCACTCGACGCATTTTGCAATGTTCTGGAAGCGCTTATAATTCCGGTCAACAATAAAACTATAGCAACGTCCGGTTCGAATTTCTTCATTTGTTTCTGTGAAAAAAATTCAAATCCGAAAAACCTTAGGATTAAGTTGAAAATGTTGTGTTGTTTTTTGAAATCCGAAAACCCATTCAAATCTAGCATTTTAACCAAAAGAAAACAAATACAAAAAAATACCGAACCATTCGCTAGATCCATTTGGTTTACAGTTTAAAGACTGTCCCAGAAAGTATGGACGCAACCAAAAACCGCTGCCATTTCGCGATGGTTCAGAATCTGTCAATTTTTATGGCTGCGTCCTGTTGTTTACACTCTTCTCTAACCACTTGTGCAGTTGTTTATTCGTTTTCATTAGTTTGTTTCGAAATGCGTGGACTTTCAGCAGAACAACGACGAAAAATTGTGTAAAAATGGTGCACAGAACGCGGACTGTCACTGAGAAAGATAGCAAAAATGGAAGGAGTAAATGAAAAAGCTTTGCGAAATGCAATCGGGAAGTTCGGTGAGGATAAAACCTTTGAGGATAAACCGAAAACGGGTCGAAAAAAGGTTCGAACCTATAAGAAGCAGAAACATTCAAAACGTAGTCCGAAACAAGAAGCATCGATCAGGCCGAGGGTTCGAAAGCTGTACAATACGATTCTTGCTGGAAATTTGAACTGCATAATCATGGACGAAACCTACTTGAAACTCGATTACAAATACTTGCAGGGACCACAATATTATACGGTGCGAGAAGGGCAGTTGTTAAACCAGTCCGAGACATCGATTGAAGTCGAAAAATTTGGTTAAAAGGCTATGGTCTGGCAAGCAATTTGTTGCTGCGGTAAGATTTCGAAACCCTTCATCACCACTGCTTCAATGAACAGCGAAATATACATCAAGGAATGTTTACGACTTCTACCCATGATTCGAAGCCACAAGGATCCTGTTGTCTTCTGGTCAGATCTTGCTTCTTGCCACTACTCGAAATCAACGGTAGAATGGTATACTACCAAAAATGTCACTTTCGTCCCAACAGACATGAATCACCAAATTGCCCACAACTTCGACCAATTGAGGAAATTTGGGCATTAACGAAGGCACATCTTGGGAAACATGTCTCGGCAGCCGAAATCATTCAACAGTTCGAAAAGATTGGAATAAAGTGTCAAAACTTGTCGCCAAGAAGTCTGTACGGAATTTAATGAGGAACGTTCGCAAGACGGTGAGCCAGCTAGTCTGGAATGGCTAAGTAGCAAATGTTGAGGATAATATTCTGTTGTTGTAGTCTAATATTATCAGTATATCGAATAATATTTGAATATCTAACACTTGTGAATTATTAACAGCGAAATCAAAGTGCGTCCATACTTTCTGGGACAGCCTTTACGGTAGTTGTTTGACAATTCAACAATAACGGAACGATCGGTAATCAATTGAATTATTAACTGCTGAAAAATCAGTATAACAAGTAAGAGCGTATCCATGGCAGCTTGCGATCGATAAGTAAAAGCAACTTAATTTTTTTCCTCGGTAGATATAAAATTGATTTCATTACACACAGTCTCACAGGTAAAATGAACTATGCAGTGGCGGCTAAATATATTAAAAATTCGGTATCGTTTGTCAAGAAGTTAGATTAACGATTTAAGGAGTCGATGACCTTCCAAATCATGATTCGATAGGCAAACGTGACAACGAATCGTGACTTTGTTTTCGTGCAATCCTGGCTCGTCCTTTCGCCAAGGACAAGCGAAATTGAAGCAAAAAGGTCTCGAGTTATTTCACGTCGCCATTCAGGAACATCTGCGCGTAAACTTTATACGACCTGATTGTCAACCCTCAACTTGAAGAACGAACAAAAACGTTGAAAAAAATCAACACTCTTATTCATGAAGACCGTCACCGAAATTATGATCAACTATGCAAGATGTCTGGATTGTCATAGAGTTCAATTCATATGATTTTATCCTAATCTTTTGCATCTACCCACACAGTGCTGTCCGTGAAGCGGTTTTTAATCAGCCTTAACGATTGTTCACTCCTCCTATTCATCGGACCATATTCCGTGACTCTTTTTGCCTTTCTCATATAGAAAGGCTATAAAATCACAGTAAAAATCATCTTTTGAACTGAGAAAATGTGTGTGCATGAGTGTGTGTATGTGTGTGAGACAAATATTGTCACTCAGTTTTCTCGGAGATGGCTGAACCGATTTTCACAAACTAAGATTCAAATGAAAGGTCTCATCGTCACATAGAAAGTTCCTGAATTTCATTTTGATCCGACTTCCGGTTCCGGAATTACAGGGTGATATGCGCCAAAATTATGAAAATAATGTCATTCACTTTTCTAGTAGATGGCTGAACCGACTTTTACGAACTTATATCTAATAAAAGGTCTTATGATCCCATACAAAGTTCCGGAATTTCATTTGGATCCGACTTCCGGTTTCGGAATTGCAGGGTGCTAGGCACCAAAATTGTGAAAATAAAGTCACTCACTTTTCTCGGAGATGGCTGAGCCGACTTTCACAAACTTATATTCGAATGAATAGTCTCATATAAAGTTCCGAAATTTCTCTTCCGGTTTCGGAATTGCAGGGTGCCATGCATAAAAAAGATGAAAATAATATCACTCACTCTTCTCGGAGATTTACACAAACTTAAATTTATAGCAAAGATATTTTGGTCTAATCAAAATTTGTAGTAAATTAATTCATGAATAAAACAGTTACAACACCATTCCCGTTACTGTTAGGTTTCCCCTCGTAACATTGAACATTAATATTGAGACAATAGAGTTTATGTAAAAAAGTGGAATACTTCAGTTGATGTGACGCCAACAATCATAATGAATGTTGTACTAATTTTTATCTATTGGGCAACTCCCTCTTACGCTCTCTTGCATGCATACGAATAAAAATTTGTATTTGTACAATCGATTCATATGTATTTGTACAATCGATTCATATGTAAACAACACTTCAATTTAATGTGCTTTTTCATTTCAATACATAACCAAAGCGATGTGTTTTATGATTTCATGTGCAAATTCACTAAGATGCAAGATGAGATTATTTTTCACTTAGCTTTGATGTGTTTTTCTTTTGGGTTTGATGTGTTTTGCTATTGAATCGAACTACATGTGTTAAACACTTCATTTTCAAGTGGAAAATAGTACAGCACAAATGTATGTGCAAACCACTTGATTCGGTCAACTGCGTTTCAATTTCATGCCGAAACGATCAACTGCAACAAACTTACTCTGCTACACTTCTTTTATAGTTCGATCTCTACAAGCACGCCTACAGTTTTATGCAATCTACACTGATTTCTCTGCAGCCTTTGACAAAATAAACCACCAAATAGCAGTAGCAAAACTCAATAGACTTGGTTTCAGTGGATCGTTGCTAAATTGGCTCAAGTCGTATTTAATTGTTCGCGAAATGTCTGTGAAGATCGGAGACTTCATTACAGTGCCTTTCGCTGTCAACTCTGGAGTCCCTCAAGGCAGTCACTTAGGTCCATTCTTATTTTTACTCTACCTCAATGATCTCAACTTCATATTGTAATGCCACAAACTATCCTTCGCAGACGACTTCAAGCTATTTTATTTAGTTAAATGTCAAGAAGACACTATATATTTGCAGTCACAGTTAGACTTATTCACAAACTGGTGTCAGGATAATAGAAAACTTCAAAAGTCACATCGATTTCGAATCTCGAAGGCCTTCAAGCTCTTGGGTTTCGTCTTTCGTGTTATCAAGAGCTTTACTAATGTATACTGTAAGGCATTATATTGTGCTCTTATCCGTTCGACGCTAGAATATGCAGCTGTTGTCTGGACACCTCACTATCAAATCGACATTGCACGCATCGAAACTATCCAGCGTAAATTTGTTAGATTCGCTCTGCGCAATTTACCTTGGAGGGATCCCACTAATCTTCCTAGCTACAAAGATCGTTGTAAGCTTACTGACCTGGATCTGCTATCTGTTCGTAGGAATGTCTCCAAAGCCGTTTTTATTGCTGATTTATTACAATCACGTATCGATTGTCCCGAACTTCTGCAATTGATTAATCTGGACATTTATCGACGTAATCTACGCTCTCATCGTTTCTTGAGTTTATCCATTGCACGAACAAATTATGGTTACAATGAACCATTTTCCAGTATGTGCAGGACATTCAATAGCTGCTCCAATGTTTTCGACTTTCATCTATCCCGAAATATGATCAAACGATTGTTTCATTGTCACTTGTCAGATTAACTTTGGATCAGGATTTGTCTGTAACCGTTTGTATTTTTTTTTCAACCTAGTGATGGTTCAATTTCTCCCATCACCGTTGGAAACTACTCAGATTCGCTCGATGATACTAACCCTATCGCTTTCCTTCTCATTTTCTTCGTCTTCTTTGTTTCTATTGGAAACTAATCAGATTCGCTTGCAAATACTAACCCGCTCGCACTTTCTTCTTTCCTCCGTCTTCCACCATCTTTTCGATCACTAATTTGATCTACATGCCGATTCTAACCCCGTTGTTCGACCACGCTTACCCCCTCCACCTACCTTCATCATCCAGTTATCTATCCCTTTTTCTCCGCCAGTTGAAGCAAGAACTCTATTGCTGCCCTGTAGTGCTTGGTGTCATCAACTACCCAAGTAGCAAACATTGTTCTAACATTGTTTTTCTTCACTCTTCTCGCAACGATTGTGCGATTGAAAAAGCGCAGTTTGCTTGTATGACGTGCAACAAGTTTCTTGTTTGATATGTTTCATATCAGTCATATTTGTTAAGCAAAAACCGAAAATGAAACTGCTCAAATAAACTTGTTATAGAATCAGTTAAATAAACCGATGTGGAACTTAATTCGTTTAGATTTTTGACTTGGTTTCACAAGCAGTAATATGAATGATTTTTACATTTGTTACTAAAACATGTAAAATCATTTGTCAAACATATCTGACATGAATAACCGTTCTGTAGCAATTGTGAAACATGCCAATTTTAACAAGTTTTAATTGCTACTTGGGTAGATATAGGGTTATAGGTTTAGATTTAATTATTAGTTTTTATTGTTAGTGTTAAGCCTTATTGTATCTGTTGGATCATTGTAATCTGTTGATACGAAAGATGAGGAGGTTTTATGCCTACTGGAGAGAGAGATTGCCAAATTTCATCTCCATTGGGCTTTTCCCTGCTCCCAAAAAATAAACAAAAATAAAATAAACAAAATTGAAATCTATGTGGAAAACAATGTGACGTTCATATGAAATTCATATAGAATTTAGAGGTAACGATATATCTTATCATTTTTATGTTCATTTCAGATAAATGTAACATGTTTCCAACTAAATATCAACAGGTTTTACACTCATTTTATGAGTTAAGTGTATGTTTTCACGAATTTCACGTGTTCTACAAGTAGTGATAGTTCAAATGCTTTTCACTTGATGCTAGCGTGCAAATTATTTTCAGTGCAGTTGCACAAAATCAAAAAAAATCACCTAGTGGTGTAATGATGAACTTCTCATACCCTCATAGATATTACTGTAGAATTATTTTAAAAATAGCTGTTCATTCAATAGACACAGGAAAGTATATTCGAAAGTAAACTATTAAGATCTACAAATCAAAACACCGTGTTGTTTCAAAACTTGAAGTAGTTTCTATAACAAATTCAGAAATTCCGTATAAAACCAAAAGTCTTTTCATTTGAAGTTTGCGAAAATCGATTTAGCCATTTTTGAGAAAAGTGAGTGAAATACTTTTTGTAGTTCTTGATTTCTAACCGAAGTTGGTTTGTATGGCTAACAAAATAAATAACGATCAAATTGGAACAGTTTTGAACCAAATTAAAAAGAATTTTTTCTTCTTATACTTCGTCGCCTTAAGTGACGCTATAAAAACGTTCACACTTTTTACTCTACACTACTAATGAGCAAGAGATAAAAGTTGAAAATGCATCAAACAGGAACTCTTTACTCGGTAATTCCGGAACCGAAAGTTGGGACCGGATGATATTCAGATTTTTTTGTGGGACCAAAGAACCTTTCATTTGAAACTAAGTTTGTAAAATTCGATTAAACCATCTATGAGCAAAGTAAGTAAGTTCCGTTTTGGGGTATATATACCATGTCTGAGATTTCTGCAGTCGTAAATCGGGAACCAGAATGGCCGGTGTACAATTTTTGACACTCTTCACCCTGTGATTACGAAACCGGAAGTCAAATCACGATGAATATCTTGTATGGGACCATAACACCTTTCATTTGAATGTAAGTTTGTGAAAATCGGAAAGCGAGTAAGTAATTAGAAATTGAAATTTTTACGCGGATTTTTCTATGGCTCAGGATTTTTCTATGTCTAATTTTGTATGGGACAGCAAGATCTTTCATTTTAATCTAAGTTTGTCAAAATCGGTTCTTTCATCTCCGAGCAGAGTGAGCCCAAAAATGTCACTTACACACATACACATAGACATTTTACGTACAAGACGAAGTGAGTCGAATGGTATATGACACTGAAACGTCGGTTTTCACAGTGATAGCTTAACCTTTCATCATGAAAAAGGCAAAAATGTATTCATATGGTCCAAACGATTCTATATATTTTGTAAGATTACATATTTTATTTCAAAAAAATCTACTACTATCTCCGATAATGCTGAACGAACGTTTTAAAAACTGTTTTGAAAAACGTTTGATAATCTTGATTATGCTGAAGATTAATAATATCTCCAATAAGATAATGCGTATTTCATTGAGGTAGGAATGCTATAACAATATAAATGGAAATTTTTTATTAATCTTCTCAGCTTTCACTTTAGTGTCAGATCACAAAAAATAGGATTGTGGACGGATATTGGTAAACAGAACTAGCTTTAATAAAAATTATGTTTATTATAATTTTGTTCTTCAGTGTATTTATGATATTTTGATTATACTTTTGAACGAAAGGTTCAAATTCAATTGCAAAAATGGTACTGAAAAAAAAACAAATGAAAATCAAAGCCAATCACACATAACTCGAATGCTGCATTGCAAGGAATGACTAAAAATACTTGTTGGAAACAGTGTCAGATGTTGAAGTACAATTTCATATTAAGTTTAGTTGAGATCACATGATCGCACGGACACAATAAAGTTCAGTTTACAATTTCAATAAAATTGTCAAAAGTATTCTATAGCGTGCCAAAGAGATAATTGTTCAAATGATCGTGATGTAACTTTCAATTTCGCCAAAGTTGGAGCGTACTACAGTACCGATTTTATTGATCACGTCGAACGCTTTGAATAAGCTCGATTTCAATTAATTCCTGACGCACAGTATGTAGCAATGACTAGTACTAACCGCGTGTTCGCATGTGAATGGTAAAACTCTTCGAGGAAGGATATTATTCAATCTAATTATTCAAATTGGTTCTACTGTGTCACGACTTACTTGCACTCAGACCGGACACCCAACTACATTATCTAACCCCTTCTCGAATCGATGATTTTTCTAGTTTCATTATAGAACATTGCAAAAAAGTCCAACATCTCCTCAAACCTGGTTCCGAAGCTGTGAACTTAAAGGCACACATATGATTAGCCTTGGTCAGTTTGTACTACTAAGGTGTAGCCAATGGCACCAAGCTATAAGCTTGTAGTGCAATAAACTTTTTAGCCTCTGTGGTATCTGGAAAACTCGCTTTTCTCCTTTCAAAGTTATTTAGACACATATGTCGCGCCGATTTGCTGTACTGTGTAAGTTTGCCTCACCATGGCCGTCCATTTATGGGTTAGTCCAATAGAAATTTAAAATCTGATTAGTCTATGAGTACAGTCCAGTAGTACTTGGATCTAAATTCATTTCATAGATCTTCGTGTTAGTGCACTAGAATTAAGTATGTAAGCGTGTATCGCTGTATAAAAAAGTAAAAATACTCGTGTAAAGCCATGAGTAAAATTCTTTTTATTTATGATGTAGCGGTCAACCAACTAATAACAATTAATAGAATTCACGATTAGAAAGTAAGATTCAAGAAGATAAAAAAAACCTTAACGTATAAAATCTTACAAATTCTTTCAATGTGGGAAAGATTTTTTTCTAATAGACGCATTTCGCGCAAACTTAAACAAATGTTACCTACACCCTCTCAGAATGTAGTTAAACTTTTCAGACATGAAGACATTTTAAACAAAAAGCCACCTTGCATACATTATTTTTCGAAAATTGATAGTATTCGACTCAACTTGACGGGATAGGAAAATGTCTGTGTGTTTAGGCGAGATCGTCCAGACCGCTAAATTTTCTCGGAGATAGCTACACCAATTTGAACAAGCTTAGGCCCGTTTGAAAGCCGCATTTACACCATTGATTAAATTCGAAGATAAAATGGAAGTCACTTCTGGTTTCGGAAATATAATGATATAAGTGACGTAACCGACAAAACGCGTCGTTTTCATACCTTTAAATTCAAATATGACTGAGCTGATTTCAACAAGACTAGGCTCGTTTGAAAGCTACTAATAAATTGTGGATCATGTTCGAAGATCAAATGGTTGGCATTTTCGGTAAGTATCATTACCGTCAAAACGCGTTGTTTTTGTCAATATTCTCGGAGATTGCTGGATCGATTTACACTAGCTTAGGTTCGTTCGAAAGCTACTATTGAAATGTGAATCAAATTCAAAGATCAAAAGGCTGTCACTCCTGGTTCCGAAGATACAATGGTATAAGGGACGTAGCCCACAAAACGCTTTGTTTTCTCACCGCTCAACTTTCTAACATGGTAGAGCCAATTTCTACAAGTCTAAGGTCGTTTGAAAGCTACTATTGAATTTCTAATGAAACTCGGAAATCAAATGGTTTTCACTCCCAGCTCTGAAGAAATAATAGTGTTTTTTAATGCAACAAAATCTCTCGGAAATAAAAGAATCGATTACCAAAGACTTAGACTCGTTTTAAAGCTTCTAGAAGGTTTTTCGATAAGCTCACAATACTAATGACCGACGACACAATCTTACAAATGTTTAGATGGAACTATTTAAATGACAAAAGCATGGTATTATTACACCACTAGGTGGATTAATAAGGGTCTTTTAAATGGCTGCAGTCGAAAAATGACAAATCCTACGAAAAATTGTTGTACTCTATTTTAACAAAATCAGTAAAATTTTTGTATATATGCACACATTGAAAACATTTCTAATCGCTCATACACGTGGAAACAACCGATTTTGAAAGTTTAACGTTTACAAGTTTAATGTTCACAAAAAATATTTATCGATATTTATCAATATTGGGACAGCATATATATACATTATATAAATTGTTTCAAAACAAACTTCTGCAGCGAAAAAAGACGAATCTGTTATACAATATAATGTAATATATCAAAATGATTATATACGAAACGAATAATCAACACACTTTTAATATTTAATCTAATAATTAATATATGTGGAAAAGATTTAAATGTCATTTTCAAATCTATTCCATGCATTTATTTTTTTCTATTCCATGTATTCAAATTGCGGTAATTGCATAGCAACCTTTATCACTACTTTCTGGCGTACCAGATACTCGAGTGATTCGCATTGATCAGATGCCTAAGCTCGACTCCTCTGATAGAAGGTAAAAGTTAAATTACTAGAAGATTTCTGCTTACTTAAATGACTTTCTGTCACGTTAGCTGAATGTCGTTAAAAAGAGAAAAAAATATACGTATTATTTTTACAATGTACACTTTTTTTACTTTAATAATTATCTAACTACAAAACAAACATGAGGACACAACATACGTGTTTCCGAGGAATTCAATTCACAATGTTTTCGTGTAGTAAGCGCACTTATACGTGATAAATGACGAAACACGTTTAATTCAGGTAACCAACAAACCAAATATTGGCGAAAAAAGGGTATAGGTTTTCTTATTCATTAATTAAAAATACCTCTGTTTTCCTCTAATATCTAAAAAAATAGTTAAACGTATTTTCTAAAATATCCATTCATCAAATATCTTAGGGTGAAAAACAAACTATTTTAAAAATAGATAATTTTTTGTATAATTGAAGCATGGTAGAATTTGCCACTGCACACTTATCTTTTATTCACTAAATCTCCGGACTAATTGCTGAGATTTACACCACTGAGTACTCGATAACCAATCGGCAAAATATAAAATTGCTGGGATCTCGTTAATCTCAAAATTGACAAACGTCAGTTCGTACAGAAATTGTCAGCAAAAAGTTTACTGCGGAAAAAGTAACATAAGATCCTAGTACGCTAAATTTTGTCTCATTTAAACTAGGCATGCACATTGAATTTAAAGAGAAGGCAATGGCATCTTCGACATGGCCCGTTGGCATCGTTTTCCGTGAATTCGAAGACAAATCCAATACCAGGAAGGTTTTTTGGAAACCAGAGATGTCAGCTACCGCCGGTCCTCCGATGACCATCAGTTAGACACTCAATCGCCCTGTACTTTTACGGCTCACGTTATCGCTCCTCAGTCATTAATCAATGTAAAGCATTGTGCGGTCAATCGGCCGCATACTCTTTCCTCGTATACTAATTGTCAAAATGTTACCCACCCTCCCGAGTACCTGACCGTTTACTATCAAAATGTTCGTGGGATGAGAACAAAGACGCAACACTTTTTGTTATCTCTCTCCTCCTGTGACTACGATGTTATTGTTTTGACCGAAACGTGGCTGCGAGAAGATATACTGAACTCTGAACTCTCGACCAATTATACAATATACCGATGCGATCGTAACTCGTCTTCTAGTCAACTGCTTCGTGGAGGAGGGGTACTCATCGCAATCAAGAATAACTTGACTGGGATCGCAATAAAAATGCACGGATTTGAACACCTAGAACAAACTACCGTACGTGTCTCGCTACCAAATCTATCGCTATACATCTGTTGTATATATTTAAGGCCTAATAGTGACCCAGATCTTTACAGTTCTCACGCCTCTGCAGTTCAGCAAGTTCTTGACATTGCGAATAGTATGGACCGTGTACTCGTTGTAGGTGATTATAATCTTCCTCATCTGCGATGGACTTTTGATCATGATCTAAAATCTTATCTACCTGAAAACGCTACATCTGAACAAGAAATATCGATTATGGAAACGATGGTAGCTGGAGGTCTTTATCAAATCTGCTCACTTTCGAATATGAATGGACGAACCCTGGATTTAGCATTTGTTAATAACACGGATTTTGTAGAATTATTTGAGGCTCCGACATCCATACTTAAAGTCGACCCCCACCATAAACCTTTTGTTTTAAGGTATGAAAAGCATCTGAATGAGAATATGGTTTTCTCTGAAACTTACGACGATCTCGACTTTGATTTTAATCGTTGCGATATGGATGATATATCAGCAGATATCGAAGCTGTCAATTGGCAAGCTATGCTTGGTGGTAACGATTTGGACCATACGGTTCCATTGTTTTATGGTACAATATATAGAATTTTACATAGCAGAGTTCCTAAAAAACGAGTTAGAAACAAAGTGGATTACAAGTTTCCATGGTGGAATGCAAGGCTTGGCCGTATGCGCAACGTGCTACGAAAACAACGCAAACACTATTACCGTTACAAGACTGAAGACAACAAAATTGTTCTTCGACAATTTGAACTGCAATATGAAACCGCTAGAAATAATGCCTTCCGTGATTATCTTAACCGTATCGAGAATAGTCTTCGAAATAATCCCTCAACTTTCTGGACATATGTAAAGAGCAGGAAACGTTCTGTTGGCATTCCCGTGAATGTTTTTCACAAAGATGTAAGCGCTAACTCTGCATCTGAGGCCGTTAATTTATTTGCCGATTATTTCCGTGGTGTATTCAACAGTTCCCCTGTCAATCCGTCGCAGGAATATATTGATAGTTTGCAATCGTACAGTGTTAACCTACCTCTCTTGAATATAAGTGAAACTGAAGTCATGGAAGCACTATCCAGTTTAGATTCAACGAAAGGTCCAGGACCGGATCGTCTACCGCCAGTGTTTTTAAAACGTTGTGCCCGATCATTAGCTGTACCAGTTAATATGATCTTCAACCGATCAATAATCGAACATACTTTTCCTAGTGCTTGGAAAGTCGCTGCTATAGTTCCAATACATAAGAATGGATACATTCATAATATTGAAAATTACAGAGGGATCTCGATTTTGAACTGTCTAGCTAAAGTACTGGAAAAATTTGTTTACGACGCGATGTACTCTAAAGCGTCTCAAATCATTGCTGATTGTCAACACGGGTTTGTGAAAAAACGATCAACAACGTCGAATTTGTTATCATACACAAACAGCTTGATTCCCACCATCGAGAAACACCAACAAATTGATGCGATATATTTCGACTTTTCTAAAGCATTCGATAAAGTACCACATAATGTTGTCATCCTAAAGTTGCAACGACTTGGATTCCCCCCATGGTTAACTAGATGGCTGGATTCATATCTTTCTGGTCGATCCGCTTTCGTCAAGATTGATACCATACTTTCAAATAAGCTCGAAATACCTACTGGTGTTCCTCAAGGAAGTCACCTGGGACCGCTAATATTTATTTTATTCATAAACGATCTTTGTAATCGCATAAAGTCTGGAAAACTGTTCTATGCTGATGATCTGAAGATTTTTCGCCCAATCGCCTCGAATCTCGACTGCGTAGTACTTCAAGAAGACATAGCAAATATCGAAAAATGGTGTTTGTTGAATGGTATGCTGCTTAACACTAGTAAATGTAAGATGATAAGCTTCAGACGTTCGCTAGTTTTGCGCTGCTTCGAATATACTCTTCGAGGGCATATCATCGAAAGAGTAGACTCTATTCGTGATTTAGGCGTAATATTCGGCAGCAAATGTTGGGTTTATTTACACTTGTTTGATGCGGAGTGCTTAACAGTGCTCTAAAATTGATATGTTGTGATGGATTTGCACCAAATGAATCATTTTACTCATGACTGGCGATACATATTTCAATAGAAAAATATCTCTTATAGCTTTGTTTGGGAAAATTTGGTGGCCAATTATCTGAACTTTTTCCTTTGTTGTTCACTTTTCGGTGAATTTTACTCGTATGCAAACGACTAGCAACTGAATGATTGTGTAATCGCCCTGAAGCGAAACTCGCACTGCAGTAAACTACAAAATTCCTAATACAATCAAAACCGCCATCAGTGTAAATTCACTTTTCTCATTCGTCCGGCAGAAAAACTGCTCACAATGCGAATTGATTCAAACCTGAAGCAATTTTGAGAAGGGCTTCCTTTTAAAGTGATTTCGTTTGCAGCTTTTCTGCAAAAGGTCGGTCCTAACAGCTGCAAAATAGTAACATACTAAATTCTGATAAAATAATTTCCGAATTGCATATTTCAACGAAACAAACTATCATAATGCTATATGGGATTTATTTCAGGCGTCCAGAAGGGTCGGATTGAGGATTTCTCAACGATATTCAACACTGTCCGGTGCATTTTTCTGTAGGGAAAAGCCGTTTATTGTTTGGTTGTTTGTTTGGTGCGAAGCTCACGCTACGTACGGTGCACTAATATGATGATTTTCACTGCCGATCCGTAAATTTTAACAGTTATTAATTCTCATAGTCATTTTGTAAACATTTATAGCTCTTAGAAGGTCTGATTGTGCAAATTTCACCATTTTGCGGTATATTTCGCTTCAATTCAAACGACTAGCAGCTGGATGATGTAATCGCTTTTGTTCGAACCAGCCACAGAAGAACCAGACTTATATTCGCCATTGACTGAAGCACCAGTTGAATAACGCCGGCTGTAGTTCCACTGTCTTAACGTGGATGGCGGTCTGCACACTTGATGTGTCTCCGTTCATGGATTATCATAGACCAAAGGTAGCAAACGTTCTCGCAAAGCCTGGTATTTCATTCTTTTTTGTGGAATTTTACCTTCAGTTTCAACAGACTTCACAGTCGATTCATAGAGTACAGAATTATTACATGACTAGTGCTACGACTCTACTGACACTACGAATCCTTCCTGGTCGGGCCTTAAGCATACGCCTTATGCATTGAACCGCCAACCCCAAAACGTTCAACAGGGTCGATTTATAGACTTGGTTGATTTTTAGTTTTTGTGTTTGGACGTGTTTTTTCTCTATTTAAACAACAAATTTGTTAATTACCTGAAATTAGTAAGTTATTTTCACTAAGACTAAAAAATCTTACAATTGCTAATTAAAATTTGTTGTTGTTTGTCTTCAACATGCTAAGACATTGGTTAATTTTTTAAAGCTTCAAATTAAATTCTGCAAATGGAGGAGAGTCGGCATCCTGGGGCCTTATTTTTTATTATTATAAATGAAAGGTAATCAAAAATTCTGCACTTCTGAATTTTAACATACCTCCTAAACTTCATTGTCATTTTTTGTAAACAGAATATCTTGTAATTTTGTAATCTTACGCCACAACTATCATCAATTATCATAATTGAATTTTTAATTGTTTCAATCGATCAAACTTTGAATAATACTGTGCCAAGTGAAGAAAAAAAATTATTAAGGTAGTGTTTGCTCACAAATTCACATTTTTACTAGAAGTAATGTAGTACATTATTATGTATAATATCATGCAAGAAAACGACACTTGACGTAATACATGAACTTAGCGTTTTTTACTGATTTTCTAGGTGTTTAGGGCTTCTTACGTTATGTATAATTTGAATTGTAATAAAATCTATAAACTCGTATTCTCTTATACTCAATTTTTTTATATGAATTTGATGAATTTATTTGAAACCAAAAATTCACATTGTCGGCGCAAAAATAAGGTTTTTTGCCTTTCTCATATAAAAAAGGTTATGCATTCACTGTGAAAGAAGAGTTTTTGAACCAAGGCCCGGAGGGCCGTGTTTCATATACCATTCGACTCAGTTCGTCGAGTACGTAAAATGTCTGTATGTGTGTATGTGTATGTATGTATGTATGTATGTATGTTTTTTTTTTACAAGGTGAAATACCTACTTATGTACTTTCCCAGTTCACGCGCTCAGTAGTTGTCAAGCTACCGCTATTGTGAACCAGCGAGTGGGACTGGCTGAACCTTACCCACTAAAACACCTCGGACATCTTGCCTTGATCCCCTCGGAACTAAGCTAAGCTCAATACTTCGGGGGAGGCTGTACTCTTGCACTTCTTCGTTTGGGAGAAAATGAGCTCCTGCTCTCTATATACATCTCGGCTGTGCTCATGCACTTCTTCGTTCTTTCGGGAGAAAATGAGCTCCTGAGTTTCTATCTTTATCCCTCTCGATCCACCTTTGGCGCCTCGACAACCCAATGCCGCTACGTCGCGCCGCACTACTCAACTGATCCCCGACGATGGATCTAGCCTACACCGACTGAGAGTTTCCCCTTTTACGCCACGCGGGACACCCGAAGGAGTGCCGAGGTCTGCTCTGCGATTCCGGTTGGAGCATGGCGTCCGGTTCGCTGATGCCCCGACGACTCGAATCGGTGTTGTGGCGTCTGCTCGACTAGTCCCCGGTGATGGATCTAGCCTACACCGACAGAGAGTTCCCCGACGATGGAAGTTCTCCCGAAACCGACGTTTTCGATACCCGTCTACGGCCCGACCGTAAGGATGCCTGGGTCGATCCAATGATGCCGGTTGGAGGATGGCTTCCGGTTCACTGGTGCCCCGACTATCTTAACGGTGCTACGCCACGATCTACTCGTCTAATCCCCGATGAAAGATCTAGACTACACCGACGGAGAGTTCCCCGGCGAAAGAGGCTCTCCCGACACCGAGTCCCCTGTTGCACCGCTCGGGACACACGAGAGAGTGCCGAGGTCGGTCCGGCGATTCCAGTTGGAGCATAGCTTCTGGTTGGCTGGCGCCCCGACGACACAAGTCGGTGTTGTGGTGGCTACTCGACTAGTCCCCGCCGAAGGATCTAGCCTACCGCGACAGAGAGTTCCCCGACGCTGGGAGTTCTCTCGAAACCGACGTTTTCGATACTTGTATCCTTACGATGCTATGACGTGGTCTACTCATCTTGTCCCCGACGACGGATCAAGACTACACCGACGAAGGAAGTTCTCTCGATCCGACGCTTACTCGCTGATCCCTTCTCCATATTCGCTGCAACTCCGAGAGTATCTGTGTTACCACTTTGTTTACTGCATTCCAAGTGCCTTCTTCACGACACATTTCCTCAGATATATTATCCACCCTTAGAGCAGGCATTTCTCTACGTACTTCCGCAAACCGGGGACAATCGAATATCACATGTTCTGGCGTTTCTTCAACATACTCACACTCCGGACAAAATGGAGACGCGGCGTGACCACACCGATGCAGATACTTCCGGAAACAACCATGGCCAGATAGAAACTGCGTTAGGTAGAAGTTTACCTCTCCGTGTTGTCTATTCATCCACGGCGACAGATGTGGAATGAGCCGGTGAGTCCATCTACCTTTCTCCGTACTGTCCCACTCCTGCTGCCACTTCGCCATCGAATCGATTCGAACCATCGTTCGCACGTTTCTGGTGGTTCTACGCTGATAACACTCGATATGTATGTATGTATGTATGTATGTATGTATGTATGTATGTATGTATGTATGTATGTATGTATGTATGTAACATGTTTTTGCACTCACTTTTCTCGGAGATGGCAAAATCGATTTTCATGAACTTCGATTCAAGTAAAAGCTCCAACTTCCGGCACCAGAATTACAGGGTGATTAGTGTAAAAATTCCTCTTCAAATTATTTTCCCAATTTTCTCAGAGATGGCGTGACTGATTTCAAAATTTTAATTTTTAAAACTTAAAAATTTAAAGGTCTCATGGTCCCATACAAAACTTCCAAATTTCATCCGGACCCGACTTCCGGTTCCGGATGTATAAGATAAAGTGTGTTAAAAATTTTATACAGTCACTTAAAGCGACGAAAAAAAACGTAAATAAATTTCTTAGTTGGCTTCGAAACTAATCCAATCGGTAGCCATTATCAGTAGACAACTAAACAAACCGATTCCGGCTATCCAGGTTTCCGATTTCTGATTTCGGATGCACCGGAAATAGCTGTCATATATTCCAAAATGAATGTTAGTCACTTGACTTGACCGATTATCTCAAACTTTAGTTCAAATGGAAGATCTATTTTGAATTCCTGAATTTCATCCAGATCCGACATCCGGTTCTGGAATTACAGGGTGAGGAATTTTAAAAATAATGTTTATTATATATCATTCATTTATATCCGACTTTAACCAACTAACGGTCCTTCGTCGGGTAAAATAATTTCTAAACTTGACTCAAAACTATTCCAATCGGTAGTCATTGGTAGTACACGACCAAAAAATTAATTTCAGCTTTCCTGATTTCCGGTTTTCGATTAACGACCTGAGATTGTAGCCATACACTCAAAAATGGATCCCTTTTCTAGAACCAACTTGGATTATACCGTTTCCCGAATTCCGGTTTTGTATGTACCTGCAATAGTGTATACTCACTTTGTTTTCCCAGAGATGGCCCAACCGACCTGAGTACTGTTTCACTCTGTAGTCTATACTAGTTTATAGACAAACCTTTTTGTTTTTCAAGAATCAAAGAAAATTATCACACATTTATATGAGTATATGAAAGATATGAGAACTGCATCATTACACCACTAGGTAGATTAAAACAGGTTTTTCTCTTTAGAAGGAATCAAATATTTTTGATGGAATTTTTATGGTAGTCACAGAAATTGCTCACTTTACTTACAAAATAATATTCAAAGAAATCCTTCCACAGTTTTCGATAAAGCACAAGTTGCCCAAGGCATGCGCTGACATAAAGGCTGCCGACTATCCTCTGTACATTCTGTTATGTTCCAGCGGAAACTAACTCCACATTCTGTGGACTTATTTTGAAGTTGAATCAGTTGCTAGAAATAAATATTTGCTGTTGATTTCAACATAAAATAAAAGAATCCAGTGATATTATTGCTAATTGCAATTAATTGTAGTTAATGGTATTAATTTTAATCATAGTGTACATAGAATTTGGGTTGATTTAAACTATTGAGGTTTCCTTATTCGTAGTGTTCAGGGCATATACTAAAAACTGTTTTCATCCACCTAAGGGTGTAACGATATCTTTCTAATATTACTTATACCTTCATAAATATTACTGCGAAATTCTTAAAAAACTGGAAAGCTTGTTCAGACGTAAATTACCAAAAACTGCAAATCCTGGTGGTGGTGGGCTCAGTTCGTCCGCATTCCTTGTTATTTTTTTTTCAAATAGCGATTCGTCAGCAAATTCGATCATCAGTTGCATATTTTATGTCGTATGTACGTGAGATTGATGACATTGTAAAGGAACACTGGGTGACACCATCGAACACACACATTTACTTAATAAATTTACAATACTAAATCAATTTGAGCGAGAGCACCAGGACATCAGTTCATCTGAGGAACTTATGGATTGGCACTGCACAGTGGTCCGAAACGAGAAATTAGCGTGACAAAAATATTTTCACTATTAAATATTAGTTTTTTGTGTAGTTGGTGTCTTTACAAAAGTTGTTTGTAATCAAATGGCGCTCCTTTTGATGGAAAAAGTTACTAGGGTGGTCCTTATTTAGATTGAAATCTGAAATCTAACTTTCTTAATTCAACTCAAAAATGATTTCGTTGTGCAATAAAGTTGCAGAAAATTTTATTTTGAGCAACTTTGTTGAAAAAAGCACCTCTCTAGCTCTTCATTTGATCGAGTTACATTATTTTCCCGAGTAAATGTAGGGTCACTTCTCACTTTTTCTGTTCTAACTTTTTTGTGAAACTTTCCATCGAAGAGTTGTCTTCAGAAGAGTTGTTGGACTAATCATTGCGCACAATTTGGCTCAAACAAGCTTTTTCATATGAGCTACCAGTAAAAAGTTATGATTGGTTTTTCATCAAAATCTAGTCAAGCTTCAAATATCAATATTCATTAGATGCCAGATCGATATAAATGTATCCTATGCGGTTCCTAAAAGGTCATAATATAAGTAAAAACTTAAGAGAAAATTGGAAGGGTGTTATTTTTTTAACTCATTTGAATTAGTTTTAAAAATACCTTCAAAAAACTCAAAAATATTGTATAACTCTTAAACGCCTTAACGTATCAACATACTTTTTTCAGCAAAATAATGGTATCAAATTAGTTATACAAATATTCCATAGATTGTCCGTTCGAGAAGTGAGACACACTAAAACTACAGCCGAAAATAGATTGCAGAACAATTTTAATTCATTTATTACCAAAATAACTAGTCCAATTGAGTTTGAGCAACTGAGGAATAAAGATACTGTGTAATATGGTTATTCCGAACTAGTTTGCCATGATAAATTTATGAACAGAAATTTTCATGATCTCGACAACAATTCCAACAAGTTGGTGCAACTTAGTAAAATGCAAATATTTTTGTCCACATCGTGCCGAGATGCATATGATCTTCTTTTTCATCCACTCGTGTAGGCTATTCGGTACACAAGTGGATGAAAAAGAAGGGACAGTGTCATATGCGTTTCGACACGTTGTGGATAAAAATATTTGCATTTTACTAAGTTGCACCAACTTAGTAAAATCTGGAAAACGACGCACAATGAGTTTTGGTTCGAATGAATACGTTCTACTCTTTTTAACAAACTAATGATTTTTTGGGTTTCAGGAAGTGCTTTGACTTACAAAAAATCTATTCTCGGCTGTAGTTATTGTGTGTCTCATTTCTAAAAAGAACAATGTATGGAACATTTGTAGAACTAATTTGATACTATTATTTTGCTCAATAAAGTATGTGGATACGTTAAGTAGTTTAAGAGTTATGCAATGTTTTTGATTTTTTTGAGGGTATTTTTAAAACTAACTTTTTACTGGTAGCTCATATGAAAAAGCTTGTTTGAGCCAAATTGTGCGCAATGATTAGTTCAACAACTCTTCTAAAGACAACTTTCCGATGGAACGTTTCACAAAAAAGTTAGAACAAAAAAAGTGATTTTTTGGGAGCCACTCTACTTTTACTCGGGAAAATTGATGTAACTCGATCAAATAGTGCTTTTTTCAACAAAGTTGCTCGCAATAAAATTTCCCACAACTTTATTGTACAACAAAATCGTTTTTGAGTTGAATTGAGAAAGATAGATTTCAGATTTCAATCTAAATGAGGACCACCCTAGTAACTTTTTCCATCATTTGATTACAATTAACTTTTGTGAAGACACCAACTACAAAAAACTAATATTTAATAGTGAAAATATTTTTGTCACGCTAATTTCCCGTTTCGGACCATAGTGTGAACTGTAATGATTTATGTTATCGCACATTATATTGTGTTACATGAGATTATACTATACTATATTTCATATTATATTATATTATATTATATTACATTATATTATATTATATTATATTATATTATATTATATTATATTATATTATATTATATTATATTATATTATATTATATTATATTATATTATATTATATTATATTATATTATATTATATTATATTATATTATATCAGGCCCGTTCCCAGGATTTCGTTGCGGGAGGGGCCCTCAGATAAAAAATAATGTCAATGTGACTGTGCGCCTAACAGAAACTTTAATCTTATTTAAACTTATTAAGTGTTTAAATAAAATTTGTGACTGTGAACGAGAAATGGTTATTGTATTACATTTCTTAACGTTTACTGTGATGCTATTTTAGTCTCACATGTCTAAAACCTTCTAAATGTCCAACTTCCTTTTATACAACTTTTACGTAAACAACATTGATAAATGTATCAACACATCTTGCACGTTAAGACAACTTGCCGACGACAGCGTTATGTCTATTATAGGACCTAAAACTACCGATCTCCAAGGACCATTGTAAGATACCCTCGACAACTTGTCGACATGGGCTTTCAAATGTGTGACCTTCCGTTCACTTTTCTTTTTTTTTATATTTTTCGTCAAGCAAATGTAGACTACATATAAATTGTTTACAATGTTCACTTACATACTACGCAATATTTCTACGACAAAGCTGAGATTTGATTTGATTTTTTGACATAGTAAGGTCAAGATGTTCACAGTATTGATTGTAACGGCGCATTATTCGATTGACTGGACTGTATTTTGCATAATTTGTTCTAGCTTGTTTTTCTAAAAATAATTTCCTGGAACGTAACTGACGGCTAGGTATATAAAAATTTAATTGCGATAATAATGGAGCTGATTGAATGCGTTGAGAAATAATGTCGCTGATAAAATAAAGCATTGCAAAGTCGCGGCGTTCTTTAAGTGTTTGTATATTGATGAGCATGCAGCGTGCTTCATATGATGGTAGAGGAAATGCTGTCCAGTTTAATTTACGAAGTGCATATAAAAGAAATTGTTTTTGAATAGATTCGATGCGTTCTTCGTGAATAATATTGTATGGATTCCATACTAGGCTGCAATATTCCAAAATAGGTCTCACATATGTAGTGTATAATAATTTAATTGTGTATGGGTCCTGAAAGTTATGACTGAAGCGTTTAATAAAGCCCAGCATGCTATTAGCTTTATTGATTATGGTATTATAGTGTTCCACAAAAGTGAGCTTGGAGTCTAAGATTACGCCTAAATCTCTTACAATTTTATATTTTTCTGCAAGTTGATTTCCTAGATGTATGTTTGTAGATATAGTTTCATTTTTCCTACTGAAAGTTATTGAGTTACATTTTTTTACATTGAATTGGAGTAGACTTTTGCAGCACCAAATGTGGAATAGATTGATTTCGTTCTGGAATATTACAGCGGCGTTGATATTTTTAATTTCCATGAAGAGTTTCATGTCGTCTGCATATATAAGCACTTTCAGATTTTTGAGTATGAAGGAAATGTCGTTTATATGTAAAATGAAAAGGAGAGGCCCTAAGTGAGAACCTTGAGGTACGCCAGAAGTTACATTAATTGGTTCAGACAGAATGTTTTGGAAGCGGACTACCTGTACACGATTCGTTAAGTATGATTTGAGCCATTCAAGAAGAGTGTGTTTTATGCCATATTTTTGTAGTTTGTGTAGAAGTAAAAGTATGTCAATACGGTCGAAGGCTTTGCTAAAGTCAGTGTAAAGAGTTTCTACGTAGTTGCCGGCGTCCATTGCATTCAGAGTGAATGTCATAAATTCTAAGAGATTTGTTGTAGTTGAGCGGCCTTTAAAAAAACCATGTTGTTTGTTTGTTATTACATTTTTAAGTTGATGAAAAAGTTTTTCGTTTACAATTTTTTCAAATAATTTTGGAATGCATGAGATAATGGCTATTCCACGGTAGTTCCGAATGTTAGATTTTGCACCAGATTTAAATATTGGTACAAGAAAGGAAGATTTCCATGCTTTAGGAAAAGTACATTTATTAAGTGATAAGTTAAAAAGTAGTTGTAGTGGTAGTGTGAGTTCTTCAGCAAGATTTTTTAAAAATATTGGTGGTATACTGTCAGGTCCAGGCCCTTTTGAGGCGTCTAAGTTTTTCAGTGCTGTCTAAATGTCATGTTCTGATAGATAGTTTACAGAGATGGAGTTGGAAAATGCAGGTATGAAAGAGAAGTATTCACGGTCACGGTCAGTTTCTGAATAAGATGTATATACTTCTTGGAAAAAATTTGCAAAGTGATTGCAGATTTCTGTACTATTTTTCCCTACATGTTCGTCGAGGTGCATTTGAGATGGAAAATTGTTGCTTTTTAGTTTAGTTTTTGTGTAGTTAAAAAAGTTCTTAGGGCAAGTCTTTATTTCGTTTTCAATTTTGCGGTTATATTCTTCATGTGCTGTGTTAATGGCTATTTTGAGTTGTTTTGTGTGCTTTTTGTTTCCTATTTTTCAAATGTTTTAGTTGTGAATTGAACCATACAGGTAATTTGCTGTTATGATTTTTTCTTCTTCTTTTCATGGGCAAAGTTTCGGCTAATATTTTGTTTATAATGTGATAGAATTTGTTTACTTCGACGTCGACATTTCCTTCTGTACTCAGTATGTTCCGCCAATTTATTATACTTAGTCTACACTTGACTTCTTCAAAGTCAATTTTATTGTATTCCGGCACTTCCTCATATTCCAAGTCGTAGGGAAGGGATGCATTGTGTGTAAATAATGAATATTCAATTGCGGTGTGCGGTGTGGTTCGCCTGTACATACTTCTTTATCTTAGTCTCAGGAAATATTATATAAATATGGGGTAAAATCACTTTATAAAAAAACAGCTAGAAAGGATATATGGAAATTATATTTAATTATGATTAAATCGTTAAAACCCTTAAAATGAAATATAAACGTTCTCAATTAGATTAAAATAAAATATATTTATTTACAAGTATAATAAGCTAGCTAGACGGCGCAACGAACATTTTAAAATAAAATAATCTCTACACACGTTAGGCATTATATTCAGTTTGAACAACTCTACACGCCACAACCACCTACAGACCCCAGTCATTCGACTTCCACTGAACTGAAATTGGTAACGGGGGACGGGTATAGCGTGATGGGTAAGTCGATGCCTTTCACGCAGCCCGCCTGGGTTCGATTCCCAACCCCGCACATAGGGTCAGAAAGTTTTTCTGGCCCGAAGAGGCGAATGACATTAATGTTAAAGCCTCTATAATTGAAACAAAAAAAAATTGGTAACGGTAACGACAATCGTACGAAGGCGAACTCGGTATCAAGGTTCCGGGGAACTCGGGTACAGGGAAAGACTTCACTTGGTCTTACAACAGCGAATAGAGCGAATGTGTTTTTTTTTACAACGGCCAAATGATAACGTTCAAGCAACCATTGAACTATTGATCAATTATTGGAGACTCTATCGGAGTGGAACCATCAAAACCATTCGGTTTGGCCGTGCTGGAAGCAATCATCAAGAAACGGGAAAGTTGTCATCGTGTGAGCAACGGATCGGTGGCTAACCCAAAACTCACATCAACCAACACGTGTCCAGCGTTTCTTCGGAGACCCGTAAGCCATTTCGATCCAGTGAGACGAACTGTCGGAAGCACCCGAGTTCCCGGTTCATCCAGTGCAACTATACGGCGACGACAAGTGGGGAGCATCCGAGTTCCAGAACACCGCAACCGTACGATCCAGGACCGAATCTGATAGCAGCCGGAGGTGCGCAACGGGCCCTACATTCGACACATTTTCATTTAACACGTAAGTGTATCAAATAAATTGTAAATTAGTAGGGTATTAGGGACGCTAGGGACCATAAGGACAAAGCGTCGAATAAACGATTGTTAGGAGTAAAAAAAAAGTGATTTTCCTCCTTTCATACTGAGAAACCTCGGCGAGGATTGTGCCGACCCTGGGACTGGGCAGAGTATTGTGTGACTGAGCGGGCGGTAACGAGAGGAAGTTACAACTGGGTATCGAGTTCTCCACGAAGAAAACTGAGCTGGTTGTATTTTCAAGGAAGCGAGAACCAGCACAATTACAGCTTCAACTAGGGGGTGAAACCATAGCTCAGGTCTTTACATTTAAATATCTCGGGGTGTGGTTTGACTCCAAAGGCACCTGGGGATGTCACATTAGATATCTGAAACAAATATGCCAGCAGAGAATCAATTTTCTTCGCACAATAACCGGAACTTGGTGGGGTACCCACCCAGGAGACCTGATTAGGCTGTACCAAACAACGATATTGTTCGTAATGGAATATGGATGCTTCTGCTTCCGATCCGCCGCAAACACCCATTTCATTAAACTGGAATCAATTCAGTATCGTTGTTTGCGTATTGCTTCAGGTTGCATGCAGTCGACTCATACGACGAGTCCCGAAGTGCTCGCGGGCGTCTTACCGTTGAAAAACCGATTCTGGGATCTCTCATATCGATTGCTAATCCAATGCGACATCTTGAATCCGATGGTGATTGAAAACTTTGAAAGGCTTGTCGAGCTCAATTCTCAGACCCGTTTTTTGTCCTTGTATTTTAAATACATGGCTCAAAGAATTAATCTTTCTTGGTTTGTTTCCACCTGTGCTCATTTCTTGGATTCTTCTGATTCTACTGTGTTTTTCGACACATCCACGAGAAGAGAGATTCGTGGAATTCCAGATCACAAACACCCTCAAGTGGCCCCTAATATCTTTTATAATAAACTTAGAACAGTTAACTGTGAACATCAACGAGTCCACTGGCTTCGGTATCTTAGGCTTTAGTTTACGTCACAGAAATCGCTGCCATTAAGTATACCCTTGAGATAATTGAAATCTTGCCCAAAGACCATTACTTCATTGTCACGGACAGCCTAAGTTCAATAGAAGCTCTCCGGGCAATGAAGCCAGGAAAGTATCCCCCATATTTTCTGGGTAAAATACGTGAACCCTTCATCTTCGGCGTATTGGGCTCGTGGAGAGCAATCTCTGCACCTGTGGCGACGGTTATCAGGACATCGAGCATGTCGTGTGGTTGTGCGTAGAGTATCGCGGCAACTGGAATCACCGAGGTAGACCGTTTGAGGTTCCGGTTCGGGATGTGTTGGCGAGTCGGGATAGTTTATACATGCTTCCCATATACCAATTCCTTAAACACATTCATAAACAAGTGTAATCTGCATTTGCATTGCAGTAGTCCTTCAAAAGTATACTATGTTATGACAATTCCAGAAAACCGGCATCATGACCTTTCCGACTCATTAAGCCTCCCTTCCAGGCACACGTGCCGCTTCGAAGCAAGACTTCAGTCCATTGTCGTCATAATCATTATGTTCTCTGACGTATTATAATGGATCCAGCCAAACATGTACTCGACGTTCGCTTGCGTTCGTCTTTTCAGTTCTAAATAAGTATGTGTAAGATCCAGCGGCAGGTTATCTTTCTCATCTGCACAAAAAAGCCAAAAGCAAAAGCCCAACAGCTCGCGCACTTTCTGTTTCCGGTCATAATTTTAGTGTCTTATTATTATTGTGGTTTATTTTGTCCCCGATTAAACTTCCTTATATTTAGTTTTGACAATGTTCGCTTTGTATCAAACGGATTTTTTGTTTCTGTTTCTGATTTCGGGAGGGTTTTTTTATGTTTAAGCTTCACGTGGCTATTTGATGAGAGTCAAGAGCTTAACTATTCTCTCAATTCGTGCACAATCATGTTTTTAATTCAGTAATTTTCTATCGCGTTGTACGCATGGTATTATGCAAGCTGTCAAATTGAGCAAGCGATTTGATGTAAGACTTTTAAAATGTGTTGACTACGACGAATCCAACCATAATAGCAATTAGTTTTAAACTTAAATCTGTAGAACAATGCAGTGGCATAATAATAAGTCATTAAATCCTAAATATCAATAAAACTCAACCTTAGATTTCTGTTGAAACAGAAAAAATGTTATTGCAGAATCTGGTCATGCTAGCGGTAAGTCTATACTTCGTCCTCTTTATCGTTACGCGTATCTACTAGCAATACTAACAGCAACAAGTAAAATTTTCCATACGTGCATACGCTTTAAATCCATGTGCAAGTCTAGATATACGCGTGTTAGGTGTACACTATCATACGCCATGGCACTCAGGTCTGCGACAAATCACTTGCTGCAAATCGCCAGGCTACACAACCAGAATGGGTGAGAATATGTAGCGACTATAAAAACAAATTTACAAAAATCTCGATCAGTCAGTTACGGCGAATCGACTGCGGTGATAGCATACATCCAGCTTGATCAGTATTGTTTTGCATGTTTTTTTTTAAAGTCTCAGCTATGGATAACACCAACTAATCATATCGAAGATTCGAAGTGTAGTGAATAGGATAATTGAATAAAATTTTAACGGTGGTGTATTTTGATCGAAAAAAAATTTGACGACCAGTGATTTAACAATTGGAAAATGTCAGCTTCGGTGGCACCAGCAGATCAGTTAACGGCGAATGCTAATATTGCTTCGCCGATGAATGTGTTTTATTTTCTATTAGTTCCGGCTTTGTTACTTTGGCTGATTTACTGGCGTTTGTCCCGGCGGCATATGTTGCAACTCGCCGAAAAAATACCAGGACCACCGGGACTACCAATCGTTGGAAATGCATTGGAATTAATCGGAAGTTCACATTGTGAGTATCCAAAAACTTCCAATCCGTTCGATTCATGACAGTGTAGCAATGAGCTGGTATTATTACATTGAAAAACAGTTTGTAGTGTTTTTGAAATATGAATTCAGTGATGTTTTGAGTTTATTATAAAATAAGAAGAGACTGGCATAATTTGGACTGTAAGATTTTCGGATAAAATCTGAAATGTTATGAAACAGAAGTCGTAATTGGACATACAGTAGTTAAAGTAGTCCAAGTTCCTTTACGTGCCTCCACAAAAAAATCTTCATCGCTGAAATGCCTGTGTGTATACTTCTAAGTGTTACGATTTGAAGGAAAGCATAGATAATACACATTAGAACAAATTGCTCTCAACTGCATCATAACCAAATTATGTGCAACCCACACAATGTACTTCAATTATGATATTTACTGTTCCCGCTTTCAGAACTGATTGAACATGAAGTACGTTTTACTACATCCGTACATAAAATTTATAGTAAGTCAATATTTTTCAAGAATTCTTAAACATGAGTATATTAGTCTTATGTAGTAGAACTTGAAAATTCCTCAGAAAAAAATCTAATTTAAAATATAAATTTCGTAATACATATAGAATTTCGTACCCCACGTATGAACGTAGAACTTTTTAAGTCGTTTTCCTCTAATGCCTATGAAGTGCTAAACTACTGTTACAATAAATATCATTTCAAAAAAACCATGCGAATCAAATGTGAATCAAAATAGAATTTAATGGTGACTAACTAAATGTATTTATTTTGTTTTGTTTAGGATGTATTGTGTTATACATTCATTTTACAGTTCTAAAATTTTAGTTTGGTTTCATGTGACTTTTCAGCATTATAATATACATGATTGGGTTACCATTAGTACATCATTTTCTTCCAAACTTTTAATTTTTGAAGTTAAAAGGATACCTGATGAGGAACTTGTAAACTAACTTATTAACTAATGGATTCTTCCTATGTAATCCTTGAATGTAGGAATTTTATCGTACGTCAAATCCAACCAATTCAATGTGTTAATGTAATTATTGTTTGGCGTAAGGAAAGTAATTCCGGGCTTACGAGGAGAGAAACTCTTGACTTATTAGGAAAGATAATTTAAGTACTCATAAACAGCCCAAAGAGTACGATCAGTTAAATAATTTCGAATCATGTGGATCAAATAGATTGGATATTTGCTATTAAACCAATGAACCAATCACTGTCTTGACATTGTCTAGGATAGTAACTATAGCGGATGAACCAACAGATTTTGTTGCTTTTATAGTGTTTATCATGGTCTGAGACCTCATTCTTACTCAAATAATGTCTTCGAGAGTGTTTCTGCTGGACTATCACAGGATTTTCACTATTTGATTTCCTTCATTAATAACTGATATTAGTTTCTAAAGTTTCTTAGGAACTTTTGAAACTTTATGGAAAGGTTCAGATACGATTTGATTTGTTCAATTTGTTTAGCGTAGCTGTCATTTCGCAAAGGAAAAAATGTATGGTATATTTCCTTTGGTAGATCATTAACTATGGATTTCATAGCAAGGCCACAAAAACGTTGATATTGCCGTCGACGAACATTCTTCAAACGGATGCGCAGTTGAAGATTGCACACGATGAGAATTGAATTTAGTTTTATTTATGTAATGGTTTGAACGACTTATTGCTGTATCGATATCAGTAGAATATTCCAAAACTATTTCATAAATTTGCTAAAACTATTTCATTATTCACATTGTTTTTCAGTGTGTGTGCGTCTTTACCCTAACCAATTAACTCTCTAGTAGTTTCATAAAAACTGATTGGATTAATTGTTGATCTTTTCAAAATTCTGAATATTATTGGTATATGATCTAAATCGAATTCCGTTTGCTAAATAAACATTTATTCATTCAAAGTAGGTTCGAGTAATAATATTGTCCCGGGTTGGCGGTTCAATACATAGGACGCTGGTCTTACAAGCCAGCTGTCGTATGTTCGAGCCCCGACCTGGAAGGATTCTTAGTGTCAGTAGGATCCATAGTACTAGCCATGCAATGATTCTGTACGCTAAGAATCGGCTGCGAAGTCTGTTGAAACAGAAAGACCAAATTCCACGAAAGGAATGTAATGCCAAGACTTTGCTAGATTCGAGTAATCTATTTAAAAAATGCGACTCTGAATAATTAGAATCAGATCAATTGTATAAGGATTTCTTACAGAAAAGAAACCATGCACTGCAGTGAGGTTGTTTGGAAAAAAACTGAATAGGAACCAGCAGAGAGTTGATTATGAAGTAGTCGACCGTTTCGATTACTTTGCTTAGTATTCAGTGAGGTATGCTTAGCATGCATGATGCAGATACCCTATTACGAAAAATTCAGATCAGATCAGAATTTCGTAAATCACAAGCTTTCAATAACTGTAGTATTGGATAAGGGTAAAATTCGATGTTGGATTCAACGTTAGACAAAAATTGTCATTCCACCACTAATTTCAGTAAACCTGTCCAATCTATGAACACCATAAATAGGTTTACATTTTATTTTGTTTTGTGGTTTTAGAAACGTTTCGATTACAAAAGTAATTCGAATTTTTAAAACATGTTTCAATTCCCCAGGTGGTGCAATGATGCCTTTCTCATATCATTCAATTCAGCAAAAAATCATCGAAATACTATAATTCAAAAAAAGTTTAGGAAAGAGTTTTGAAGATGTCTGTTGCATAATGTTACTACTATAAACTACATTTGAATTTAGGTTAGTAAAAATCTATTCAATCATATGTGAGCAAGTGAAGTGAGCTCCATTTTACCACATTTGATTACTATTGTCAGTACTCTCGGAACCGAAAGCTGGATATAGGCATAGTGAAATTCGGTTCATTCAACCATACACTAATAAGACCTAAAATTTTTCATACGGTTCTCTATAACGATTTGAATTTTGGAGAAAGAAAATATACTGGTAGTCGAACTTCAATAAAATTCAACAAATCATTTATGAGACTATCAATGGTTTATTTAGTTACAGACCCTTAAGGTCAGCAAAGTAAAAAAATTAATTAGCCAATATAAAAAGGTAGCTCAAGAAAAAAAGTCTTGAAATTTACAATTTTACACTAAGCACCCTATCTCTGGAACCAGGAGTTTGATCCGAATGAAAATTGGAATATTCTTATGGCTTCTTAAGACCTTTCTTTTGCATCCAAGAAGTTAAAAATCGGTTCAGCCATCTTTGAGAAAAGTGAGTAACAAAATTTTACCATTTTCACATCCATGTCACCCTGTAATTCCGGAACTGAAAGTCCGATTCAAATGATTCAAATAGATCATTTATTTGATCCAAGTTTGTGGAAATCGGTTCAGCCATCTCCGAGAAAAGTGAGTGACAATATTTGTCACAAACACACACAACATTTGCTCAGTTTTCACAGTGATTGTATAGCCTTTCCACATAATAAAGGCAAATGTAGCAATCCACATCAAATCAGTCTTAAAAAAAATTCCATCTAACTATTCCATTCTTCGGTTGAGAATTCAAAAATGATCGATGTTTTTTTTTATATCAATTTCAAGTTCCGTGGTCACAAAAAAAACTAATTTTTAACAGCCTCTACTGAAAAATGTAATAAGAATACAAAAATTCGCCCAAGACATGAAGTGTGCGTATTTTCCTCAGCTTTTAAATAAGCGATTCCAAAAAAACAGCCTTATTGTTTATTTCATTAAATAAGTTAAAAGTCCATAAACAAATAAAAAAACCTTTCAAACTTGAGCCTAATTAAATTTTTCTTTTTGCCTTTTCAATATAGAAAGGCTAAAACCGATTTTTAAACCGAGACCCGGAGAGCCATATACCATTCGACTCAGTTCGTCGAAAACGCAACATGTCTCTCTCTCTCTCTCTTTGTGTGTGTGTTTGTGTGTGTGCACATGTAACGTTCTTTTGCACTAACTTTTCTCGGAGATGGCCGGACCGACTTTCACAAACTTTTGGTCCTATACAAACTATTTGAATAGTATTTGGATCCGACTTCCAGTTCCGGGATTATGTGGTAAAATGTGCAAAAAAATGAAAAAATAAGCACCAACTTTTATCGGAAATTTAAATGAAAGATCTTATAGTCCCAGACAAAATTCCTGAATTTTGTTTAAATCCAATTTCCGGTTCCGGAATAACTTTCTTCGGAGAAGACTGAATCGATTTTCACAAAATCAGATTCAAATAAGTGGTCTTAAAGTCCCATAGAAAATTCCTGAATTTGATTTTGATCCAACTTCCGGAAATACAGAGTGATTACAAAAAAAATCCTATTTCAAATTACTTACTCAATTTTCTCAGATATGGCGTGACTGATTTTCATAAACTAATATTCAAATGAATGGCCTTATGGTTCTATACAAAACATCCGAATTTCATCTGGATCCGAATTTCATCTGGATCCGACTTTCGATTCCGACATTATAGGATAAATGGTGTTGAAAATGGTATACCACCACTTAAAGGGGCGAAACAATTTACTTAATTACTTAACAAAATTTCTTAACTGGCCTCAAATCAACTCCTGTTGATAGTCATTATCAGTAGACGGCCAAAAAAACGATTCCGGCTGTCCTAGTTGCCGATTTCGTGGTCCGGTTTCCGAATTCGTAGGCATCGGCAAAAGTAATCATATTTTCCAATTTTTCTCAGCGATAGCGTGACCAATTTTGACAAACTTCGAATAAAATGTCTTGTGGAACCATACGAAATTACTGAATTTCATCCGATTCCGGAATTATAGGCTAAAGTGCGTTTCTACCATTGCATAAAGGAGCGAAACAAAAAAAGCAACGTAAAAAAATCTAAACCGGCCTCAAAAATTATTTAATCGGTAGTGAATTACATGTAATTCTGTGAAAATATGTATGTAACTTCTTTGAAATCAAAATTGAAATAAAAATCTGATAATATGTTCAGTATATTTGTTTCATTTAGGAAATTTTGTTTTCTTATACCAATTCCTTTTCAGTCTCTTTTCTAACTGTTCTTTTCAATCAAAACTAATAAATTGTGTATTACGCATGTAAAAAAATGTGCGATACAAAAATATTGATTCAAATATATTTTAATTCGTATTTTCCTAAATTATCATGCAAATCTTACTTTATATCGTTATCCTAATCGCAACACGTAGTTTTATATTAATAGATAATATCCTACGTAATCAATCAGTTCTGGTATATGGATTTTTAATTATTATTTTGAATTATTTCATAACATATACCTAAAAATATTTATAGTTTTCTGAAGGATCTGGGGATGGTTCATATCGATTTCCAATTAAGGCTCTATTTACAATTGTAGGAAAACAGCTATGGTTGAAAAACAAAAACGCAGTTTTCTCTGCAATGGCTAGATCAATCATGAGAAGAACATGAGAGAAACATCACTTTATTCAGAAAAATGATCTAAACAACTGATACTTCTGTTGAATGAGCTGACTTTCAGTTCAACGAGACCGGAGAAAAAAACTTTTGCGTTTTGCAACAATGGTTGTTTTTCTGGTATTGTAAGTTTAGTTTTTTTTTCAGATCGTTTATTTGATACGGCACATAGTTTTAGCTCAGAGTTGCCAAAGTCTTTATTGTACGTTTTTGTACAACATAATTACAACTGTTATTTGACATGTATACATACACATCTTACAAGCCTTACAGTCTTACAAGCCAGTTGTCGTATGTTCGAGCCCCGACCTGGAAGGATTTTTAGTGTCAGTAGGATCCATAATACTAGCCATGCAATGATTCTGTACGCTATATGAATCGGCTGCGAAGTCTGTTGAAACAGAAAGGCCAAATTCCACAAAAGGAATGTAATGCCAAGACTTTGCTTTTTACATCCACATACAAAATTGGTGGGAGAGTTAAAGAGTAGGGAATACAATAATGTTTAAACTATAGAAAATTTGAGGCTAGTTTTAAAAAAGGGAGCCGAGCTACTGGCAGTTACCCCAGGTTAGTATGAAAAAAAAAACAAATTGTTACATACACACTCAGACAATATACAATAACACAATATAATAATAATAATGTAATAACTTCAAAGTTTTCGTGTAATCTGCGTTTCATTTTGGCTAAAAATTTCCGATGTGTGGTTACCAAAAACCAATCAACACGTCACAAGATGGCATTTTGGGGAAAGGTGAGCTGTGAACGCATTTTGGCATTTCATTCAATATTACACAGTAAATCTATGAATAATTGAAATAATTATGATTTGCTACTTTTTACAATTCAAAATGTATAAACAAACTAGAAAATCGTGAGAAGGTACTGTATATTGAATGATTCAAACATAATATTTCGGCACAAGTCACAAGTGATGCTGGTTGCTCTGAACGGTAGAACGGTGCATATGTAAACTGCTATTTACCACCAGTCATATGTAGTAACTTACGTACCAAAGAAATGAGCCCTTTGAATAAATTGCATGTCACTTTGCATCATAGCAGGTCACTACAGTAATATGCTTTCTCAAGACTTATGCCATAAATCAAGTAAACCTAGATTTCCCACTTCACGGAGACACTGACAGCGCTTCTAGTGAGAAACGGGTGTACATTTTTGTTTCGTGGAATTTCAGGCCAAGTAATTTTCAAATCTTACATCTTATAACATGCACACGAATGGAGCATCGCAGTTCACGCAAATTTACTTTCAAGAGCCTGAAAATTGAGCGATTTGAAAATTACTTCGTTTGAAATTCAATTAATTAAATTTAAAAATGTGGCAGAGGCTGCAATTTGAACCTAGAAGTATTAGATCATCACGTACGTGCGTAAAATGGCTCAGCCACATACAGATACATATTTGTGAATTTACATCTTTTTCCATGTACATAGTTGGAGCATGAAGTTTAAAATAAAGTTACTTCACTGCTTTGCTTTTATAGCAAAACTAAGCGTTATTTTGAAAATACAGTCTTAATAATTGAAAAATCAACGCATTCCAATATAGTTGTACATCGATGATGGTTTTCATTATACTGTTAGTTTGATTGTCGTGTAAATTTCATTATTTTTTTTGTACAGAAGCGCATACCATCTTGGTAGATAAAAAGTACATATATATATATACACTTGCAGTTGATAATCAAGTACGAATCACAGCCAAAACCTGTAAATTCATTCAAATCCGACAGATAATTGTCTGGAACTTATTCATCGATCAGAAAAGGCTTTCGATACGATAGAATTATTACTAATAATCTGATTAAGAGCTACCTATCGGAATTGAGACAATTTGTGATAGTAAATGGCATCCGCAGCTCTTTGAAGTCGATCGATATAGGTGTCCCTCAAGGAAGTAACATTAGTCCCTTTTTGTTTCTTATATCTATCAATGATCTAGGAAAATTATGGCTCAATTGAGTTCCGAGACTTTTCGCGGATGTTACCTCAATATTCTATTCCCATTACAATGTTTAGACAATAGTTATGTACATGGAAGCTGACCTCGCAAGCCACATTGAATATTTCAAAGGGAATCTCATTAAATCTTGCGTTTCGAGCACCCCAGTAATCTATTATGGGCACTTGCGTTCGAGCTTTCATACAATAGTAAATCATGCGTGCAAAATCGTGCGAAATGGTGATTTTTAACGGATTTTTACTTGAATACTTTAAACAGCTTTTTTGAAAAAAAATGTACTAGTTGGATGTCTGTTTTCTGTTCTCTGTGGCTATCATTTTGACTTTGCATGCCGAGAATACCAAATCAAAATTTATCAAAAAATCAGATATTAAAGAACAGGTGTATCAAAGTTATTTTCAATTTGCCTTTCCTATTCTCGTCATCTTCACTTTACAATAGTGTACACCTTAAATTTTACAGTTATAGGTCTAAGGGATTCCCAAGCAATTACATTTGTGCATAATTTTGTACATAATCCTACATTTTATTAAAACAACAAATTTTCTGCTAGGCAAAGTTTTCTAAACACAAGAAAAGCAAGCAGCAGAACATGCACGTACTTAGGTCTAGTATGCATGTCAAATCATTGAACAATAGAATATAACCATAGAGAACAGACAACCAAGTAGAGATTTTAATGTGTGTAAAAAAATTAACGGTTGTAAGACAAAGTGTTCACAAAGTAACACTTCTCCTATAGAGATGCTTCGCTATCGCTTATGGGCTCTTGCGTTCGAATTTTCGTACAATGGTAATTCATGAGTTCAAAGTCGTACGGAGATTTTTAATAGATTTTCACTTGTATGCTTTACACAGCTTTTTTGAAAAACTTCGTACTAGCTTGGATGCCTGTTCTGATATAACTCGCTTTCTAATGACTCAAAAGGAATCACAAACATTCTCAACAAAAGCGAGCTGAAGCAACGTATAATGAGAAACGTTAATGAATATATTGTTCAAACTTATTATAACCAGTTCTACAGTATTTCTACATTGATACCTTCAACGAATAAAATAGAACAAAATGCTGTTGTAGGGCTATTGTACCAATAGTCTTCTCATTAGTAGAGCCGCAATATTATTTCGTCTATTACTCGACTTTGAATCAACGAGTTGTGATAAAACCGGATACAATATCTTTGCTTCAGTTATAAGAAGAAATATCGCAGAGAAAAAGGTTCGAAAATTGTTCAATTCTGCTGTTATAGCGACGCGAAAACTCGAGGGGAATGAAACTTTTTTCATCTCAACTAAAATATATAAAACATAGCGGTTCTGTTACGTTCCAAACATCTCCCATTTAACATAATACGCTACATCAAAGAAATGAATGACAATTAACTATTCACTGAACATCATTGGCATAAAATTGGGACCATCACGTGTACCCCAAAACATGGTTTTTGAACGCATCACCAGATTCTCCAGGAGTTTTGAATCGCTTAATCGCAGTTTATTCGGTTGTTTGAGTCGATGTGTGAGAGCTTGCATAATCGTGATGAAGAATGATTTCGCGTCTTGCGTTTGTTTTTTTCTATTTCACGAAAAACGTTTGACGAACAAATGGTGGTATACCAATCAGGATTGACGGTCTTATGATCCTCTAAAGCTATGTTCTTTTATACCGAAAAAACAAGCCACTATTTTTGCCTTTCTCATATAGAAAGGTTATGCAATCACTGTGAAATCCGACTTTTGAAGCGAGTGTCATATACAATTCGACTCAGTTCGTCGAGTACGCAAAATGTTTGTGTGGGTATATATATATATATATATATATATATATATATATATATATATATATATATATATATATATATATATATATATATATATATATATATATATATATATGTGTGTGTGTGTGTTTGTGTGTGTGTGTATGTGTGTATGTAACGTTTTTTGCACTAACTTTTCTCTGAGTTGGTTGAACCGATTTTCACACACTTAGATTCAAATGAAAGATCTTTAGGACCCATACTAAATTCCTGAATTTCATTTGAATCTGACTTCCGGTTCCGGAGTTATGAGGCAAAATGTTCAAAAAAATTTAAATATGTGTCCTAGCTTTTCTCATAGATGGCGCGACCGATTTTGACAAACTTACTTTCAAATGAAAGGTCCTGTGGTCCCATACGAAATTCCTGAGTTTCATCTGGATATGGAAATACAGGGTAAAATGTGATAAAAATTTTATACCATCACTGAAAAGGGCGAAAAATCGTAATTTTTTTTTAAATCGACCTCAAATCTTCTCCAATTGATAGTTTTTATCAGTAGATGGTCAAACAAACCGATTTCGGTTATTCTTTCAAGAATCGAAGAAAATTATTTTGAAGAAAACCACAATTATATATGATAGTATGGTTGATATGAGAAAGGCTGGTGCATTAAAACAGTTTTTTATAAGTGCTTCAAGCGCGAACAACTTCTGATATATTTGTTTTTCCTTGGAACAATTTTTTTCACGACTAAAGGTTCACGCAAAACAGCATAATAAGGTTTTCACACTAATACCCAAGGCTGCTTCCATTTCACGGTTCGTCACATGGCACATGGCGATCTTCCATTATCAGATTTTTCACAGCATCGATGTTTTCTGGCAAAGCGACTGATTTTAGATGACCTTCTTTGAATTCATCGGTAGACGAATAAAGACCGCGATTGAACTCGTTATACCAATTCTTTACAGTCGATAGGATGGTGCCACACTGCCAAAAGTCGAACTAAGTTAATTGAAGCGCTCTTGTCTTGATAATCCGCGACAAAAATCGTAATAAATCATTGCACGAAAATGTTCACGTCAAACTTTTTTGATGGAAACGTCAAATCCACCGGGCAACACTTAATGTTGCCAAGGCTAAATACATAAGTAACAACATACGTATTACATTACTGTTACACTCGCGTCTCTAGGTATATTTTTTATGGTAGCACAAACCATCTGTAATCTGTTGAAACCGACTTGATCGGTCACCAGTCAGCCCAGACCCAGTTAGCCCAAATATACGAACTCGCTCTTCGAATTACACCTTCCAAAACAATATTAAACAACCCATGTTGCAAATGTAACTTATTGAAATTTCAAGAGGTTCTACAATTGTTTTAGAATTGTTTTTCATGTAAGATATGTTCAGAAATATTTTTGAATAAATTAAAATCGGTTGTGCAACTTATACCCGTTAAGTTTTACGATAATACCGAAAAAAAATCACTATAGAACAATTTTAAGTAGGGTAACAGAGGTATTTTGGCCACTTCATATATTTTGGCCCACCTAACAAACTTTATGGAGTTAATCGATGTTAAGTAACCCATGTTGCATCAATTTGAAGCTAATCACTTTAAATTACCTATTACGAAGGGTTTTTCAAAGATATTACAACATTTGGTGGATATTTGGGCCAACATAAAATCAATCCTAAAGTGGACCAAAATACCTCTGTTACCCTATATCTAAAACAATTGTGCAGCAAATCACCAACTTGCCCACGTTGCTAACTACTAGTGCTACTAGAAGCTCTGCCAAAATTTTCACATCGTCATGTAAAAACGAAGTAACTAAAACAATTGTTCAACTTATCAAAAATTTTCCAAACGGCGGTCGTAATTGTATCGGACTCAATATATGCCGAAATGGCTGTATGTCTTTTGTGGAACTGATAAGCCGAATTGAAAAACTCGCAGTAAAAACTATTTTGCTGCCGAGTCCGCATTGTCTTGACTGCCTCATGAAATTTTAGGTCAGTGTGTGCAGTTTTAGAAAAACAATTCGAAACTTGCAAATAAGTTGTACCAGATTTATCTGCTTGAAATGAACGTAAAACTTGCCGACATGAGTATATTATCATAAAAATTGCGGAAATATAGCATTACATACGCAATGAAAACAAAAGTCAATCAAATAATTTTGTATTCGGTTTTTATATCGCGAAAAAAAATGAGCAGACCAGACATCACTTTTTAAACAGGTATCAAACGAAAAGTTAATTTCATCATAGTTACTCTCATAGTTATATATTACCGCTTGAGCAACTTGTTTTTACAACTTAAGCACAACACGTTCATTTAAAGGCGCTTGGAAATTTCAGGCGTACGAAGACATGTTTCACCATAAAAATGAAGTTCGTTGTCGATTTTCTATTTACTAAAACATAAAAGATCAATTCTACAATATGTAGTATTACCATTTATTTATGTGCAGAACAATTTTAAAATTCCATGTTTGTGTAACGGGCAGTTGTATTGAAAATCTAATGTAAAACTCATTCATTAGAAATTATGTTTGCTATGTTTTAGTAAACATCAATTCAATTCTTGTTTACATTACGTAGTAGTTCCCATGAGTTTCACAATTGTTTTTTCACTGATTTAATTGCTACATTTGTAATGGGATCGATGCATGAGTTTTTGTATCAGAACATAAAGATATGTTGCACAACACAGAAAAATTGCGCTTTTTCCATAACACAACAGTTACTACAAAAGTAATATGAACTAACTAGCTGACCCGTCGAACTTCGTCTCTCCCAAAAATCATTTGTTCGAATTTATGTTTTCGGACAACAGAATTGTTAAACGACTAAGTAGTTAACGTTTATCTCTATTATTTTTCTGATACTTATCCCACAATCAACGGAATTCGACATACATTCGCTTTAGCTGAAAAAAGCAATATCACCAAAAATTAATGTGAAAATGTGAAATATTTCTGTTACCAAAAAATTGAGCAAATGCACAGATTGTCATCCCATCCTTTGAGTCAATAAAGAATATCTCTCTAATGGCTTCAACAAAATTGATATAAGGTGTCACGCTTTCTCTTCCAGATATGATTCTTGCTTTCGGTAATGGATAAAAAAGCTCACTAACCAGAATTTTGTGTTGATAAACTTAACACAAACATACAAAGCATACAAATCATTCTGAACAGTCCGTTTTAAGAAAGTTTTCTCAGAACTTGTTCTGTATATTCAAGTTGCCAAAAAGTGCCACACGTACTTTAGGGCACTAATGAAGTGGATATTGTTCAGGTACCAGCCCCGTGCAAAGGCAGGGGAGGTGGTAGGGTTTTAACAACTGCATCCCCCCCCCCCCCCTCTCCACCCAATGGTAGGTTTTTTAACATTAGGTTCCATGAACAATAGAGTACCTATTATATAAAAGTGCAAATAACTTGACTTTTCCTTCAAATTTGTGCGTCTTCCCACCCTTGAATCTTAACCCTCCTTGAACCACCCCCCTCTTGAACACCTGTCCCCATCTTTTGAACCCTCCCTTGAACCCTCTCTTGGAACCCCTCACGGGCCTGTCAGGAACTGTGGAACTTTTGGTTGCTTAGAGAGACGTCGCTTAAATTTTACTTTGATATTGATCTTCCCAATTTGAACATTCTTCTCGGAATATGAATTAGAAAATGTCAGTATAAATCCATTATGATAATCATATTGAACATTGATAACTAATGGCCACTTATTATGTGCGCTAAATCATTAGAGAGCAAGGAAAATGTATTAGTTTGACATTAGCGCTTCTACAGAACAATCTTTTCATTGATTCAATCAAAAATTTTCTGATTTGGTTAACTCGCGCTCACGATGACCAATATTATTTATCTAACTCCATTACATACAATCTATCAACTGGTAAACGATATCAGAACTTTTTCGCCTACCTACAGCGATTTTCTAGAACAGTCATATGTATTCCGTTATTGAGTCATTTGGCAAGCAATAATTGTGATATTCAATTAAGCATGTGACTCGAAATGACAAATAACATGAATCAAGTATGCATGTGATATCTCCACGCCAAACATCTCGTTGCGCGCCAAACAATTTGTTCAACGATCTAGTATTCTTTCCTACGACGGCCTAACACTTATGCAACTCGTTGCCCGCCAAACATCAATCGTAGATCTAACAATCATTGGCGACTTTTTCAGTGGAAAATTCCATTGTCCATACAAAACAACTTTATGGATTTTTCCCACTTTCCCGGCAAATTTTCCTAATGTTTTTGATATACGAACCCGGTGAGGGTAAAAACTGATCAAACAAAAAAAGAATCATGTAAATCCGTCCATCCGTTCTTACGTGATGCGATTACAAAGAATGATCTCTGCGTTTTTATATATATTAGATTTGATAAATTGCACAATCTGTAGAAAAATACAAAACGGCAACTTAACGTGCTACTTGGAAAGAGAGTCTCGGATGTAGCACATTACTTTATCCATCGTTGCTTTGACCAATCGCATCAGTTTATCCGGGAAACCGTATTCATGCATAATATGCCGTAGCTGAATCGATTTAAAATCAATGAAGATCACGAACATGTGATCCGTATCAATAGGTAAGGAATCCGTACGACGCGACGAATTGCTTAGCTATTGGTGATAGACGATGATAAAGCATTTGAGAGAGTACCTTGTAAGCGGCGTTCAGCAATGTGATTGTTCGGTAGTTGCAACAGTCAAGCCAACTTCGACCAACTGCTGACATTCTGATTTCTCTGAAGGTAATATAGAGGTACACACTAAGAAAAATTTACATCTTTATAGATACACATAAATGGAGCGTCGCGATTCACCTACATTCACAATTCAAAGCATGTAAAGATAAGTCATATCAGTAACTTCACAGTTATTGTACCTTAAGCCTACATCGATACAGACTCAAACTTTATTTTTACATGTTAATAGATGTAATTTTGTGTCATCACCGAAGATATTACGTCAAGCGTAAATTTCATTTTTTCTAAGAGTGTAGTGATTTTTAAATTGTAATAAGCAATGTGGTCAAATTGTCTAAAGGTCAACACTAGGCCAATCCGATCGATTCGAGCTTAAAGGGATAATAAACTTTGTTTCCCCTTAGGGCACTGGTCTTACAAACCAGTTGCCGTATGTTCGAGCCCCGACCTGAAAGGATTCGTAGTGTCAGTAGAATCGTAGCACTAGCCATGCAATGGTTCTGTACACTCTGAATCGGCTGCGAAGTCTGTTGAAACAGAAGATCAAATTCCACTACAGGAACGTAATACCAAGGTTTTGCTTTTCCCCTTCAAAGATACTTGTTATAATTACTTGCCCTCAAGTATCTTCACTCCCTCAATCATAGAGTACTTGAAATGGTCAATTTCACTGCAAAATTCAATTTAATATTTTGATATATAGAACGTCTAAGCTGCAGATCGTTTGCGTTGATGAAATAATAATTTAAAGACACTCGTAGATGAGTCTGTAATTACCATTGTACTTTTTATTATAATAATTTTATTTTGTATGAAGAAATCACCAGTTATCGTCGCTATATGGGCAAAACACATAGCTTTTGTTATCGTCAATTTTCTCAACTGCGCTCAAACATAACATTCGCCGTGATTTGGAAATGTTCGCTGGCAATATAGAAACTCTAACAAGTCCGAAAACTCATAAAAAACGTCGGAACACTTTGATATACATAATTTGTCCAAAAACTGCAGCAAAAAAGATCATTAACGCAACCCCGTTAATTAAGTCGCAGGGCTTCCTCTTCAACATGAGAATCCGAAAACTGCTGATAAGTTGCACTTCAATTGAATATATATTTTATTGTCTCGATTTTCAGGAAACATTCTTTAAATCTACTACTACTTCTCAGCTACAGTAATACAGTTTATGAAAAAAAATCAGTTCTTTCTAGTACATTCTAGTACAGTTGTACCCATAACAATATTCACTATCGATTCCTGAAGCATAATAGTGAAAGATGAATCGGCGAGTAATCATTAGTATGCATGCCTGTAGCGGTAATCGCGATTCTCGATTCGTCAGGTCAAATTTGGTTTGTTACTAACCACAATGATTCCAATATACTTTGTCTAAAACTGACGTAACGATATTAGAACAATGGATCGTTTTGTTCGCATTGCTGCGGCTTCATATGTTTGTCTACTAAGTCGTCTTAACATATGCAAACATATAAAAATGAAAGACACTCACTCTAAACGGGAAGACATTATTTACTCCAATGCTATTAAATCAGATATAATAGGGGAAAGAAAAAGTTGATTGACCTCTCACTCTTTGTCAAGTTATTCTATGTCAACATTATATCCATTGATACACTTGTCGCACGTATCGTTGCATCATAGCATACGCGCTTTTCAGACAATTCTGTAGCAACAACATTCGTTTGACCATATAAGCTAAAAAGATAATTGCAGCTCGTTGTCGTTGTTAGTATACTCTGCTACACCAGTACATACCTTTGAAGTTGAAAACTTTATTTTAAGTAAAGGATATTTTCTCTTTTTTCAGCTGTGTTCCGAAATGTCATTGAAAAAGGCAAAGATTTCAACCAGGTTATTAAAATCTGGATTGGACCAAAGTTAATCGTTTTCTTAGTGGATCCAAGAGACGTCGAGCTCTTACTCAGCAGTCATGTATACATTGATAAATCACCTGAATATCGTTTCTTCAAACCATGGCTCGGCAATGGATTATTGATCAGCACAGGTAAGTATATGCTTAGCGTGTACCAAAATCTACTAACAGACAGTCCAAATTTCCAATGACTCTAAATACATGGACTAATTTACATACGCGCACGATTTCCATATCTAGCCACTATTGTTGATTTGTTAAGCGATTCATTATTTCCTCGCGGCTTGCAGTAGCTGTTATGCATTAATTCAGAATTAATTTTTGTCGTGCTATCATTATCACTTGATTCGCTGATTGACAGTGCATGCCCTATTGACTTCCGGTTTTTAGCACTTTCTTAGAACAGAACCAGTTTTGAACTTTTAACATTAACGGCAAATTGTTACTCGACGAGAATATAGAAGCTTTGGAGGAGAAAGTTTTCTTGAGTTTTCTGAAACGCTTCAAGTGCAATTTAAATTTAAATATGCTTTTTCATTTTGCATAGGGCACAAATGGCGTCAACATCGTAAACTGATTGCACCTACGTTCCATCTAAATGTGCTTAAAAGTTTCATTGATTTGTTCAACGAAAATTCTCGTTTAGTGGTGGACAAGATGCGTAAAGAAGCCGGTAAAACATTCGATTGCCACGACTACATGAGTGAATGCACAGTAGAAATACTGTTGGGTAAGTATTGTTTAAAATTGTAATTTAGAATCTAGGCCTAGGTAAAAAATTATTACTGTTAAATGATTCTTAGACTAATCTATAATTCACCCACTTTGTGACAGAATGTGGCATATTAGGGCTATTGTACCAATAGTCATCCGATTAGTAGAGGCACCATGTTATTTTGCCGATTACTCGACTTTCACTCAATGAATAATGAAAAAATCAGATACATTGGGCCGTATGAATAAAACATAGCATGCTTGAATTTCGGTAGTAAATGCTACGTGTGGATCACGTTCCTGTCAAAACATGCTTCAAACTGTAGTATTTACTACAAGTTTTCGGTAGGTAGCTCTAGAGGTTGCTACTCGTGTGTTTGCAGATAAAGTTAAGTACAGAAATTAAAAGTGGCATTTTTACAAATGTAAGTACGTTTCTTGCTTTATGCATGCTTATGCCAGCTTTTCCGGCTTTGTGTCGATACGGTATTCAGTAAATGGTTAAATTCGGAAGTAGCATTAACTACATGTTCGAACTTGTTTTTTATTCATACCAAACCGCGTTATACTCTGTGGACTTTGTTTTTGAGATGATACTACAAACAACAGACTTTACTACATTTTATTCATACGGCCCAATATCTTTGCTTCTACTCTAAGAAGCGATACCGAAAAAAATTCGAACATTATGCAGTACTGCTGTTAGAGCGACGCGAAAACTCGAGGCGAATGCTCCTATTTTCATCTTAACCTTAAAGTCAATTTATCGAACAGAGACAGCAGATCTCACTCTAACTATTGGTTTTTATTAGAATAGTGATAGCCCTACCATCATATTGAAGTTTCGTTGCGAGGAAGCATTTCTTATATTGATTAAAAATAAAGGTTGATAGCCACAAACAGTTTTGATTAGTTTATTGCTTCATCGTGTAAATACTGAATGAAGTTAAAATTGCATAAGGAAAAACCTTTCACACACAGCACTGTCGGCTTAGATCAGCCGGCCGCAAGAAAACCTGTCCTCAAATGCATTGATCATATATCTGTGCGAAAGATTAGCAAAACAACTTTTCAAATGCTCTGCGAGCAGCTGATTGCAAAAGTACAAGAGAACATGGAAACCAGTTCGTTTGTTTTTGGACTTTGCAAGTGTTTGTATTCATCGAATACAATTCTATAGGTAGTAGAACGCACTATATTGAACCTAGTTTCACCGTGGAACGAAGTGATTTCATCCATTTTTTGACACCACAGCAGACGTACTTAAAAAATTAATTGTTCCCTATTGCAAAAATTTAACATACTAACTTTGATTACAAAACTATCTCTCACGAAATATTAGTAGAGTAATTTGTTACGACACTGATTTGCTTGGAGCTAGTCTATGGAATGAAATATGGTATGCTATTATAAATAAATTCACCATGACATGGTACGTAATTTGAGAAAAAAAATATAACGTTATGGTTGATCAGAACGATGTTCATGAAAGTTTGATTTGATTTGCATTTGATCGATTCGAAATACGTTTACAGGTCAGAGTACGAGAGTAAAAATTATTGGGTCAAGTAGTACGATTCACAAATTTTTTTGGAGACTTTCCTTGCTATGGCTTTTCATTATTTTACTGACGGAAAGGAAAGGATAAAAGTGGTATGTAAACAATGTTAGGGCCCGTAAACTTAAGAATAAAAAATATTATTCACTGAGTCCATTTAAAGCAGGGGATCCCAAAGTATTTTGAGTCATGGACCCCTTTACTAAAATTAACTTAGGCCTGAGACCCTCATAAAGAAATTCCTTTGAAAATTCAATTTCTTGCTTTTTAATATTGATGTAAAATACTTACGAATTTCTGCGGATGGTGAAATAAACACAACTTTTTTAGCGTAAATATTTCAAATAACAACTTATATCAAACATCAGGGGGTTGATTTCTAGACCTCGTCGACCCCCATAGTCAGTTTTCGTTTACGCCGACCCCCGTAAAAAGGATATAGACCCCAAGGGGACCTCTTTGGGAACCCCTGATTTAAAGGATTGTATACAAAGTAAACGGGAATTTTGAGCTAAGTTGGTGATTTTATGAGGGTTATGTGTAAATTACATTCGAAAAAGTAAAAAACAATTTGCTGACAGAACTATCGAAACAAAAACCAAATCTTTGGTCGCTTACGTCACTTATACTATCATATCTCCAGAACCAGAAGTGACAGCCATTTCATCTTCGAACTTGATCCACGATGCAATATTAGCTTCAAACGAGCTAGGCTTGTTGGGATCAGCTCGGCTAACTCTTTTGATATCGTGAATTTTCTCAACTGTACATCGCTTTTGATATCGTTAATTTTCTCAACTGTTCCCAAACATGGCATTAGCCGTGATTTAGAAATTTTCGCAGGCGATATAGAAACTCTTACAAGTCCGAAAACTCATAAAAAACGCCGGAACACTTTTTGATATACATAATTTGTCCAAATAGTACAAGCCTCGGTTCAGCTATCTCTGAGAAAATTGAATTTTGAAAAATCTACGCGTTTTGTCGGTTGCGTCACTTATGCCACTTTATCTCCGGTACCAGAAGACACAATCATTTGATCTTCGAATTTGATCCAAAATTTATTAGTGGCTTTCCATCGAGTCTAAGCTTGTTGGGAGCGGTTGAGCCATCTCTGAAAAAATCGAGCAGTAAAAAAATCTAAATCTAAAAATTCATACACACAGACATTTTCCGATCTTGTCGAACTAAGTCGAATGGTATATAACACTATGGGTCTCCGAGACTACGTTCAAAAGTCTGTTTTACAGCAATTCTATTTAACCTAACGCCGCCATCGTCGATAATTTTGACGGTATGAGTAAAATACACATTACTCTGGAACATTTTTCGCAAAAAATGTCAGGCTTCATTTGATCTCGATTACTGTGAATTTCACACAGCGAAACGTGCAAAAATCTAACCAAACTGTTCTTGATTTGCACTAAACTGAGGATATTTCCTTTCGATTTGCGAACAACAAATCCTAATAGTTCTTTAGAAAACTTTTAGAGCCATTAGAACGGCTGATTTTGTGTAATGCTCTCCACCGTTGTTTTTTCACCAATGTTAATGACTGGCAGCTGTGACGTAGTCGCTCTTGTCGAAAGCGAAACTAGTTGTGCAGACGACACAAAACACATCTGCTCGCAGTGGCGATAGAATCTAAACTGATTAAATTTTTGTGGAGAGGCTTGTTTTTACCTGATTTCGTTTGTAGCTTTTTCACTAATGGGCGGTCCTATCGGCTATAAAAACAGCCACATACAGAACTTTAATGTCGATTATTTCATTTCGGATTTGCATAATTTATAAAGAAGCTGTAGGGATTCGTTTCTAGCATTCAGAAGGGTCAAATTGCGTAGTTCTCTCCGACAATAAACTCTGGAACATTTTTCATTCAACATTTGTTGTACAGTAGCATATATTTTGTTCTCTTCCTCAGAACGCGTTCTGATTGGCTGGTGTTGACATGGGTCAAATGAGGCAGGTTTTTCAATAGTGTACTATTGAAATACTTCAATGCTTTTGCTATACACGTTTAAGTTGGAAAATTCTATTGGTAGTTAGATTATATAAATCCCTTCACAGATCACTGAGCTATGAGCTTTAAAAATTCGAGAAAAGCAAACGCGCCTTTTGAATTAGCCTCTTTGATACTCGTTTATACCAAACATTTCAGAAAAGTTTAATTTTGAATTATTTGAGATTATGTTACACAACTGAAAATTTTATCATAAAATTGTGATCATATTCCCGATGGCATCTAGCAAAAATTATCTCGATTCGTTAGATACAACAAGAGATATTCACGATCAAAAAATTATCACTCTCTCAGAGGGTAAATTTTGAAAAGTCTCCCCATAGTAAAGTAAGTCGTATTCACGACAAAATCGTCGCACCTTTACGGTGACAGTGTAAATACGATACTAATGAGAATAATTCTACTATTAGGTGTAAAAGTTACTGCTAACCTCAATTTATTTGACAATTCAGCCGTACTGTTTACATGCTCGCAAGGCAACTTGGTTTAACATAAGACATAAGGCAAATTTCATGGAGACAGTACTGCTGAACTGACAAGCAGTGACGTCTCGTGACAAAACTTACGGGTTGTGCACTGCTTATGTAGTATGTTGTCAGATGTAACAGTTCGTTGTAAGTGAAAACAAAAGATTGAGTAATGGATATACACTTGTGTTATTCAATACAATGAAATAACGATATACTTTTGGAAGGGACTTTTTTATTAAACATTTCATATCCAGATAAAATAGAAGATTTCGGTCATCTACACGTCGAGCAAATTTGTCAATAACTTTATCAATAAAACCGCTTCTAAGTTGCTACTGAGACAGCAATTTGTTTTCAACTACCATAAGCATAAGCCACTGCGGTCTCTCCTAACGGTGTGCATAGAAATTCTCACAGAGCCAAACATGACAGAGAGAACAACGAATCTCAGAGCTGGGCTGAGTAATTCGTGCTCTTCTTTAATCAATTTTAAATTGGATGATATGAGCTCTGTGTAAATAGGCTATCAAGGATGAACGCTTGTTCATTTTTGACGTCACGATAAAAACCCTTCTTAATCCACGTAGTGGTGTGATAATGCCTTACTATTCTTTCATAACAGTCTCATGAAAATATGTTTCATACTTTTATTAAATAACTTTGATACTAATTTTGACACCAATTGATTCAGATTGATTCGAGTAGTTCACAAAAGCATGTTTCAGTGTTTATGTCACACAGTCAGCATCATTTTTCCAAACTAGTGCTTGACATTTGCGTTACTTATTTGTATGAGAACAGTGATGCTAATTTAAAAAACCCTTCTTTATCCACCTAGTGGTGTGATAATGCCTTTCTCTTCTTTCATAATAGTCTCATGAAATATGTTGCATACTTTTATTAAATAATTTTGGATACTAATTTTGACACCAATTGATTCAGATTGATTCGAGTAGTTCACAAAAGCATGTTTCAGTGTTTATGTCACACAGTCAGTATCATTTTTCCAAACTAGTGCTTGACATTTGGGTTACTTATTTGTATGAGAACAGTGATGCTAATCTAAAAAAGCCTTCTCAGTCCACTTAGTGGAATTTTCATATATCTTGAAAAATCACCAATTTTCGAAATCGAAAAAGAAATTTTTGATGCCAAAAGGCTTAGAATTGCATGAAACGTCGAGATTTAGTGTTATCTCGAAAAAAAAATTTTTTGTAAAAATCGACTTTTTGGGACTTAAAAAATAAGTCCCAGAAAGTTGATATTTTTAAAAAAATGTATTTGAGATGACACTAAATTTCGATGTTTCATGCAGTTTTAAGAGTTTCGGTATCAATAAAAATTTTCGATTTTGAAAAAATTTCATGTACTTTCCCCTATGGTGCATTTTCAAGATCGAAAATTTATATATATATATATATATATATATATATATATATATATATATATATATATATATATATATATATATATATATATATATATATTTATATATATATATATAAGAGCGGTAAAAATCAACGTGTTTTGTCGGTTACGTCACTTATACAATCATATCTCCGGAACCAAAAGTCAAAGTCATATGGTCTTCGAACTTGATCAATACTCCGATAGTAGCTTTCAAACGAACCTAAGTTTGTTAAATTCGGTTGAGCCATCTCCGAGAATTTTGCGCGGTGGAAACACAACGCGTTTCGTCAGTTACGTCACTTATAAAATCATATCCCCGGAACCAAAAGTCATAGCTATTTGATCTTCGAACTTGATCAATGGCCCGACAGTAGCTTTCAAACGAGCCTCAAACGAGTTAAAATCGGTTCAGCCATCTCTGAGAAAATTGAGCGTTAAAAATAGCTTCGAAAAGTGCACACACATACACACACACAGACATTTTCCGATCTCGTCGAACTGAGTCGAATGGTATATAACACTATGGGTCTCCGAGGCTCCGTTCGAAAGTCGGGTTTTCCAGCAATTCTAATACCTTTCTATAGAGAAAGGCAAAAACTCGCTTCTGGATGGAACCAGCGCACTGCGAACGGCTGTCATTAAATCTAATACGCCATGAATGAAATTTTACTTTGGCTAAACTGCCGCAACTTCTTCTTTCTGCAAAAACACAAGACATCTATATGCTAAAGTCTAAGAATAGTTCCGATGTCAAATTTCGATGAATGAAATGTAGTAGAGTCTAATGATTGTAAGAATTTACAAAACACACAATACATTGTTGGTACGTTCGTAGTGGAAATTTAAAATCAATTTGTTAATGAAAATTATCAATAATCTACTCGTATGTATGGGCGATCAGTGTAAAATTCTCAATTTCAAGAGTGTTTGTTTAGAACTGCAATTGCTTTGAAACTTGTTCATTAATTTCTCTAGTTTGTAGATCTTTTTAGCAGATGACCACTCACTTTAGTTATACCGGTTGTTAATTTCCTGTTCTGGAAGTACTTGAAATAGGGATTTAAATAACACCTAATACCATCATATTTTAATCTTTTAATAATAACTAATACCATCATAATTTAATCTGCATCATATTTCAATAAAACTGTAGAACAATACAGGAATATTTCATGATAATTGAAAATGAAATTAAACAAAGAGAAACTGTTCTTTGCACTAAACACCTGTTCTAATGTTCATCGAGAAATAATATAAATAAATCTTCAAACCACCTAGTTAAAAGCGTTCAAAGTTATGGTAATTATGAGCCTGATCATCGAGATTCAACAACCACGTGGTTTGAAAACATTTAACTCAAACAAGCATAGCAAAAGCATTTGCTATTTACAATAAGTACTTATACTAAATTGGATTGAATTGACTTTGAACGTTTGAACGTGTCAATCAGAGCAAGTCAACCAGCTTGATGAGTGGATGTCAATGATCATTGTTGTCGATACTGTTTAAAATTTCTACCACCCTTCAGTTTTTAACTCCAAGGCAATAAATAATCAGCATCTCTAAGTTCCATTAGCATGTAGCCAAACGGCGTTATTCCAAACGGTATTATGTCAAATGTGGTAGCCCCATGAGAAAGGCATAATCACACAATTAGCTGGATTGAAACTGCTATAACTTAATTCTTTGTTTTAAAGTCTCTTTAATTTTATTAAAATCAAATAAATTTTGTTGTCCTACAAAATGCTATGATATATGCAAGTTGCACATCATTTACTAATTCGTAATACGTATTAACAAAACCAACATTGAAACCATACACATATTTCTAAGACTTTTGCTTCCGCACAGTACAATTGTGCCATTGCGAAATCGCCATTATATCGCCATCAACCATAAATTACGCATCATCCATACGCAAATTATATCGGAAGGTTACTCGCAGTGCACTTCATGGAACCTGTTTCCGTTAAGATCTATGCAGTGGAATTCTCTTGGCATATTTCAAATTGATTAGCATTCAATTTTCTAGCCAGATTCGTTGTCAGCTAGACGAACAACTATTATAGACCAGTCCTTGACAAACAACAATCAAGAAGCGTGTTAATCTAGCAATCGAATCAATCCTTGGAAAAGACGTAAGTCTATTAAAACAATTTTATTGGCAGTAAATTCATCATATTTATAGTACTTCTTATAAATATTAGGAATGCTGTTGGAAGATCAGAGTCCAGAAAATTTCCCTTGTCGCCCATAGTAATAATAATAAAGTGCTTGTGTTGTAAGTTTAATAAATCAACATTATCAATTTTTTATTAAATGACTATTTAAATTTCCAGTAACTTCAGTAGTCATTCATCTCAGCTCTAGTAATTTAAGTAAAGTCCTTCTGTGGAATTTTACCATCCGTTTCAACAGACTTTTGACAGGAAACCTCAAAAACCAACTCCTGCTCCCAAAGAAGGATATCAAATACTTCTCACAAATGGCGAAAACGCCCAAAAAATTCCTCAGCAATTTGAGAGTCATATATAAATGGGAATTCTAAATTTTTAACAGAACAGTTTGGATTTCGTCTTGAACATTGAATTACTCATCAACTTGTTAGAGCAAGGAACATGTACGCGCAGGTATTCATCAAGGTTCGACTGTAGCTCCAATCTTGTATAATATTTTCATTTCTGATCCCCCATACCTATCCGTTGGTTGCCAGAAATCTCAATTCTGTAACGATACAAGTTTGTTAGTCACATCTACGAGTGATCTTTAGGAGCCAACAAAAAAACTAAAATATTTTTAATAATTAGTTGTCAAAATGAAAAATTTCACCGAATGCGGTAAAAACGCAATTAATTATCTTTCCTCATAAGCTTCTTTTCTCAAAACAAACCATAATCACGTTATCCAATTGAATGGCTTGGAATTGACATGAATATACAAATATTTAGTTTAAACGTATGACAAAAAACCCACTTTTAGGGATCGGTAGAAAAAATCCAAGCAAAGTGTTAAAATATATGTTCCTCTTAAAAACAGAAATTCTAAGCTCTGTGCTAAGAAAAAATTATTAATTTATAAACAAATTTTCAGTCCAGTCATGCGTTTTGCAGTAACAAGTTGTTATTCCACCAGGAAGAAAACGCTTCAAAGGATTCAGAAAAAAAATTAGGAAATGATTTTGCAGCGTCCTCCCTGGTTTAGTACAGATGAGTTACACAGACTCACAAACATAGAACCATTAGGTGAAATGTCACATAATATTATAAGCAAATTCTTACAAAAATTGATACAATCTTTAATTGAATCGATTCGCTTTTTGTAATAGTTAGTAAGTTAGTATAAAAGTTCCTTTCGTCCACTACGTATTACAAGAAGGTTTACAATTTCGTTCGTAAGTTCGAGCCCCGACCGGGAAGGATTCGTAGTGTATCAAGCATACGTCTCCACATAACTCGGTCCATGGCTGCTCGTCGCCAGCCACTCAAGACACGGATGCTTCGTAGATGGCACATGAGCAAGGTCCTATTTTGGCACACTCTCTCCAACATATCGGCCAGTATTTCTAATCAAGGATGGATTTTATCGTATCAAAGAACGTTCGCTGGCAACTCTTCAACGATTGAATCAGTGCCATCAAAGAGAGTTAGAAATCATCGCAACAACAAAAACCCGCCATGGCTCATTTAACATAAAATCGATACCAGTGCGAGAGCGAATTTCTCTCGATGACATTTCTGAGAATCAAAGGTTGGCACGCCGCTTTGGGGATCTTCTCTGAAGCAACAAACGGTCGCTTATTCTCGTTTCGCGATCCGATTCTATACAGGCAGTTGATAATTGCGATAGAATCATTTTACTATTGCCGCTTATTCTAACTATGTGCATATAATCTTTGTATAAGTTGTGTCTATGAAAATGTATGTGAATGCTCCACACAAGGGTTTTGAAATATTGCAACCTAGTATGAGAATCATCAAGTTGAATCATCGACTCGATTTTCTGCGATAATTGTCAACTTGCGATTCTCTCTTGGGAAATTCCACACAGCAACTATCATTATCAGACTGTAATTTTTTTAAGGGCCGAGAAATACTCAGAGTATGAAGTGGAGCGAAGGAATGTAGAACATTAACAACAATTAACAGGGCGAGGAAAGGAATTTCTCCATTGGGCGAAGTTTTGCCGGATTTCCCTTCTACGACACAAAAACAACATCTTTGGCTTCGTACCACTCCATCGTCGGTTTTGAGTAATGGCACGATGCCAGATCCAGCCAAAACTGAGGGTCACTTTCGTGGAACTGGAGAAAGCACAGCAGGCTCTTGGTCGTTAATGATACCGGTCGATACGTACGGTTTGCTGAATTCAACGCATCCATAGATCGCCTGCCACACCAAGCAGTTTTAGGAAAATTTGTCGACATTCTTCTTCCGAAATATCCAGGTGGGACGTGCAGACTAAAAACTCCGGTGATCTTCTTGATGTCCATCTCATCGTCCAGTACGATGCATTTCGGCAGCTCCGCGGTTCAGTTTGCTGGAGTGAGATTTAGCAGCTATTTGAATATCAGTGTAGTTACGTACGATTAAAAACAAATATTTTTGGTTACGACTTTTATTTGACCCAAAAATCATTCAATAGCATTCTGACATATTTTTGGGAGTTGAAGCATGTACTCATCTGATTTAAAAGTAGTGTATGTTCGACACATATGTAAATCATTATTGTACAATTCAGTCATTTTACGAATTACGTTCTTATAATTTGAGTCATATGCGGATTTACGTCACCGGTAAATTTCATTATTTTTTGCTGTATGTAAAAATTCATACAGTCGTACTAGCCGTGAAATCGGTAATTAAAAATTACGTGCTAAATAGTCTACCTTGTATACGCAAGGAATTTATTAGTTGAGAGCTGACATCACGATACTCCACGCATGTCCAAACGACATGATCAATATCGCGATAACCTTCGCCACAAGCACAATGATTAGTCTTAGAAAGTCCAATTCGAAAAAGATGTGCATCTAGCGTGTAGTGATTTGACATGAGTCTGGACATCACACGAATGAAATCCCTACTCACATCCAGTCCGCTGAACCATGCCTTTGTCGATACTTTAGGAATAATTGAGTGCATCCACCGACCCAGCCTTGGGCTCGTTGATAGTTGCTGTAGATGCGCCTTGTTGTACATTGGTTGCAGTTGCTGGTTGGTTGGAAGGTAAGTTGTTAACCGCAGCTGGTGTACTTTGTCCTATAGGGGATACTGATGGTTTCGTTGAAGGGGATGCTTCATTGTTGTTGGCGGCTGTCACAGGTGTACTGGGGTTGCTTGGGATTGGTGTAAAGGAAGCACTGTTGTCCTTTGGTGTAGTTGTGTCCTTGTCCAGTTTATCACATGGCTTACCATAGTGAACAGCTTTTTGGCAATATTGACATGTGACCATCTGATTGTCATAGGTAACAAGTGATTTGCACGGGATTTTTGTAACCAGACCGAAAATCACATAAGAAGCCTCTTCAAGCGCATGCGTAACAAACGTGGCGTAGAATACCGGGGAAAACGTTCTTCCACTTTTCTTTTTCGATAGAGAGAATCTCTCCTTATTGGGACATAGTTTTGCGAATATAAGGATCGATGACGCTTCCCTCATGCACACGCACTTCTATAGCACTATCTTCCATATATACTGGAATGTTCTACTTAATGTTATCGTGCTCCACATAGTGCACATTGTTATTGTCTTTTGTAAAACTGGATGTAAACAACATTATTTGTCTTATTGAATTGAAGTAAATGTACACGTTTAATGTCAAGATGCATTTGCTCCTTAAGCAAACCTTCAAGTTCTCGTATCGAAGGTCGAATTTTGCACTGCCTGAAGTCAACAACAACTGTATTCTTTCGTGACGGCGGTAGCTTTTGTTCGTTTGGTTCACTCATTTCGAGGTCGTTCTATTGTTCACTACACAATACTGTACTTGGTTTCTTCCGTCCCGAACGTAAGCAGTTTTGTTTTATCGACAGACTTGGATGAGATGTGAAAGCGAACTGATGTACTGCGGTTCGTTTTCGTTTCTCGTTCGTTCAAGATCACTACCAAAGAAACCAGACCTGAATTATGTGGAGAAATTTATATCGAATTTAGTTATAATAATCCAAACAATGTATTGCTTATTGTGTTACTAACTCCTATTTTTGTTTTATTCTAGAAACTGCTATGGGTGTTTCGAAAAAGACACAGGACCAATCTGGATTCGACTATGCAATGGCCGTCATGAAAATGTGTGATATTCTACATCTACGTCATCGAAAAATGTGGCTTTACCCGGACCTTTTCTTTAATATGTCACAGTATGCTAAACGACAAGTTAAATTACTCGATACCATTCACAGTCTGACGCGTAAAGTCATTCGAAACAAGAAAGCTGCTTTCGAAACAGGATCACGTGGCTCGTTGGCTACAACGTCGATTAAAACGGAAGATTACGAGAAGCCAAAAAATACCGTAAATTTCAATACTATTGAAGGGCTTTCCTTTGGACAGTCTGCTAATTTAAAGGATGATTTAGACGTCGAAGAAAATGACGTAGGAGAGAAAAAAAGGTTAGCGTTCCTTGATCTACTTCTAGAAAGTGCTGAAAATGGAGCATTGATTTCAGATGAAGAGATCAAAAATCAAGTTGATACTATTATGTTTGAAGGACACGATACTACAGCTGCTGGTAGCAGCTTCTTCCTTTCGATGATGGGCATTCATCAGCACATTCAGGATAAGGTAATCCAAGAATTGGATGCTATATTTGGTGACTCAGATCGTCCAGCTACTTTCCAAGATACATTGGAAATGAAATATCTTGAACGTTGCTTGATGGAAACATTACGAATGTATCCTCCGGTCCCAATTATTGCTCGGTCTCTCAAACAAGATCTTAAGCTGGCCTCCAACGGTTTAGTGGTCCCATCAGGAGCAACTATCGTTGTAGCTACCTATAAATTACACAGATTAGAATCAATCTATCCGAACCCAAACACGTTTGATCCAGACAATTTCCTGCCAGAAAGACAAGCTAATCGCCACTACTACGCATTTGTTCCATTTTCTGCTGGCCCAAGAAGTTGTGTTGGTAAGTTATTTATATTTCACTTGTTATACAAGAGTTCACTTCCTTTGATATTTTTTATCTAGGTCGAAAATATGCTATGTTGAAGTTGAAGGTAATTCTCTCGACTATTCTCCGTAATTTCCGTGTCATCTCTGACTTGAAAGAAGAAGATTTCAAACTGCAAGCGGATATCATCTTGAAACGAGAAGAAGGATTCCAAGTCCGTTTGCAGCCACGTGAACGCAAGCAGAAAACTACACTAGCCTGATGAAGCCATGAAGAAAAAGTGCAGCCTAAAAGTGAACTTAAAATTCAGGATTACACCTGGAATATTTATAGTTACGAATATATAAAAAATCTCAGAAGAATCTGAATAAAAAACCAATACAATATTTAAGAACTCGAATTATGTGCAAAGCATAGTTTTAAAAGTAAGGGGAATACAACTTAGACTTTTGCATAAAATTTGTATGTGTGTGATGAAATACCAATGGATATAATAAATTAACAAACCGGTTGATTACACATTGTTGTGTATACATGTTTGTATTTCATTTATTATGAATAGCAATGTTGATGCACGATCATCAGATATATATTATTTATATAATAACAGTTTAGTTTTGAACTATTAAGATTTAAGATGGGTAATCCTGCTTCTCATGTGAATTATAGAATAGATATTACTCAAAATTATATAAATGTTTATCGAACATTAATGCAATGCAGAATCAGAGCATAATGGCAAAGATGGCATGCTCTACATGTTTATCGGAGATTTGTGCCTTTCCTTAATTTGAAAAAAAGCTCTGGGCATGTACGGAAAGGTAATCAATTGAGTTATTGTTGTTTTTTTTCTAATTTTGTCGTGAGATCACATCAAGCTTCCGTGTAAGCAACTTCAAATCACATTAATTTTCGACCTATACTTCACTTTGTTATAACTGGATAAGTATTTTCAGGTAAGTTATTTACAGTTAAAAAAAATCATTATAGTTTCAGGTTCCTCTTAGGCAATAAGAGGTAAGTATTAAACATTCCAAACATATTATTCAGTTTTGTGAACAACCTGCACACTACCAAAGACATCATGTTATCCAGCTCTCCCATTTCCCGAACAAATCATTGGCAACATCCTTTTTTGGGAACATGGCGCCCTCAGACGAGTCTCGTACATAGAAGTAGTGGAGAGAAATGTCAAATTCGTGCGCACCCATACAATTGACATGATACGTTGAATGTGATGCCGTGCGATGGCGTTGCTGAACTGAAATTTGATTTCGCTTCAAGCTGACAGGAGCTGACACTACGGTAAACCTTGCATCGAAACTATGGAAAGGGCATCTTCAACCAAAGACAAGACTAGGACAACCGTTCAACAACGGTAACTAGCGAAGTCAGTACTTCTGCTTCAAAAACGCATCAAGCTACTTTCGTGGCAAAACTGATCAACAGTGATATCGAAGATTTTGCCACAACTCGATTTTCGTGTTAGAATTGTTAGAATTGAGGTTTCGTGATGAAGGTTTCTCATTAGAGAACTACCGTTCTCGAAAAAAAGATTGAACGAGCAAAAAAAAGGTCCCACGACTTTGAAATGAAGAACTATCGTTCTCGGAAAAAGAACTATTGCTCATTCATTCTTTCTAAAGAACTAATTCTTTTGAACCATTCGCGAAGGAATTGCCCATCTCTAGTTTATTTCAGCCGAGATTTCATCGAACGACGCACGGTGGTCCAAAACTGGAAAAACGTTCAAAAGTCTGTTCTGACTTTCACTGATTTTTAAGAGCTAACGTGTCTTCGAAGAAGTTTAACAAGATTATAAAATGCTTCTTTTAAAAGTGGCACCTTTATTTCTGTTAAGGGGGTAGTACCAATTTCGAAAAAAAATAATTTTTTCCACGAAAAAAAATTGTTCTATCTTATTTTGAAGATAAAAAACATTTGCAGTACTTTTGTGAAAGATATAAATAATGTAAAAAAAATGTTTTTTGAGATATATTTGCTTAATTTTAAAAACAGTTCTTTTGGATTTATCTACGTAGAATCTTCCGCTATTACCGAAGTATCTACTACAAAGTTTTAGATAGCATTTAAATGAGTAACTTTTTCCAATTCTTTTCACAACCGAATCAATCAAAGCAAAGCAAAGTCTTGGCATTACATTCCTTTTTGTGGAATTTGGCCTTTCTGTTTCAACAGACTTCGCAGCCGATTCTTAGTGTACAGAATCATTGCATGGCTAGTAATCAATCTAATCAATCAATGTTACCTAATAAATCATTACAATATGTCACTTAGTCGTATTGCTTTCGATCAATCAGTCCGAGTTTTCTGTGTCGCTAATTTCTTGCTCTGTATTTTCTTGTTCTGTTCTAAGTTCTAGCATATCAATTGCTTCCAGTGACAATTCCTTTCCAGCTTTCAAATTAATATAATGTATAACAAGATAATAATGTATATAGAATATTACTATACATGCTATGCATGTATGCAAATATATGAAAGATATTTCTATCCAATTTCCGAGGAGGAGTGTAACAAGCGATTACCAGTCTAGACGCGCGTAAACACGCATAAACAAGCTCATGCTTGCACGCGCAACTTAATTAATGAAAATCCGAAAAATTATCAAAAGCTCCACACATATTGGAAAAATGTTTTCTAAACAAAATATGATAAAGTATTGGAAAAGAACATATTTTTACGAAGAGATTCCATGTTTAAACGTGTAAATTAATTCAGTTATCGCGATTTTTAAGACGAGATGTTGATCGTGCCATGCTCACTGCAAAAGTAAGTTATAGAAATAGCAGAAGCTTGACGCTCTCTGTTCTATAACCATTCATGGTTTCAGCATGGCCATGGTGAAAATGAGTCACACGAATAGTACTCAAGATATTCTCATTGGAAAATAAATTGGATTAGGAATATATTTTCCTATAAGTATTGTAAAAGTTTGCTGCATTAAGTAGCATATTTCGCTTCGACACAAGGTAAAATGATGTAAAATTTTCCCAGAAAAGAATAAACTTATGCATTACCTTCTACAAAATTATGGAATTTTATATTTTCAACAATTATTCCAAACAAAGTATGCATAAAAAATAACTCGAAACAAGTTATGAATAGAAAACTAGTTTTAAGGGGTTTTCCATAATTCAATAACTAAAACTAACATTGAAAAGGCTTTAAAAAAAAGTTCCATCGAGTTCCACTTAGATTTTTTTTATAGTATTGGGCATATCTTTTCCTATAAATTTTGTTAAAATCAGCTGCATAAAGTTGCATATTTCGCTTCGGTGTAATGTTTTACACTGAGCAAAATACCATAGTAACCGTAAACTGTTTTCCATTGTCATTTCAACTATACGCTTAAATAGTAGCAACAACCATGATATATTACTATTCACCATCGGTATTGTATAAATTACTAGACAACAGAGACTACGACTTGACTAAACTATTTGTATTTATGACTTTTCTGGCATGGTCATCCTGATAATGGTAGTCATCTCAAATATAAGAACAGATAGTTAAAATCACAATTTCTAGTAAGGTGAAATTGCTCTCGAGCCTTGTATATATGAGGAGCTAAATAGTTATCGCTACCATGTAAATATGTCCACAGTTTAATAATGTTACCATAATTAGATACATGGTTTAAAATACGATTATGAAGTTTGAAAACACTATTCATGTAGTCCATATCAACAGAATTTATGTAGTAAGCACATTATCGTATAGTGTTTTTCAACCTACTATGTATTACATTTGTGCTGACTATACAAATTGTCAATAAACGGGTGTACTGTTATTGTCACATAAAGTTAATCTAATTTAGCAGAAAATTTCGTACCTGGGTAACACATCAGTGATGGATTTGAACAAAATATTCTATATTGTGACTGTGTACTTTGGTAGGTCTTGCAGGTAGGTAAAGTTTGTAGCCTTACTAGTTTCCGAGGTTGAAATTCAATTTTTCAACAGTTTTTCCGGCAACTGTTATGTTTTCCAGTGAAATCAACATCTCGTATACGGTTTATTATTCATTATCGGTCGCTGTAGAAACAACATCAAGCGATTGATGAAAAGGAAGATTATCATTTGATTCCCGGATTCAATTCGCTCGTATCACAAGGAAAGTCGCAGGTGAGTATCGAGGTTTGCATCTGGACTTGGCTAATAATTTCTTTCCTGCTGCCAATTCCTGCTTCAGGAAAAACTCCACCGGACAGAACCTTGAATCAACTGATGCTATCAAGCAATGCTAAGCAATATTCCACCAGGTATATTATCATTTGATTTGATACGAAAATAAAATAGAGTTTAATGAAATTATTTTGTTGTTCTTATTTTAGAATTTAAATTCATAAAACTTTTTAACATTAGCTCATGTTTTGCTGATCTTCAGCATTGTTGAATCAACCACTGCCTTTAGTTTCGAAATAACTAGAAGTGAAATGTCAAAAATACCATGACTCTGGTTATAGCAAGAACTACAATGTAAAAAAAATATTCGGTCATGGTTAGGCTAACCATCTCAATCGTATTAGTTATTCATACAATACACTGTTCAATATTACTATTCTAGAGCCGATACCATTCATAGTAAACATGAACTTGACCATTGTTGAAATCATCTGATTTCATAGTCGGCTGAAAACCACTATACGCTCATGGTCAAGTTGGCCCTCTATATAGTAACAGTTACCATTTTATTTTTCTGAGTGTATCATTAGGAGTGTGTCGATAAGTAGTTAGCAACATTCAAACAGTTATTACTCTGGAATGGCTCATTTTTTTGCAGCGTGTTTTTCGGTGACATGTTTGTTTACATGTCAATAACAGCTGCGCAATGACTACAGCCAATCACCAAGTTATAATAAGCTTATGACAAAAAAGTAAATTTTTACATGAGTCCGAGCTGCCGTAACGATACTTGAAATGGAAACTGGCATTTTATTGAATGAATTAACTAAATTTTTACAATTTTCGTAAGAAATTCTGACAAGAGTTTTATTCCATCAAAAACAGGACGCAGATCATAACAAGTTTCCAATCATACAAAAACTTAATTTTATTCAAGAAAATTGATTTTCTCAGAAACTTCGGATCTCACCACCGGTTCCGAAACAACAGGGCGGGATATGTTTAAAATTTTAAACCGTATTTTTTAGCGAAAATGCAAAAAACAAAGAGTTCCTATCAAATTGAGTAAAAATTGTTAACAATAGAAAAGGTTTCGCTAGTGTATGTCAACCGTACTAGGTATGAGGTTATCGAATCAAGGAAATGACTGGTTTGACGGCGAATGTCAGCAGTTGGTCGAAGAGGAGAATGAAGCAAAGGCGAGGATGCTGCAACACTGCACTAGAGCGAACGAGGAACGATACATACAGGCACGGAACAGACAGAACACGGTTTTCCGGAGGGAAAAGCGCCACCAGGAAGACCAAGATCGCGAAACGATGGAACAGCTGTACCGCGCAAATGACATACGGCACAGGCCGAAATGTGCATAGATACCAGTGGTAACCTTCTCACGAACGAACGTGAGGTGATCGACAGGTGGAAGCAGTACTATGACGAGAATCTGAATGACGAAGCACAAGATACAGCGAACGACACATGAGTCAATCTGGGTGCACGCTCAGCCGACAACAGATTTTCAGCACATGATCTGTCGGAGATAAGTGAGGAGATCGGCAAGCTGAGGAACAACGAAGCCGCGGGCAATGACCAGGCGAGCTGCTCATACATGGAGGAGAGGCACTGGCTAGAGCGCTGCACTGGATGATTTCTAAGATTTGGGAGGAGGAGATTCTACCGCAGAAATGGATGGATGGAGTGGTAAGTCCCGTCTACAAAAAGGCGATAAGCTGAATTCTTGCAATTAGCGCGCAATCACATTGCTGAACGCCGCCTACAAGGTACTCTCCCAAATCCTTTGGCGTCGTTTATCACCGAAAGCTAAGGAATTTGCAGGGCCGTACTAAGCGGGATTTACTGGAGCCCGCACCACCCGCATATTCGCTATAAGACAAGTACTCCAGAAGTGTCGTAAATACAACGTACCCACGCATCACCTATTCATTGACTTCGAAGCGGTATACGACACAATCAATCGAGAACAGTTATGGCAGATCATGCACGAATACGGTTTCCCGGATAAACTGACGCGATTGTTTTTTTTTAGTAATCCCTTTATAATATTATTGAGTCATATATATTCTCATAAGTCATATGAGAAAGGTTTTATAACACCGCTAGGTGGATTAGAACAGGTTTTTATCCGTTGAATCATTCTGAGTGATAAGCCACACTTGATTTGAAATATGATTCAATAATTCTCGACTTTATCATTATACTTATTTTCATAGCAGAACAATATAATGAGAGGAACAATTTGGAATAAAGTAGAAGCACTGTAGAAATCAACAAGAAAAGATAAACAAAGATGAAAATCTTTATTTGGAATAAAGGAGAAGCGCTTTATAAATCAAAAACTTATTTTAATTCACCTAGTGGTGTAATGATACCTTTCTCTTATTACTCATAACATCATAAATATTACTGTGAAATTCGAAAAACAACTGTTCATTGAATAGAAATAGGAAAGTTTGTTCGAACTTATTTAAACAAAATCTTTAAACAATGTTGCTTGAGTATCAAGAATGCAACGAACGCCATGATCATCCGTATGATCATTGGGGTGCGAACGAAGCCGACGCTGCTTAGTGGCTCGCATGAAGATCTATTCCTTGCAGTTGTTATGCGCATTGAACATACCCCCGAATGACTTAACGCGAATGTGGAACGAATATTCATGCAGTGATCATCGTCAAAACCTAATTCGCGATAATCGATCGTGCTGTCTTTGAAACATGCAAATTGAGACGTTTTCCTATGTATTAGTACCATAGTCTTATGTTCTGCTACCTCACGAGATATGATGAACTTATTAGACTCAACCTATTGTTGTAATGAAGTTTTCTTGATATATTCCTATGATTGCTAATATCACATAAAAAATGTTTACTGGCGCGCTGGTGATATAGGAAGTCATTCCCTAAGGTAAACTAAAATAATATTGAACCACTTCCGCAACCGATGACATCGGAACGGCGACACATGCTGAGGAAAGGTCAGTAAAGGTTTGTAACAGGTCTGGATAATCAATTCGTGACAATATTAAATCAGAGACAAAGACTACTAGGGAGACATCTCGGCGAAGGATAGAAGAATCTCTTTCGTGCAGTGAATAAATCAACGTTGTTCTAGACGGGAATGAGTATAGACAGGATATTCGCACCGATGATGGGTGAATGAATTAGTTACACGAAGAATATGTGCAACATTGTCTATATCTCCTGTTTACGCTGAAGTTCCGGAACCGGAATTCCGTATGGAACTGTAAGACTTTTCCTTTGAACCTATAAGTTTGTAAAAATCGGTTTGGCCATCTTGAAGAAAAGTTAGTGAGATCCTTTTTGCAGTTTTAGATAACAATTTCCTATACTTCCGAAAGTGGATTCTAATGACCGGCATAGCCGAAGTTGGTTCGTTTGCCAACAACAAACATGACCTACAAATTGGAACAGTTTTGAACCCAGTTAAACCTAGGCTTACTATCTCATGCTTTGTTTCGCTTAACCAATTAAATAAAATCTAACAAACGAAGTGAAGCTGCGTTTTTGTTACTTTTGCATATGTGACTCAAGGTAAACAGCATGAATCAACAGCATAATAAAATAGCTAAAATTTTTATCAACCGCAGTAGTTTTTGAAACAATGTGAGCTTCAATTTAAACCAAGATTTGTGAAAATCGGTTCAAGCATCGCTGAGAAATCGAAGTGAGTTCTATTTTTGCCTTTCTCATATAGACAAGTTAGGAAATTACTTGAAAAATCGACTAATGAAAATTGGCTAAGTGTCATATACCATTCGACTCAGTACATCGAGCTGAGCAATGTCTGTGTTTGTAAGTGTAAAATAATCTCACTAAGTTTTCTCGGAGATGGCTGAACGGATTGTGCAAAACTTAAATTCAAATGAAAGGTCTCATTACGGAATTCCTGAATTTCATCCGGATCCAACTTCCGGTACCGGAGTTACAAGATAAAGTGTGTTAAATATTGTACACCGGCGAAACAAAACACGCAATTTTTTTTTAAATTGTACTCAAAACTACACAAATTGATAGCCATTATTAGTAGACAACTAAACTAACACATTCCGGCTATCCTAGTTCCCGGTTTTTGATTAACGACGGGAGATAATAGTCATATGCTCAAAATTGGATCTTACTCACTTTCTCAGAGATTGCAGAACAGTAATTCCCAATCTTAGGGTCAAATGAAAGGTCTTATGGTTCTACCAAAAATCAATGCATATTTTTGCATTCAATAAAAATTGAAACCGTCGTTTAGAGTACGAAATCGTATAAAATCATCGAAATTTGAATAAAAACTAGTACTAGAGTTTGTACGTCATGTTAGTTGGCGGCCGTACGAATCGACTTCGATTATACAAGTTCTCGTATTCCGATGCTGGAAGTACATATAATAGTTTATTTATTTATTTATTCATTTATTCATTTGTTTATTTATCGTGAAAAAGTACTTATGAAATTTGGTAATTTTCCACTTATCGCGCTTTAGCTCTGAAACCGGAATAAAATGTTCTAGAAATTTTTAGAAAACTATAAGACCTTTCATTTAAATCTTAGTTTGTGAAAATCGATTACGCCGTTACCGAGAAAATTGAAAGCACATTTTTTCTCTAATTTTCACGTATTACCCTGTAACTCCGGAGCCGGAAGTCGCATCCAAATTAAATTCAATAACAGACTGTGGGACCATAAGACTTTTTATTTGAATCTGAGTTTGTGAAAATCAGTTCCGCCATCTCTAAAAAAAGTGAGTGCATATTTTTGTTACATACACTCACATACACACACAGACATTTACTAAGTTTGTCGAGCTGAGTCGAATGGTAACATTCGGCCCAATGATCCTCGGTTGAAAAATTTGTTTTCACTGTGATTGGATAGCCTTTATATATGAGAAAGGCAAAACAGTTTATCTGGGCATACATTAGCATAACGTTTTCAATTTTACACAGTTTTAACCCAAATGAATAGGAAGTCTTCGTTTTTTATATTTTCGCTTAAAGTGAGAACCGGGACCCGAACAAAGGTCAAAAGTCAGTTCGTGCTCGCATTTCACACGACACAGTCGAAAATCATTTACGGTCGAAACAACAGAAACAAAGACAATATAGTACAGTAAACAATAGAGTGTACGAAATGGTCAAATACGATTTAACAAAACCTGAAACTTGGCCTACAAGACCAAATTAAATTTGTATAGATTTCAAGCGTTGCAAAGTTAGACCAGCAGCAAATGAAATTGAAATCTTACTTAAAGAACGAATGCATCTAGACGCTAATAATGTAACTGAGATTCAATTCAACAAGGCGTCTAACTGTGTGTACATTATGTTTAAACGTGAAAGTGATGTAATTGCATTCGCTTCGGTTAACAACGAGGTGCACAGTGTTGAGTGTGACAACATTAAATACAAAATCCCCGTGTACATGGTGGACAATGCCATACAAGTACGCGTGCATGTCCTTCCCCCGCAGTCCAGCGATCAGTCCGTTCGGGAAATCATGTCGCAGTACGGTGAAGTTCTTTCCATCGAAAAAGAAATATGGCGGAATTATTTCCCCGGCATCCGGAATGGCGTGCGAGTGGTACGTATGCAACTACGTAAGGCAATTCCATCTTACATCATTTGTGGACAAGGTGGAATACATCCATGTGAAACGCTGATTACGTATGAAAATCAACTGGTTACATGTCAGTTTTGTGAACAACCTGCACATTACGGTAAACCATGCACTGAAACTGCGAAAAGAACGTCTTCAACCAAAGAAAAGGTCAACCGTTCAACAATGAAAACTAGTGAGCGCAGTACTCCTGTTTCACCATCAAACCAACCAACAACAGCAACCAATGTACAACAAGGCGCTTCTACAGCAACTAGCAACGAGCTCAAGACTGCGAACAAGGAAAACGAAAAGAAGACGGAAATCAACAACACAATCACCGATTGTGCCAATGGAGGACGAGATGAGCCACGAACAAAGTGCCTCTCAACCCTCGTAGGAGGGAAATGGATGCTCTTCTCCTCATAGAAAAAGAGTGACAACGAGATCCACTTCAAAAAATGCATTAATTAAAAAATCGGCGAATTCGGTCACGTAAAGCTTGTACGCAAATAGGCCTGAATAAAAATATCTTTTAAATAAACAAAAATCGTTTATTTGTTTCAAAATAGTCGATTAAATTTTAGTCGGTTATCTTAAAGCAAAGCCTTGGTATTACATTCCTGTAGTGGAATTTGACCTTCTGTTTCAACAGACTTCGCAGCCGATTTAGAGTGTTTAGAACCATTGCATGGCTGGTACTACGATTCTACTGACACTACGAATCCTTCCAGGTCGGGGCTCGAACATACGACAACTGGGTTGTAAGTCCAGCGCCTTATGCATTGAACCGCCAACCCGGGACATAGTCGGTTATCTGGGATATTAATGACGATAATTTAATGGAGTAATTAATTAATATCCCAGAAATAAAAAGGCGGGTGGGTAATGTCAGAGACATAACTGGATGTCGTGAATACGAAAACAACTGACATGTTCCTTAACACTTCCGAATATCAATTGTATGAATTATGTACGCATTCCCCTTTTTCACATTTTTCGCAAAAACAAAGAACGCTTCACTTGATCTCGATTACTGTGAATTTCACACAGCGAAAAGTGCACAAATCTAAGCAAACTGTTCTTGATTTGCCGTAAACTGAGGATATTTCCCTACGATTTTCGAACAACAAATCCTAATAGTTCTTTAGAAAACTTTTAGAGCCATAAGAACGGCTGATATTGTGCAATGCTCTCCACCGTTGTTTTTTTCCTAATGCTAATGACTGGCAGCTGTGACGTAATCGCTTTTGTCGAAAGCGAAACTAGCTGTGCAGACGACACAAAACACATCTGCTCGCAGTGGCGATAGAATCCAAACTGATTGAATTTTTGTTAAGAGATTTCCTTTTATGTGATTTCGTTTGTAGCTTTCTCGCTAATGGGCGGTCCTAACGGCTATAAAAATAGCCGCATACAGAATTTAATGTCGATTATTTCATTTCGGTTTTGCATAATTTATTGAAAGAAACTATCAATATGCTGGAGGGACTCGTTTCTAGCATTCAGAAAGGTCAAATTGCGTAATTCTCTACGACATTAAACTCTGGAACATTTTTCGCAAAAACAAAGAAGGCTTCACTTGATCTCGATTACTGTGAGTTTCACACAGCGAAAAGTGCACAAATCTAAGCAAACTGTTCTTGATTTGCCGTAAACTGAGGATATTTCCCTACGATTTTCGAACAACAAATCTTAATAGTTCTTTAGAAAACTTTTAGAGCCATTAGAACGGCTGATATTGTGCAATGCTCTCCACCGTTGTTTTTTCCCAATGCTAATGACTGGCAGCTGTGACGTAATCGCTCTTGTCGAAAGCGTGCAGACGACACAAAACACATCTGCTCGCAGTGGCGATCAGGGTTGCCACATTTAAATCTGCATTTTTCAGAAGAAAAATCTGTAAATATGTATCGGGAGCTCAAAAACCTGTATTGAAAATCTGTACATAGAAGTGATAAGAAATCGAAGCACAACGGAATGAAAAAGTCTTTAGAACCCAAATTTAAAGAAACCAAAACTTTTCTTAGTCGGAATTTTATGATGTTGTAGTTGAAAAAACGCTGGAAGTTGCTTTTGCGTTTGAGCCTCTCGAAATAATGATTTGACGAAAAACTTTTAAAATCGCATCTGAAAGTGAGAACTTAATCTGATTATTTTCACTTTCGTTCATTAGGTGTAATGCAATAAGCAATCTTTCCTCTTTACTACCCTACGTTATGACCGAGGCCATCATCTTTCCACCTTATCAGAAGCAATTTTAAAAGCGTAAGCAATTACGCTACACTAGTTGTAAATGAAAGTAGGCATGAACAAATCTTTATTAGAAGATAGAACATCTGTGTTTACTGTCCTTAACATACTCTTTTATATAAGTTCTATCCTCTTTTTAGAATTAACACACAATCAGGATAATATTTTCATTTAAAAAAAAACTATCAATACAATTTAATAATTTTTAACTTGATCATTCTTCAATTTTTAATCCACGCTATCAAAAATCTGTACAAATCTGTATTTTTTGAGAAAAATCTGTAATCTGCATATACAGAATCTTGGTCACAAATTTATCTGAAAAATCTGTAAAATGCAGATTAATCTGTATATGTGGCAACCCTGGTGACGATTGAATCCAAACTGATTGAATTTTTGTTAAGAGATTTCCTTTTATGTGATTTCGTTTGTAGCTTTTTCACTAATGGGCGGTCCTAACGGCTATAAAAATAGCCGCATACAGAATTTTATTGTCGATTATTTCATTTTGGATTTGCATAATTTATTGAAAGAAACTATCAATATGCTGTAGGGATTCGTTTCTAGCATTCACAAGGACCAAATTGAGGAACTCACTGTGATATTCACCACTTTTCGGAACATTTTTCCCGGACGATTTGTTGTACAGCAGCAGATATTTTGTTCTCTTCCTTAGAACGCGTTCTGATTGGCTGCAAATGAGACAGGAGCAAATGAGACAGGTTTTTCAATGTACTATTGAAATACTTCAATGCTTTTGCTATACACGTTTAAATTGAAAAATTTCGATTCTATTGGTAGTTAGATTATATAAATCCTTTCACAGATCACTGAGCTATGAGCTTTTAAAATACGAGAAAGGCAAACGCGCCTTATGAATTATCCTCTTTGATACTCGTTTATACCAAACATTTCAGAAAAGTTTAATTTTTAATTATTTGAGACTATGTCTCAAAACTGAAAATTTTATCATAAAATTGTGATCATATTTCCATGTCGGCATGTCGCAAGTATTATGTTGATTCATTAGATACAACAATAGATATTCACGATCAGAAACTTATCACTCTCTCAGAGGGTAAATTTTGAAAAGGCACCCCATAGTAAAGTAAGTCGTATTCACGACAAAAATGGGTTGTATAGAGGTACAGTAAAGTAAATTCCGCATAATTCTTTAGGAGTATTATTATGGTTTTAAGAAGAACCGAATAGAAGTCTGGAATAGAGAACTGGACCCTGAGTTCAAGACCTAAATTTAGATCCAATAACAGACTCAGAATCCAGTTTCAGTCGCTGCTGGTTCTCGCCTTGATGGCCAGCAAGCGAATGAGAGATGCGACCTGAGCGTTTGAGGTTTTTAACCACGCAGAAGGTGCATTCTCCGTCGCTGCTGGTTAACTCCCGCTGCTGCTGCTGGTTAAGGTCCTCTCGCCTCGATGGCCAGCAAGCGAATGAGAGATGCGACCTGCGACCACGCAGAAGGTGCATTCTCCGTCGCTGCTGGTTGATGATTCCACTCCCACGACGTCTGCTTCCATCGAACGCACGAAAAGAAATGATCGATTTTCTTTTTTCATTTTTTTTTGTCGTGAATACGACTTACTTTACTATGGGGTGCTTTTTCAAAATTTACCCTCTGAGAGAGTGATAAGTTTTTGATCGTGAATATCTCTTGTTGTATCTAACGAATTAAGATAATTTTTGCTACATGCCATCGGGAATATGATCACAATTTTATGATAAAGTTTTCAGTTGTGTGACATAATCTCAAATAATTCAAAATTAAACTTTTCTGATATGTTTGGTATTAACGAGTATCAAAGAGGATAATTCATAAGGCGCGTTTGCCTTTCTCGTTTTTTTAAAAGCTCATAGCGCACTGATCTGTGAAAGGATTTATATAATATCACTACCAATAAAATCGAAATTTTTCAACTCAAACGTGTATATCAAAAGCATTGAAGTATTTTAATAGTACACTATTGAAAAACCTGTTTCATTTGACCCATGTCAACACCAGCTAATCAGAACGCGTTCTGAGGAAGAAAACAAAATATCTGCTGCTGTACAACAAATGTTGAACGAAAACTGTTCCGAAAAGTGGTGAATATCGTAGTGAATTCCTCAATTTGGTACTTCCGAATGCTAGAAACGAATCCCTACAGCATATTGATAGTTTCTATCAATAAATTATGCAAATCCGAAATGAAATAATCGACATTAAATTCTGTATGCGGCTATTTTTATAGCCGTTAGGACCGCCCATTAGTGAAAAAGCTACAAACGAAATCAGGTAGAAACAAGCCTCTCAACAAAACTTGAATCAGTTTGGATTCTATCGCCAGTGCGAGCAGATGTGTTTTGTGTCGTCTGCATAACTAGTTTCGCTTTCGACAAGAGCGATTACGTCATAGCTGCCAGTCATTAGCATTGGTGAAAAAACAACGGTGGAGAGCATTACACAAAATCAGTCGTTCTAATGGCTCTAAAAATTTTCTAAAGAACTATTAGAATTTGTTGTTCGCAAATCGAAAGGAAATATTCTCAGTTTAGTGCAAATCTAGAACAGTTTGGTTAGATTTTTGCACGTTTCGCTGTGTGAAATTCACAGTAATCGAGATCAAGTGAAGCCTTCTTTGTTTATTGCGAAAAATGTTCCAGAGTTTAATGTTGAAGAGAATTACGCAATTTGACCCTTATGAATGCTAGAAACGAATCCCTACAGCATATTGATAGTTTTCATCAATAAATAATGCAAATCCGAAAGGAAATAATCGACATTAAAATTCTGTATGCAGATATTTTTATAGCCGTTAGGACCGCCCATTAGTGAAAAAGCTACAAACGAAATCAGGTGAAAACAAGCCTCTCAACAGAAAGTGAAACCTTCTTTGTTTTGCGAAAAATGTGCAAAAGGATTGATCATCTAATTGATATTCGGATGTGTTAAGGAACATGTCAGTTGTTTTCGTATTCACGACATCCAGTTATGTCTCTGACATTACCCACCCGCCTTTTTTGCATAAATATCTGTTTATTAATCTTATTTTTGTGTATTACATCAACATTTTACAGTACAAGTGTTTTGACCCTTTGGCCTTTCATCTTTGTTGTTCATACGATTCGTTATTAATATTAGGTGTTTTAGTTACTCTTGTTTTACATACTAATGTTTAATCATAATATTTATTTTAATTATTTATAAAATGTCTACCTACTTATAACTATCCTTAACCTAATACGTACAAATTTTGAATTATTTGTATTTCAGGGATTGAGCACCTCTCTTCAAATTTCGTGCAGTATTGTTCGAATTTTTGTTCTAGTATATCCAGTGAGGCCATCTCATGTACTTCACTAGTTCTTGTCCAAGGGGGTAAATTTAGAATCATCTTTAAGATCTTACTTTGAATGCGCTGAAGCCTAAGTTTGTGTGTTCGTGCACAGCCCCGCCAAACAGGGATTGCGTATTCAATTGCAGGGTAGATGATTTGTTTATAGACAGCCATCTGATTCTTCAGGCATAGTTTAGATGTTCTACAAATCAGCGGATACAGAGACCTAATGAGTATGCTGCATTTTTGCACGATTTTGTCAACATGTGACCTGAATATCAGATGTCTGTCAAAGGTGAGTCCTAGATAGATAACTTCATCGGACCATTGAATGACCTCATCACCGAATCGTATTCTGCATTCGTCTGATGGAACAAGTTTTGGAGATCTTGAATGTGGAAACAAGATGACCTGAGTTTTTGCTGCATTGATCACAATTTTCCAGCTTGTAAAATATTCCGTTAAAGCGTCCAGACCTGTCTGTAGTTCATTTTTCAGAGCATTAATGACACGACCTTTGTAAAGAATGGCAGTATCATCAGCAAATTGTGACAGAACACCACCACCTGGAAGAGGTGGGATGTCTGATGTGAAAATGTTGTATAGAATGGGACCTAGGATACTTCCCTGGGGTACACCAGCAGGAATAGTAAATCTTTCTGAAAGTGCATTATTCAGAGAAACCTGGAATGCTCTATCTGCAAGATAATTTTTGATAATTTTAATAAGATACATGGGAAAATTATACCGATGCAGTTTAAACACCAGGCCATCGTGCCACACATTATCGAATGCCTTTTCAATATCCAATATTGCCATGGCAGTCGTTTTGGACACTGATTTGTTTTGCTGGATGACGTTGTTAACCCTTGTGAGCTGGTGGATGGTGGATCTTCCTTTCCGGAACCCAAACTGTTCTTCCAGAAATATATCCTGTTCATCTGCAAAAGCAAGAATTCGCCTTTGTATTGACTTTTCAAACAGCTTGGATAGGGCAGAGAGTAAGCTGATGGGCCGATAGCTCTTGGAAAAGGAAGGATCTTTCCCCGGTTTCAAAACTGGGATAACTTTAGCTAACTTCCACATTGAAGGGAAGTAACCAAGCTCCCAGCACCTGTTAAAAATTTTAGCTAAGAAGACAAATGAGCGAATACTCAAATGTTTCAGCTCAATGTTGAATGTGTTGTCGAAACCGGGGGCCTTCATATTTTTGGATTTTTTCACAAAAGCCATCAGCTCATTCGCAGTGACTCTACTTTCCTCAGGAACCAAGCTGTCTGATTGGTCAACCTCAGCTACGCTATCAGCAACGGCTCTTTCATATGGACTAACAATGTTAAGTCCTAAATTGTGAGAACACACAAACTGCTGGCCTAGCGCATTTGCCTTCTCTACTGGTGTGATTAAAGGTATTCCTTCAGCTGCGTCCTGGGGTGACATCAGAGGAGGAATAGGCTTCGGTTTTTTCTTAAGCACCTTCGTTAAGGACCAGAATGGCTTTGAATGTGGGAGAATTACTCGAAGCTTTTGCTGGAAGTTCCTGTTGCGAAGCTCAGATATCCTTTCCTGGATTATCCTAGTTAAGTTGTTATAAGTAGTCTTCCTATCTAGAATGCCAGTTCGTTGATACTGCCTCCGGTAGATATTCCGAAGTCGGATGAGTTTCTTGGTGACACTGTCGATTTGAAGAGAGGAACTCGGCATGTGTTGTACTGGAACCGTCCTATCACGAGCGACTGTGATTGAATGCTGGAAGGAAGATAGGGCTGCATCGATTTCCATCGGGGAATCAAGTGGCAAATCGATATTAATAAGTTGGTCGGCGATATGTTGAAATTGGACCCAATCGGTGCGATAATAGTTCCTCCGAGGTTGAATAGGCACTGTTTCTGGTGAAGATCCCAACGTCAATATTACTGGAAAGTGGTCGGAAGAGAGCTCGTTGAAGACAACCGGAGAGCTGTCTATGGCGATGTTGCTGATGAATATATCCAAAATGGAATGAACTCCCGATCTGGAAAGTCGCGTTGGTTGATCCGGAGCGAAGATGTTGTATTGTCCAGCTTCGTAATCTTCGGCAAGTACGAATCCGTTTCGATTCTGTCTTCTGTTTCCCCACAGCTCATGCCGTGCGTTCAGGTCCCCAGCAATGATGAATTTGTTCTGTCGTCGAGTGAGCATAGCCAGATCTCGCTTCAATGATGCACACGTACCATCTCGAAGATTGGTTTGTTTGGGGCAGTACGCTGCAATGATGATGATGGGTCCCATCGTCGTTGTAATCTCAATTCCGATGGCTTCTATGAGTTGCAATTTAAAGGCTGACAGAAGCCTGTGCTGAATGGATCGTTTAACGGCAATGGCAACTCCCCCTCCTCTGGTAGTTGTCCTGTCGAGCCTGTGAATCCTGTAATTGGGAATAAAAATAGAAATTTCAGGTTTAAGATGAGTTTCAGTTAAAATAGCAATATCGGCATTCTTCTCTTGAAGAAAGTCGGACAATTCAGCAGTTTTGCTCCTGAGTGAGCAAGCATTCCAATTTACTATAACCAACTCATTATATTGCATATTCGATGATGAATTTGCCTAAGGCGTTGATTTGATCTAACCGCGTTCTGCAGTTTCGTAGTTTTGTTGTCATTGTTTCAAAAATGACGATCAGTTGTTCAGCAGAGAATAAATCACCAGAGTCATCCTTTGCTTGTGGTTGATTATTGCCCCATCCAGGAGGGATTCTTGAGGAAGATTCTTTTTGGGATCCAGAGGCTGAAGTCTTTGGATTGCTGCGAGGAAGTGGCGGCAAATTCGGAATATCCCTCTTCGGTGGGAGCCGTGGGAAATTAATTTCATCCTTCTGTGGAACATTCTTGTGCGTTGATTGTTTACGGGATGCCTGTTGTCGAATTTTTGTGAACTCAGCACGTTTGGGACACGATTTGCTAGTAGATGGATGGTCGCCATCACAGTTCACACATTTTACAGCGATGTCATCTAGTAGGCAATCGTTGGTATTGTGTGGTTCGGCACATTTCCCGCACCGACTTTTCATGTGGCAATTCCTCGCTCCATGGCCGTAGTTCAAACAGTTCGTGACACATCGATGTACGGGTTTATGCTTTTGCCATTCGATGATTATATGGAATAACGATTTAATCGTTTTTAGTTGACTCATGGTGATGGAGCCCTTCTCCAGATGAATCAGGTACAGTTGATCTCTAAACTTTTTGTCCGTATTATGGCGCTTCATTTTGAATACCATCAAAGGCTTTAGTCCAGCCTCCGACAGTGCCTGCTTTAGTTCGGCTTCCATCATGTCGGGTAGTCCTCGAATTACAACCTTCATAGGTTTGTTGGCGGCAATATCGTGTGTGAAGTATTCCGCTTTTGTCTGCTTCAGATAGCATTCCACTCCTTTGTAGTGGTTCAAAGCCGGAACAGTTATTTTGTAGCCTTCAGTACATAAACGGATTGTTGCCTGTAGTCCTTTGCTGATCAGTGTGTTGAAATCCGAGCGTAGAGTTGGTGGGAAGCCCTTCACTTAGAAAGGCGGCATTTTTTCCTTCTTCTGCAGTTCCTCTTCGACATCTACTGGCAGATCAGCATATTGGTTTTTACTCAGCAAACGGTCGTTTACCTGTACATCACTTGGCTTCAGACGCTTAGCATCCTTTGGATCCTTCTCGGATCTATGGCGGTTTTTACCCATAGCTTGGGTAGGTAGACAACTGCGAATAAAAAATAAAACAAAATCGAAATTAGTCGTAGTAGGTTATTCGTCTATCCACATCGAGTGTTAAATGACGAATGATCGATTTTCTACCACGGTTCCCCTTTTATACGCATTCAGTTGAAGATATGTGCCTGACTACCTCAAAATCGTCGTCCTTGCGCGAAAAACCCAAGCGAAAGTAAAGAGTTTTCCGCGTTGTTTTCAAATTTTAAGAAAACTTAATTTTTGAGTTGTTTGTGATTATCGCACACTGTTCAAAATATTATCCTGAATTCTTGATCATATTTTTGATGAAATGGTGAAAGAATTATGTTGCTACCATTAATACAAGTCGAGATATTCACGATTAAGTTCTGCCCATTCTTCCACATGGCTAATTTTGAAAAGGCGCCCCATAGTAAAGTAAGTCGTATTCACGACAAAAGGTTATCTGGGATATTAATTAATTACTTCATTAAATTATCGTCATTCCGACATCCCTATAGGAGCGAAGCGAATTGAATTTGTTGGAACACTGAAATGGCAAAGTCAATCTTTGCTATACATGAAGATTCTATTTAACTCTACAAATTGGAAACTAACCTTAAATGTTTGCTCGGCAGCGGTTAATCATCGATGGGGTAAATGATTGAATTTCGGAAAAAATAATTCGAAATAAGAAATTAAAATGTTATTTGTATAAGCAACATGTAAATATACACATTCGTAATATATACCATATACTAGGGGGAAATAACTTAAAACTAATTCTGGACTAACACAGACAAATAAACGGATCTAATCCTAAATAATCCAGCAAAGTCCCTCATAAACAGTTATTTCCGCACAATCTCTTCTAAACATCCACTAGTTTCACCAATCACTTTTCTGAACTCACTAAACGTTGTGATTGAGTGCAGACAAAATTTAGAGTGACTTCCCCCTTATATACAGGGTTGCGCAAAAAAATCTGACACATTTTCTTCTCCGGTTACACTGGAACCAAACAAGGAAGGGAGAAAATGAACACGGCATCGGAAAGTAGAAGAATGAAGGTTTAGTTTCACCTAGTAGAGCATTGGAGTGTCGCTCACCTCGTTTTTATTTATAACTCGTTTTTTGAATAATCATTTATGGGTGTACGTTATTTGGCCGAATTTTGTTTGGCATAACTTTGTTTGGCATAAATTTGTTTGGCATAACTTTTGTTTGGCATAAATCTATTTGACATAATGTCGTTTGGCATAAAATGAAAAATATATACTATTTCATTTGGCATAATTGTTGTTTGGCATAATTTTCATTTGGCATAATTTCAATTGTGCATATTTTCTTTTGATTCGTTTTATTCTGGGAGTAATTTAAAAGGTTGAAACACATAACGGCCTGAAACACTTGGATTATAGGTTTTCCGATTAGTGTTCCGATTAGTGATTGGACGACTCGGACTACGTTGCCTTGTCCTCGTTGTGGTCTAAAACTAGAAAATAAATACAAAAGGCGGCTTCGCCGCCTTGCGGTTTTTTAATGCGAGAGCAAGGGATAGCTCCTAGCTTTGAATAGACCGGGCAAACGAGTGGATTACAGGTTTGTGTGCGGAGTGCCACCGAGCCTCCTTGGCTTCGTTTATGTGGCTACGCCACATTGATAGACACATAACAAATATATTCACTTTAAAATCGAGACTAAGAATCGTGCACTAATCGGAAATATTCCCAAAATAACCAGAATATCTAAATAAAATATGCACAATTGAAATTATGCCAGATGAAAATTATGCCAAATGAAACAGTATATCCTTTTATTTTATGTCAAAAGACATTATGCCAAACAAATTTATGCCAATCAAAAGTTATGCCAGTCAAATTCATGCCAAACAAAATTCGGCCAAATAACGTACACCCATCATTTATACGTTACTTTTCGTGGGTTTGAAAAACATGTTAAGTTATTGAAGGGACTTCTCCACAGCCTGCAAAGGATTCGTCTCAGCATAACAACGATAATTTTGCTTGTTTGTCGCACCGTGCAAGGGTAAGGGGCTTCGTCGCTCATCATTGTCACTCAAATCTCATTTCGAGCATCTAGTTCGCGATGAACTAGCTCCATAATCCGCCGGTTTCAACTGCTGGATGATAATCTTATATGGATGAAACTACAAATCTTCCTTGACTATTCGATGGAAAGAATGAAGAGAAATTCAATCTTCAGCTCTATCTAGTTCAGTGAAGATAATCGCTTGCTATGAATTATGGAATTAAACATTCTCTCTTACCGAGAGAAGGAGAAACAGTGGTATGGGTGAACATTTTTCGCTCTCTTCCATTATCGTGCATGGACAGCCATTTTAATGAAATAACAAGGCTAACATTTCCTCAAAATTAACATAATTCATAAAGTATATATATATATATATATATATATATATATATATATATATATATATATATATATATATATATATATATATATATATATATATATATATATATATATATATATATATATATATATATATATATATATATATATATATATATATATATATATATATATATATATATATATATATATATATATATATATATATATATATATATATATATATATATATATATTTATGAATATCACACTCCGTGAAGCATGTATACTCATCTTAACTGCTTCGTTCATCCAAACCATAATAGAAAACTACTAGACGAAAATCAATTTGATTTCTTCTACTTTCAGATGCCGTGGACGGTTTCTCCCTCCCTTGTTATATATATATATATATATATATATATATATATATATATATATATATATATATATATATATATATATATATATATATATATATATATATATATATATATATATATATATATATACATATATATATATATATATATATATATATATATATATGTATGTATTTAGTTCTTCTGCATTCAATCATTGTCCTTTACAGCATTTGCCTGTTTGTGATAGTGATATTTCGATTTATTATCAAAACGTGCGAGGCTTAAGAACGAAAATCGACGATTTGTTTCTGACATCCACCGATTGTGACTTCGACATAATTGTACTAACTGAAACTGGACTCGACAATTGCATCACGTCGCTCCAGCTATTTGGAACTGCCTACAACGTGTTTCGATGCGATCGTTCTTCTCGTAACAGTAATAAATCTCGGTTTGGCGGCGTTCTGATCGCAGTCGCTCATCGGTACACAAGCATGATGGTAACGACGACCAATGGACAAAATCTAGAACAGCTATCTGTTTCGATTCGTATAAACAATAGGTATGTAACAGTATGTGCCATTTATATCCCTCCGGATCGAAGTCAAGATTTGAATGTGATAAATGAGCACATTGCTTCTGTGAATGAACTCCTTGATAAAAGTTCCGATCGTGATACTGTTTTAGTCTGTGGTGATTATAATCAGCCACGAATGCGTTGGGCACGGAGTGAAAGCGGTACTTTTTGCAATACTTCGCAATTGCCTCCAGCCAGTCACACTTTACTAGACGGTATGGAATTTCTGAGCCTCGTACAGGCGAATCTCGAGTGTAACTTATTAGGACGCACACTTGATTTGGTTTTTATCCCGATAAGTAGCCAGACTAGAGTCGATCGTTGCCCTGCCCCGCTGCTTCCCGTAGACAGCCATCATCCACCGCTTGGTATATATATCCCTGAAAAAAAAGGAAACGCACAACTTTCGTCAAACAGTAGCAGCAGTACGGTGCGCCCATTGAATTATCGTTCGATAGATTTCTCTGCTCTTTCGGATCATTTGAACAGTATCGATTGGACTTTATTGTTCTCAACTGGCGATGTTGATGATATGGCAGATGGTTTTTGTTTGGAGATTAACCGATGGCTTGACCTAAACGTTCCTCGTGTCAAACCGCTCGTTTCCCCTGCATGGAGTACGACTCAACTGCGTCGTTTGAAACGTGAGCGCAACGCATTTCAACGTAAACTACATCGTCAACGGACCTCTCTCAATATTTCTAATTATCATCGATCAGTCAATGCGTATAGATCACTTAATGCTAGCTTGTATAAATCGTACGTCCTTCGAATGCAATCTAATCTAAAACGTAACCCACGTAGTTTCTGGCGGTTTGTGAACTCTAAAAGGAAATGCTCATCCATTCCGGCAGATGTTTTTCTTCATAGTGAGGTTGCATCGTCAGTTTCAGAATCCTGCGAGTTGTTTGCAAAACACTTCGCAGGTGTTTACTCAGTAAATTCGACGTCTTTAAATGAGGCTGAAGAAGCTACCACCTACGTTCCCGTGGATATGGTGAATTTGAGCACTTTTATCGTTACTCCAGAGATGGTTAAAAAAGCTGCAAAAAAATTGAAATGCTCGTTCGCTCCCGGGCCTGATGGATTACCCGCTGCTATTTTAACTCGTTGTATTACTGCTTTAGCAGGACCGCTTAGCACTATTTTCAATCGATCGTTTGAACTAGCAAAATTTCCACTTGTATGGAAACAATCATTCATGTGCCCCGTATTCAAGAATGGGGATCGACGAAATGTGGCAAATTATCGCGGGATAACCAGTCTCTCTGCTTCTTCAAAACTTTTTGAAATTATCGTCAGCGAGGCTATCATGGATCGTGCAAAGAACTACATCTCATTCGACCAACATGGGTTTATGCCAGGACGATCAGTAACAACTAATTTAATTACGTTTACGTCAAAGTGCATCGCTTGCATGGAGACTAAGGCACAGATGGATGTTATCTATACGGATCTAAAAGCTGCTTTTGACAAAATTGACCATAAAATACTGTTGTGCAAATTGTCTCATCTCGGATTTTCTGCTCAGCTTGTGTCGTGGTTAAACTCGTATCTTTCTGGTAGGATTTTACGAGTAAAATTGGATAATTGTACGTCATCGCAATTTTCGAATTGTTCTGGAGTTCCACAAGGCAGTAATTTGGGACCATTGCTATTCACACTGTTCTTCAATGATGTTTCATTGGCTCTGGGAGATGGTTTCAAACTGATATATGCAGACGACTTAAAATTGTATGTCGTAGTTAGAACTGTGGAGGATTGTCGGCGACTACAGCATCAACTACAACTCTTCGTCAATTGGTGCTGCGTGAATAAACTTTTCATCAACGTTTCAAAGTGTCAGGTGATGACGTTTCATCGTAATATGCATCCTGTTAAATTCGACTACTGTATTGGTGGTTCAGTCCTGACTAGAGTGAACCTGGTGAATGATTTGGGAATACAAATGGATGAAAAATTGACATTCGATTCACATCGATCATTAATAATCACGAAAGCGTTACGTCAATTGGGATTCATCTCTAAAATCGCTAAGGAATTCAAAGATCCACATTGTTTGAAGGCTTTGTACTGTTCACTGGTTCGGCCAATCCTTGAGACCGCGTCAGTTGTTTGGTTTCCTCATCAAATTTCATGGTGCATGCGAATTGAACGTGTTCAAAAACGCTTCGTTCGTTTGGCACTGCGACACCTGCCGTGGCGAGATCCAGCAAATCTGCCACCCTATCCTGATAGATGTAAACTAATTGGTATCGATACTTTGCAACGTCGCCGAAAAATTCAGCAAGCATTGTTCGTCGCAAAATTGATTAACGGAGAGATTGATGCACCTGAGTTACGTTGTGAAATGAATTTTCGGACACCGAGTAGAACACTGCGAAATGCAACTCTGCTTCAGCACAGATTCCACAGGACTCTTTTCGGATATAATGAACCGATAGCCGCTTGTATTCGAACGTTCACTGCAGTCGAAGATCACTTCGAGTTTGGTGAATCATCTAGTCGCTTTGCTAGTAAAATTAAACGATGTGCCATTATGTTTTGACAATGTTTTACAATATTTATTTTTATGTTATTTATTTAGTATGTAGTTAGCCGTTTTAAGATTATTGTAGTTGTTTTGTTCTTGTTTTTGTTCCTGTAACTGTTTTAAAAGATGGTGGTTTTTACGCCCGTATGAGAATGACAAACAAGACTCAACTCAAATGAGCTTTTTCCCACCCAATCTGTCCATTTAGATTCGTTTATCCGATGGACATAAACAGAAATAAATAAATATATATATATATATATATATATATATATATATATATATATATATATATATATATATATATATATATATATATATATATATATATACAGGGTGATTTTTTAAGAGCTTGAGAACTTTTTTAAACAATAAAACGCATAAAATTTGCAAAATCTCATCGGTTCTTTATTTTAAACGTTAGATTGGTACATGACATTTACTTTTTGAAGATAATTTCATTTAAATGTTGACCGCGGCTGCGTCTTAGGTGGTCCATTCGGAAAGTCCGCTTTTTTATCGACAAATTTTGTTCAGCGATGAGGCTCATTTCTGGTTGAATGGCTACGTAAATAAGCAAAATTGCCGCATTTGGAGTGAAGAGCAACCAGAAGCCGTTCAAGAACTGCCCATGCATCCCGAAAAATGCACTGTTTGGTGTGGTTTGTACGCTGGTGGAATCATTGGACCGTATTTTTTCAAAGATGCTGTTGGACGCAACGTTACAGTGAATGGCGATCGCTATCGTTCGATGCTAACAAACTTTTGGTTGCCAAAAATGGAAGAACTGAACTTGGTTGACATGTGGTTTCAACAAGATGGCGCTACATGCCACACAGCTCGCGATTCTATGGCCATTTTGAGGGAAAACTTCGGAGAACAATTCATCTCAAGAAATGGACCGGTAAGTTGGCCACCAAGATCATGCGATTTGACGCCTTTAGACTATTTTTTGTGGGGCTACGTCAAGTCTAAAGTCTACAGAAATAAGCCAGTAACTATTCCAGCTTTGGAAGACAAGATTTCCGAAGAAATTCGGGCTATTCCGGCCGAAATGCTCGAAAAAGTTGCCCAAAATTGGACTTTCCGAATGGACCACCTAAGACGCAGCCGCGGTCAACATTTAAATGAAATTATCTTCAAAAAGTAAATGTCATGTACCAATCTAACGTTTAAAATAAAGAACCGATGAGATTTTGCAAATTTTATGCGTTTTATTGTTTAAAAAAGTTCTCAAGCTCTTAAAAAATCACCCTGTATATCCATTCTTAGAAATCATAAATATGACGTTTGATTTACATAGCTTTCATCTGAGCCATTAAATCGTCCAAACTAACGTCGTCGTTATTTACAACAGGTGTAATGGAATGTGGCGCCGCACTAGGAGTTTCAAACACTTGTTTCAAACCAACGCTTATTGGGTTGCAACTATCAATCGATGCAGATTTGTCTGCTTCATTTTCCTCTACAAGTACTATGCCATAGAGATTCTCTTCGTGAATAGGTTCATCCTTTTCCACCACAACCTCTGAGTGTTCTTTTTTTGGGCGTTTGGAAAAATCCTTCTGTCTTTCGATGCAATACCGGTCGTCACAAGTTGGATTTGGTTTTAGTATCATTTTCGGGAAAAAATCAATTAGTGCATTGTAACCCAAATAATCAGATACTGTTCCGAAGTTGAGTAGATATTTTAGTGTATTTTGAACTAACATCCCAGCTACGATGCCCATTGTAGTTGGCAAGCTAGCAGCACATACTCCCTCTCGCTTCAATGTTTTTTCGTCGATATTTTCAGCTACTACTAATGGAGGAGCACATGCAAAACAAGCAGTTTCTCCTGGACGAATAAACTGAATATGACCAGAAACTGCATTCTCCGAAACACCTGATTCAATCCAATTTAAAGATAGTTCGTTGCAAGCCGTGTTGATGGCCATGCGAGCTTCAAAGTTATCTACACAACTAAGAACTAAATCAACTGGTTTTCCTTCTTCAACACCACCGGTTTGAATCGCATGAACAAAGTGTACAAAAAATTCCATCGTCGTAATATTATAATTATTGGTCAGTATCTCGACATCTGGATTTATGAAATTGAGAGTTTTAGCTGCTGCATCAACTTTTGATAGTCCTGCTTGATCGGGAGTGAAGAACAAGCGATTCATGTTCGCTAGTTCCACTTTATCGTAATCAAATAAGATTAGTTTACCAATACCACACCTAGTCAACATATCGGCCGTAACGCTACCTACGCCACCAACGCCTGTAAAAAAGTGAAAATTTTAGAAGATCATTTACTAAGCATTCTGCATACCAAAATTTTGTATAAAGCATACTGCATACTAAAATCTTGTTCATCATACGTGCTTCTTTTAATGATTTTTTTGTCTCATAAATGTTGAAGTGTTGTTCAGATTAATTAGTGAATGATTCAAAAAAATAAAATAATATGGCTTATTGGCCGTTATAAAAAAACGTGTATACCTTGCTTTTACAGAAAATTTGGTTCATACTCATTTGGAAGCAAATATTTTAGCGGCTGTTCATATTAATTTCCTTAACTTTGCAAATTATTCGCCTAAAACATCGCCTTGGCCTTAACAGTAGTATTTTAATTACCTCAGAATTATTTTAAATCTATGTATAACACGAAAAGCAGAGACCACTTTACTTTCTACTTATTGACAAACTCGATTCTATTTCATAGTATACTAGGCGAACTTACCAACTATAGCCACACTTCGTTGTCGGATTCGGTCATAATTGTTCACTATACCCATTCTTTGCAAAGCCATCAAACGGCTATACGGATTAGAATCTGTAACTTCCGAAGACATTGATTCGATTTTATCTCTAGTGACCACTACTTCACTACTGACGTTTCGTTTAATGCGGTTTAGTTCATCTTGTAAATTTTGAATTTGGGTTTTTAATTGATCAACAGACATTTTACAGCCTTTAGTCTGAAATTTGTTTAAGAAACAATAGACCTTATATCAATATATTTTGAAACGTGTCACCTGTAAGTTCTGTATGACCCACGATGTAGAATTAACACTGGTGGCGAGATAGGGCGGATTTAGATGTGTTTGTACACTCAGAAAAAATATTACAGTAACCGCAACCTGTTCCTCATGGTAATTTCAACTATCCAACTTGTGTTTATTTTACCGTTATCATAACAAAGATTCGCAGTGAAGGTTATGAAAGCAGCTACTTGTCAAAAATGAACCAGTGTTTGACGCAACCTTTGCAACTGAAGTAAAACGAAAGTGCCTATATTGAGAAATGCATCAACGCATTGTGGTAATGTGCGATTGGCACACTGCTCTACGGGATCCACCTCTTGCTATGCTCTCAAATATTAGTAACGACAGACCCTGTCAGCTTGGAGCGAAGTCAATCTTCAGTTCAGCAACGCCATCACACGGCATCATATTCAATTTATCATGTCAATTGTATGGGTGCGCAGTGCTGCTATTTTGGCGCGCACGAATTTGACATTTCTCTCCCCTTCGTCTATGTACGAGATTCGATGCGGACTCGCCTAAGGGCGTCATGCTCGCAAAAAAGGATGTTGCCAATGATTTGTTCGGGAAATGTGAGAGCTGGATATCTTGTTAATATGGTGTCTTTGGTAACGACCAGGCTTGCCAGGTTGCCAGATTTATCTGGCAAATGCCAGATTTTTGTCGCTTCGCAAGACACTCTAACGGACCAGATCTTTTGCCAGATTTTACACATTTTCCCAGATTTTACAAATTCTGACACATATTTTTTTCCCAGTTAAATGAAAAAGTAAATAAATGTTTTGTAATTCGTGATGCATTAGCAATAAATCAATTGAAATAGCGATGAACGTTGTGTTGTTTTCTAATAGGGTAAAATAATGAATTCAATTCTCGGCTGATTTTTCATTAGGGCGTATAAGCAAGTGACAGTTTCTCTTTATTTACTTTCTCTTCTATTAATAACCATGCGCTTTCCACGTTTATCACTTAACTCTTTGCTAGAGTGCCTATAACCAGAGTGACGACATCTCATCCGTAATGCTGGCAACAATTAAAAACATTCCATTAGCTTTACATTGATTTGACAGGTCGTTTGCTCGTTTGGAACTGGTAGCTGTCATTCCAAACGAACAGCTGTCGCCACTCTGATTATAGTCACTCTACTCTTTGCAAAAATGACACCCGAAGCTTTCGACTTTTAAACAAAGTAATAGTGAAAGAGTGATTAAAGAGAAACTGTCAGTTGCTTATACGCTCTAATGAAAAATCAACCGAGAATTTATGATGTTGGTCAAAAAAGACTTCAGTGTTGCTGCAGAAATCCTGAATAACATATGTGACGGTTAATTATTACTTTTTTCGTGTGAAAAAATTCCGCGTCCAAATTTAAAAAAAAAGGCAAAAAGTAGTCTGTGGATCTGCATAAGTATTTTACAAAAAGAGGTAAGATGACTTGACTCACATAAACATTGCATGTAATGTTTTTTATCGAACATCCAGAGAATGTGAAAAAATCGGACTGTACAGAATCCCCGCAGTCATCGGAAGATAAATCCGATACACTTATTTATAATATGGATTGTTCTATCAGTAGTGAAGGAATAAGTAGATAATTATTGTTTGTTGAATCTAAAAACTAATTCCTCTGTTTTTATTTTAAGCTTTGTCTAATGATACGTCCCAAGTGCAGATGGATGCACCAGAACAGTTTAAGGAATGACATATTGTGACTGAGCACCGGAGTGTCGAGACAGGTAAAAAAAATAATATGAAGTTGAAACAAATGCTAATAAACATTCATTGCAGTTTCTAAAAGTCAAATTTCGGATTCCAGCGAGCTTTCCGTATGATAAATCGTCTAATAAAGACCTTCCGTTGAATGATGACTCAGAGATATCTGGAGATCCGTGTCCTGTGAAATGCTTTCAACAAAATCAGAATATTTCAAACGCTAAAAATATTTCCAATCGCATATATCCTCAGGTAATTAACAGATATAATACTATAAATAGCTCATAAGGCCGCTTTGTAATAGCATAAACATGTTAAGCTGTTTAGTCGCTATACTGCTGTGTGCCAACATGTTTTATTAGTTTTTTGGCCGTAAGAGTTCAGTAGGACTATTTCCAAGGATTGTGTCATATGCATAGGTCATGTTGAATCAAATTGCCTTACGAGCATGTAAATAGTCCTACTAAATTGTAAAAATATTAAGGTTTTCTGGGACGATCAAAAACGATCAAACATTTAATTCTGATTTTGATATTTGCAATAAATAAATCATCAAATTACTCTACAAATTTACTCCTAATTCTTGTCGTATCAAAAAATTCATTCTACGTATTTACAGATGCACACGCAGGAATCTAATGATAAGACTAAAGGATGTCAAAAGTACGTCAAGGACTGGAAAAATAAACTGCCCTGGCTAGCTCCTTGTTCTGACCTACATTCGGCTTATTGTCACATTTGTCGCGAAGAAGTCAGATATTTAGTAGGAATCGTTGATTTGCAGAAGCATGGCTCCACTCTCAAACACAAACAAAATGAATTATTAATCAAAGAAATGCCGCAAAGTGTCGTAGAAATATTTAAATCGCCTAACAAGCACAACATACGTAATGCAGAATTACAATTATGTACATGGGGAGCATCAAATAACATGTCTGCACCTGATATTGAAAAAGTGTCGGATTGTATTCGTCTTATATGCCCCGACTCTGAGATCGCCAGAGGAATTAAAATGGGACGTACAAAAGCGACAGCAATTATTACAAATGTATTAGGGAAAGGCCAACATGGAGAGCTCTGTGCACACCTGAATAAAACACCATTCAGTTTGATTGCAGATGAATTAACAGATCTTGCTGCCAAAAAATCTCTCGCGTTAATCGTTCGCACTTTTTTCTGGTGGGATGAAAAGTTGATCATATCAGACTGCTTCTATGATTTGATTCATGTTGTTGAAACAGATTCAAAAACACTTTATACTTTAGTTACAGAGTGCTTTCAAAGAGATAGTATTGAATATAAATCCAAACCTCTGGGATACGCTGCGGATGGTGCTAACAACATGACTGGATCTGAAAAATCACTAGCAGCATTCTTGAAAAAATATTGTCCATCATTATTCATTTTGAAATGCATTTGTCATAGCATGGCATTGTGCTCGTCTTATGCTTGCAACTTCATCCCGGACCGAATTGAACAGGTTTGTCGAGACATTTATAATTATTTGAGTTGCAGTCCACTGAGAACTAGCAAGTTTGATGATATTCAAGTCACAGATAACAGATATACAGGCTCACATACGAACTGTGTGTAAAATTTGCTCAATCAGTGTGGCGAACAATTGCAGATGCCACCACGGTCGACACAAGGTGTCACCACTATTTCGGTGCCGCTTTCGCATGAGCCACAATTTTGGGTGCAACATTCACTTCACGCTAGATTTTTGTATTGCTGTTGGCAGAGATGCCAATTATACAGATTTATCTGTATTATACAGATTTTTACATACGCATACAGAATACAAATTTGATACAGATTTCTAAATTTAATACGAATCTCCCAAAAAGCAACGGACCCGGGTTGGCGGTTCAATGCGTAGGGCACTGGTCTTACAAACCAGTTGTCGTATGTTCGAGTCCCGACCTGGAAGGATTCGTAGGGTCAGTAGAATCGTAGCATCAGCCATGCAATAATTCTGTATACTCTGAATCGGCTGAGAAGCCTGTTGAAACAGAAGGTCAAATTCCACTATAGGAATGTAATACCAAGGCTTTGCTTGCCAAAAAGCAAAATAAAAACTTTTTCGTATCCGCAATCTATTAGTATTTGATTGCAGTGACAAGAATCAAAGTCTTGGTCTCATTGAATTTACCATTCTACAGCTATAATGTGTTGGAATAACATTTTTTAACATCATTTTGTTATTGAAATTTAATTTTATTGGAATACAGATGAATTCAGATTTTTTATAGAGAGCAATACAGATTTCCTATGAAAATATCTGGCATCTCTGGCTGTTGGTTAAAATGGCAATTTTATTATTGTTTTATTCCAATCGAATTCTCGTGTGATTTATGCGACATGGAAATAAATTTGTCTCTAAAACTTAGGGAAATCATGTAATAAGTGTTAAAATTGTTGTAGTTTGAATATTTTATAACAGGCAGGAGGATTTTGTTATCGTTCCGGAACGTAGTGGAACGATTTGAAAGATCGCGGAGAACAGTCGAGTAGGTGGCAGTAGTGTTTCCAACGTATAGCAAACTTTTAATTTACACAGAATTTTCAAAAAATTGTTCGAGCCTGTTTATCTGTTATCTGTGGTTATACAGTTCAATATTACCATTCTAGCGCCACCATTCATAGTAAAAGTGAGCTATAACCACGATAGCACTGGTTAGAGCGCCTTATCCTTGCCACCGGGCTGGGTTCTACATTTGAATCTACGACACGACCTGCCACTCGTCTATCAAAACTGTATCGTAAATTTAACTACCCCTCAGTAACTGGAAATGTCAAATCAAAAACGCTAGTGAATTTTTTTAAACTGGCAGCACAAGTTGATATATTTATTGATTTTGAATAACAGTCACCATAACCTTGGTTACTGCATATCGAAGGCAAGATGAATGTAAACAAAATAAATTTCAGATCGGTTATTATATTACGGAACATTTTAATGAATTTACCTGTCTTGAGCGGAATGTAAAAATTGAGGAGTATGAGTTATGTCTTTTATAAAGCCAAGTTCAAAATTCAGGTCTTAACTTGAAACCGTTGTGTGAGAAGGAAGACATGGAAATGATCGACAATGAGCTGAGCGAGGCTAGTGCTCTGCGGTACCTGTATAACGTACGGTAAAATGATTTCTTTGTGAAATTCCACTAGTAATCCTCGAATAGTGGCCAACAAGGTGAACTACTGTTTCCACTGCTGCGCAATCAACCAACAATTGTGACACCGGCATATTACACCGAATCCTTTTGCCCAGAAAAGCTAGCAGTTGAAGTGTACGGATGAATCGCTGGAAGCAGATCATTGTCCTCGTTCGTTGGTTTCATCCATAGTTTCGATTAAATTCCGAAAATCGAGCTCATTTAAATGCATTTCTGCTTAATTTGGACTAAGTTTAACACTAATAGAACTATTCCACCGCTGTCAAAACATGTTTATTTGTTTTGGGGTTCCTTGGTAACTAGTCCATAGCAACTTAAACAGTGTTGCTCGAGAAGATTATTTTTATCATTTACAAGGGGTCGCTAGATTTGTGGTAACTGACGGTGAATCGTTAGCGAACAGTTTTATTGCTGATTTTTCTTCGGAGTGTCTGGTCGTGTCGTCGTTTGAATGGTGTTGTCATTTTTTTGGGAAAAATAAAAAGATATGGGGAAGAAAAATGTAAACGTATGGCTTTTCAGGATCATCCGTTGAATTACGTCCAGTTTATTTAACCGAGAACAAAAAGTTATCAAAAATAAACTCAAGAATACAATGTCCCATACGATTCATAGAAAAATGTTGAATCAGTGATCGTGAACCAGTTGATTCAGTAATAATATAATTTTATTGATAACAAGCGTCGATTAGTTCCGACCAAATGCCATGGAAACAAACATATCTCGATGAACATTAGAAAAGGTCCCAAGTGCAAATGATAGTTTCTCTTGGTTTACTTTCTCTTTCAATTATTACGGCAAATTCCAATATATATATATATATATATATATATATATATATATATATATATATATATATATATATATATATATATATATATATATATATATATATATATATATATATATATATATATATATATATATATATATAATTGTCATAGTTACGACGCATCTAGTGATCGGACGCCTGTTGTTTTGGTTCCAAATACTGAAACTGACAGTGAACCGAGCTCGTCGAGGGGTCCTATTCAAATGATACATAATCATTTATCTTTGGTTTTATTTAATATCTACAGGACGGAAATACTTGATAACTTGTAGAAATTAAACTACATACTCGAAAGCATCACATATTAACTCTGAAATAGAATTTTAAGTTATGTTTTGTTCTGATGTTTACATGCTTAAATCTTGGTGCCGTACTTAATTCCGTAAGAAAATTATACACTGCCAAACCCGCTTATCTCGCCACCAGTGTTAATACTACATCGTGTATATTTCCCGCAGTGTTTTGAAAGTTCTGAAACAGCAAGATTAGTTATGTTAAATGTGACGTTAAAGGATATAAATAAGAACATGATGTAAATAATAAATAACGAAATCATATGATTTAGTGAAAGTTTCATTAAGTGTTGAGCTGGTTTTAGTTATTAGTCAGCACTACTCGAAGGTGTTCGCAATCATGGGTGCCCATGAGGTAAGTTCCTGTTTGAAACAATTGTTAACGTGGCAGAAATAAAAATTCTAAGGAGAATATTGATGTGGCCCAGAACTGAATGTCAAACGAGTTAGAATGAACGAATTATAAAAATCATTTTAAGATCATTCTATATTAAAATATCAAACATTCATTAAAGATCTGTAATTTTAGCAAAATTTACTCAAACCTATATCAATTTGATCGCACAACTGTTAACGATTAATGTAACTTATTATTTTTTAATTTATAAAACGTTTTAGCCCGAATTATCGCTGTACAATCCATCATTGCTTACAAATTTAGATACTACTCGATCATCAGCAACTTTCCACCCACCAGTATCTATCCAGAATCCAGGTGAACCATGGTTGAAAATAAGACCACTGCAGACAGGAGACTATCATCGAGGGTTTCTACAAATTCTTTCACAATTAACGACGGTGGGTGAGGTGTCGTTGGTACAATTTTTAAGTATTAAAAAATGACAATTAAATTTTCATGTATAATCATTTTAATGTCTTCTTTAAAGATCGATTCGCACAAATGCGAGCTAGTGGAGATTATTTTGTGACTGTTATCGTTGATACACGATTGGACAAAATAATCGGAAGTGCAACACTTGTACTTGAACACAAATTCATTCATAGATGTTCCGTGCGCGGTCGACTTGAGGATGTAGTTGTTAACGACAATTATCGTGGAAAACAGCTTGGAAAACTGTATGAATTGAATATCATATCATCACTTAATACTAAAATTACTCTATTTTCAATTTCAGAATTGTTGTTACGGTATCGCTACTTGCTGAACGTCTTGGATGCTACAAGATGTCGCTAGATTGTAAAGATAAGCTGATTCCCTTCTACAAATCTATTGGCTATGTTTTAGAGCCTGGCAATGCAAACACAATGAACATTCGTTACGAACAATCAGCTCCAGTTTCACTTAATCAAACGTCGTCTAATGAGTTATTGGATCCTTTCAATCCATCTTGACAATTAGCCGCCGGGACTGCTATTAAAAAATCTAAACTCTAATTAAATTTCTTAGCTATTATATGTTCATTTCATTTAGCTATTCTTCTAGTTAAAGGTTAGTATAGCTTTCGGTGCGAGAGAATAAACTCATCTTTCGATTCATCTAAAAGATGATGATTCCATTTCGATGATTCAAAAAGTATCGAATAGTGTATGCTTCTGTTTAACAAAATTGTATCGTAATTCGTCGGAAATGTCGTTTCAATGACTCATCCCTCAAAACGATTTTTTGTTTGAATTCATCACAAAAACCAATGAATCGAATAATTCCTAAATGTAAGGTGAGCTAATTCTTAATCAGAGGTCATAATTTTGTCATCCCTAACATAACAAAGCTGCTTTTTAATTTATCGAAATAAAATTCGGTTTGCATCTTCTAGATCGGTGATTCTCAAACTCACCCTAGCACTGCGGCAGCGAAGCGAAATGTCTTAAGCGCTACCGTGTGTTGCCACGCACGACCCCTTTGGGAAAGATCGTTCAAGATGAATCGAAAGGCACGGGCTTTTGTACTCGCGCCGAAATGTATGTAATTCCTTATACCTTGGTGCCAGCGACGTCTGCACTAAATAGCTATTTTGACAGTACATATAAGAACATTAAGAAAAAATATTAGATTGGATTGTTTATTCTGTAGCAGTCTCTGGCACGTGATTGGATAATTTAAATGTTTTCTGTTAAATTACTTCATTACTTTGTAACTTTACTTTATGGTGAATGTATTAAATCGGTAAACTGGGTTTAGACTACAACATAATAAGAGTATTCAGACAATATATATATATATATATATATATATATATATATATATATATATATATATATATATATATATATATATATATATATATATATATATATATATATATATATATATATATATATATATATATATATATATATATATATATATATATATATATATATATATATATATATATATATATATATATATATATATATATATATATATATATATATATATATATATATATATATATATATATATATATATATATATATATATATATATATATATATATATATATATATATATATATATATATATATATATATATATATATATATATGTTTATATAAATTCTGCATTCTGTTTCTCGATCGAATTCAAGTTTTCCATAAAAAAGCAACACTTGATCGAATTACAGAATGCAAATTAATAAGAATAGGGTTAGGGCAGCACTAAAATTCGAAGTGAATGTCCCAATTTTAATCTTATCCTTTATTTATTTTTTACATAAAAATCAAAAGACAGATTGCGGTTTTAATAATAGTTTCTAATATTACTTAAAATGTTAGATTTTTTTTGGTCCATCGTAAAATGATTCTAAGTAACGTGGTAAAAATTAAAACTCATCGCTGATCAAAATAAACAAACTCACCTATACAGAGCACCGCTGACATCAAATTATGATGGTATTGATGGTGTTTAGTGTAACAAAACAAACGAAACAAAACCATTTCTTTACAGTGTATTGTTTCTGGTTCAGTATTTGACAGGTAGTTTTTTTTTGTGTCATGTTGGCACCCATTTTTTAAGATAAGTGCGCAGTATAAATTTTCTCAGAAGAAGAAACAAGTGCAAATCAACCGACGCGTGATGACGTGTTTTTTACTTGCAACGAATAAATTAATTTTATACAGTCCACTCGATTGCGTTTTATTGAATCTAAGAAACATTGGTCCTTCGAGCCGGATTCAAAAGCCGCGAGTGAACAAAAAAGTGATTTTAGAGGCATCGCTTGGATAATTTTGTTGTTTGCGTGCGAAGTGACGCGAATCGAAGAATAAAACAAGCAGTGTCGGTGAAAAAATTGATGCTTGGTTGCATATAAACCGTGACGTGATCACGGAACGAATTGATTTGTGAAAGATTGTGACATACCTTCAGGGATAGTGATTTTCGATTTCGACGCTGTTGACGCCATGTTGGAAAAATGGGAAGCAGTGAATTGATTCCATGAGCGCATGGAAAAAGTTTGAATCGTGCAAAAGGTCATGCTTGTGAAGTGATCGGTAGAAATAGAAGTGAAAAAACTGTTTGATAAAACGAGTGCCGAAATATCTTGACGCATAATGATGCTAAGATCCGGTGGAAAAAAAGTTGATTTTCAATGCCGTTCCGTCTCCATTAGCAAAAGTTCGCCAGTGTTGTCAGTGCATGAGCAACGTGAAGAACAAGAAACACAGAAAAATAAAATAAAGATGGAAGAAAGTGTAGATGCGCTGAGCCGTTGTTGTCGTGTGGCGCAGGCAAAGGTGACGCGAATAAGGAGAGTCATTGAATTGGCAAATGTTGATCATCGAAAATTCAGTGTTCATGCGCTGAGTCTTTATCTTAAAACGACTGACTCAGCATACGACGAGTTTAACGATTTTCATAATCGCATCTGCCTTGCGGATCCAGCAAAAGCGGGTGAGTTCGAACCAGTTTTTCTCGAATTTGAGGAGTTATATGAATTTACACGAATCGCTCTATGTGAGATGTTGCAAGCATATGAGGACGAAAAAACAGCCGCCGATAAAGCTATAGCTGTTGCTGGTAGGGGGAGCAGTGGCAGCACTCAACCAGGCAGCAGTGGTATGAATTTTCCAATGGCATTCCCACAAACGACTGTCCTACAACAAACAGCACTTCCTGTCTTTGATGGTCGGTATGAGAATTGGTTTAAGTTTAAGCAGATGTTTTGTGATATCGCCGATAAATGCACCGCGGATTCCGCAGCGACCAAACTACACTATCTCGACAAGGCATTGATCGGGAAAGCACATGGGGCTATTGATCAACAGATTATAAGGGATAATGACTACGAAGGTGCATGGAGGTCGCTTACTGAACAATTCGAAAACCTTCCCGCGTTGATAAATGAAACAATAGCTAGATTATTGAACTTGAAACCCATGACTTTGGAATCATTCTCTCAGTTGAAAACGCTGACCGATGATGTCGAGAAATGCGTAAGTTCTCTAGCATATCATGATCTAAAAATGGACAAACTATCTGAGGCAATGATTACGAATTTGACTGCTTCTAGATTGGACGAAAACACGCGAAAGGTATGGGAATCAAGTGTAAAACGTAAAAGTTTGCCTTCGTACAAAGACATGATTGCTGTATTACGGAATCAGCAGTCCGTATTGGAACGATGCGAAAAGGCGAAACCAGCACAGAAGAATCGTTATCAAAATCCTAGGTCTCGATCTGAGAATTATTCCGGTTCTAGTAAAGCTCACACGAGTACAGTGGGTAGGACTGACGACAGCTGTTTGGTATGCGATGAGAATCACGATATTGAGAGTTGTGACTGGTTCAGAAAGCTAAACGTAAATGCTCGATATAATAGAGCACGACAGATTGGGCTTTGTTTTACTTGTCTGAAAAAAGGTCATAGAACAGCAGATTGCAATTCTGAGAAAAAATATTCAATGTGTTCTCGAACGCACAATGTGCTGTTGCATCCTGAAGACAAGAATTCCCAAAATAAGGATATGAATATCAACGAAGAATCTACTAAGCGAGTGGATATTCCGACACCGACTGCAACGACATGCACTGTGTCTTGCAGCTCTAGTGAAACAACAACACAAATATTATTAGCAACTGCGATTGTTGATGTTTTGGATGTAAATGGATTGGAGCACAAATGTCGAGTGTTATTGGACTCGGGTGCCATGGCAAACTTCATGTCACAACGATTTGTGGATCTTCTGAGTCTAAAGAGGAAGTCGGCGAATGTTCCTGTGGTAGGAGTCAATGGGATGAAAACATTGGTGAAATTTAAAGTTCATGCGAAAGTTCGGTCAAGAACGTCAAACCACACTTTCTGCCTGGATTACTTGATTGTTCCAAAAGTTACTGGAACATTGCCTACTGCTAGAGTGGAGATTCAAAACTGGCCAATACCGCATAACTTGGCGTTGGCAGATCCATATTTCCATGAACCGAGCCGTATCGATCTGTTAATAGGTGCTGAAATGTTTTACGATTTATTGTACCAGGATAAGATTAACATGTCTGTGGACCTGCCGGTGCTACAAGACAGTTCATTAGGATGGCTAGTATCGGGGCGCGTAGCTGATTCGAAACTGATTTCCACTGTTCGTATGTGTCATGCAGTGTCCAAGGAGTCGTCTGAACAAGAATTGACTGAAATGTTGAAGCGGTTTTGGTTGATTGATGAACAGAGTCATTCTGTGTTGGATCAAGGAGAGGATGAAGAGTGTGAGCGACATTTCATTCAAACACATCAACGCAGCGAAAGTGGTCGCTACACCGTACGACTACCGTTTCGAGAGAGTATCGGCGAACTTGGAGATTCCAAAGCAGTAGCAGAAAAGAGATTCACGCAGTTAGAACGCAGATTTGATAGGAATCCAATAATGAAACAGCAATATAAGGCATTCATTGACGAATACATCGCTCTGGGTCATGCTCGAATTATTGATGAAAAATGTGACGACGAAAGCAAGGGATATTTCCTACCGCATCATTGTGTGCTTAAGCCAGAAAGTTCCACGACAAAATTAAGGGTAGTATTCGATGCATCATCAATGAGCTCTACGAATCTGTCGCTGAATGATGTTATGATGACAGGACCCACAGTGCAACCCACGTTGTTTGATATTGTTTTGAGATTTCGTATGTATCGCCAAGTTCAGGTCCACAAAGACGATTGCAAATATCAGAAAATTCTGTGGAGAGACGATAGAACTGAACCATTAAGAACAATTGAATTACAAACTGTCACGTATGGAACATCGGCAGCCCCGTTCTTGGCCACCAGATCCCTGAACCAACTGGCGATTGACGAACAGATGAATTATCCCGAAGCTAGTAGCAAGGCATTGAAAAGCTTCTATGTAGACGACGTACTGACAGGATCGGATGATCTGGAAGAGGCGAAGAAGCTACAACGTGACTTAACTGAAATGTTAATGCGAGGAGGTTTTGAGCTACGAAAGTGGTGCGCCAACAATGCTGCTATCTTGGATGAGATTCCCGTTGAATTTTGTGAGAAACAACTTGATTTTGAAAACCATGATGTGAATGGTGTCATCAAAACACTCGGATTGTTATGGAATCCAGTTGATGACGTGTTTGTATTTCATGCGAAGCCTATGGATGATTCCTTTAAATCTTTCACAAAACGTCAAATAATGTCGGAAATCGCACGATTGTTCGATCCTCTCGGATTACTAGCACCAGTTGTGGTGATAGGAAAACTCGTAATGCAGCAACTTTGGAAGGAGGAAATCAATTGGGATGACATCGTCTCTGGTGAACCGTTGAACGTGTGGAGAAAATTCAGGTCGGAGCTGTGTGCTATTAGTGAATTGAAGATTCCGAGAAACGTCACAGTGAGTGGCACAGCACAACATGAAATTCATGGGTTTGCGGATGCATCCATGAAGGCATACGGTAGTTGTATATATTTGAGAAGTGTGAGAAAAGATGGATCTGCTGAATTGAGATTATTGTGTGGCAAATCAAGGGTTGCGCCCTTGAAGGAATTAAAGCGAAAACAAAAGGGAGAATCGGATCCAACTGAAATGACAATACCTCGCTTGGAGCTTTGCGCAGCAAACCTTCTAGCCGAGCAAGTGACAAAGGTAATGCCTGCAATAGACGTGACCATAAGTGACACAGTGCTTTGGTCGGATTCAAAAATTGTATTGTCATGGATTGCAAATCTGAAGCCTGAATCACCAATTTTTGTGCGCAACCGGATTTCCAACATTCGACAGTTAACATGTACATATAAATGGAACTATGTGCCGACTACTATGAACCCAGCCGATCTTATCTCGCGTGGGATTTATCCGGCGACATTAACTTCTACAGACTTATGGTGGAGAGGCCCAAACTTTCTGCACACTTGCGAGACAAAACCGTCATATTACAATCATGAAATCCCAATGGAAGTTGAATCAGGCGAACTTCTCAAAATGGGATCATCTACGTTGATGGTGGCAACAGCCGTTTCAGAAAATGATTTAACGAGTGTAATTTCTAGATACGGTGATTTTCGTAAGCTAGAACGAGTATTTGCATATGTTGCCAGATTCGTCCATAACTGTAGACGACCAGCAGATCAGCGACGAGGTGGTGGTTTAACTATAAAGGAGTTTCGTGAGTCACAGTTATCTTTAATAAGGGCAGTTCAACTAACGGAGTTTAAAGACGAAATCAACTGTATTCTTAAAGGCTTACCAGTTAGCGGAACATTACGAAACATCAATCCAATATTTGATAAAGATTTGAGGCTTTTGAAAGTTGGTGGTCGATTACGATTTTCTAACTTATCAATTGATCAGAAACATCCTCTGATTCTACCCGAAAGGCATCATTTGACAGAATTACTGATCATTACCTTGCACCGTGAAAACTTGCATGTTGGATTGAACGGGTTACTTGCAATATTAAGGCAGAAATATTGGCCAGTGAAGGCTAAACGATGTATTTCTCGCATATTGAAGAGGTGTGTTCGGTGCTTTCGTGTAAATCCAAGGAATGTTCAACAGTTTATGGGTGATTTGCCGAGTTGCCGTGTAACACCCGCTCTGCCATTTATGAGAACTGGGGTGGACTACGCCGGTCCCATTTTTCTAAAGCAAGGACGATCCAAGGCACCATTGAAGGGATACATAGCACTTTTCGTCTGCATGACTACAAAGGCATTGCATCTTGAATTAGTGTCTTCATTATCAACTGATACGTTTTTAGGAGCTATGTAGAGCTGTTGGCAGACGAGGAAACGTTTCTGAGATATTTTCGGACAATGGCAAAAACTTTGTCGGCGCTGAACGCCAGCTGAAGGAACTTCGTCAGCTTCTTTCGTCACAGTCTCTGAAAATGAAAATTGATTCATTTTGCCAAGTACGAGGTATTTCTTGGCATTTTATACCTCCAAGGGCACCACATCAAGGAGGTCTTTGGGAAGCAGGCGTTAAAAGCGCAAAATATCATCTATATCGTGTATTGAAAGAAGCTCATTTAACCTACGAAGAGATGAGCACTCTTCTTGTGCAAATTGAGGCAATCCTAAATTCGCGACCACTCTGTCCGCAATCAGATGACCCATTAGATTATGACGCATTAAGTCCCGCACATTTTCTGATTGGGCGAGAGTTGACAGCAATCGCAGAGCCCTTTTATACAGAGCTGGCAGAAAACCGACTATCGAGATACCAATTAGTTCAAAAATACAAACAGTGTTTTTGGCGACGTTGGTCTAATGAATATATTACGACACTTCAAATTAGAGGAAAATGGAATAAAACACCCACTGCAATTCGAAACGACTTTTGTAATCCTGAAGGAGGACGATGCACCACCGATGACCTGGCAACTAGGCCGAATTATTGAAGTCTACCCAGGAAATGACGGAATCATCAGAGTAGTAAAGGTTCGAACCAGTCGAGGGAACTACGTGAGACCGACAACCAAAATAGCCATCTTACCAATAGAAGACAATGATTAGCTAAAGTTTTGAGACTTACTCAACAGGGGGAGGATGTTTAGTGTAACAAAACAAACGAAACAAAACCATTTCTTTACAGTGTATTGTCCCTGGTTCAGTATTTGACAGGTAGTTTTTTTTTTGTGTCATGTTGGCACCCATTTTTTAAGATAAGTGCGCAGTATAAATTTTCTCAGAAGAAGAAACAAGTGCAAATCAACCGACGCGTGATGACGTGTTTTTTACTTGCAACGAATAAATTAATTTTATACAGTCCACTTGATTGCGTTTTATTGAATCTAAGAAACAGATGGTATCAGTATTGATTTCATAGCATTTAACTGTTGGAAATGGAGATCTAGTTGGCGATGCAGAATAATAGCAACCTTAGATTTATAATTATGTTCAATAAAATTTCATCCCAAGTTTGTCTACTGCCAAGCATAGACGTTCTTTTCTCTTGATTAGAAAAACCTGTATATTACAATTACTCATCCAAGAGGTTATGGGCCCAGCAGATATTCATGGTGGAATGATCTGGAATCGCAAAACTGACCAACGGAAACTATGAAACCTGGAAGCTAGAGGTGGAGTTCCTACTGGTGAGAGAAGGTTTATGGAAATATATTGTTCCTGGAATAAAACCGGAAGAGGTTGAAAACGGAGCGAATGCGGCAGTGCTTGAAGCTTGGGACGAAGGTGACCACAAAGCACGTGCTACAATCGGGTTACTTTTAACCAGGAGTCAGCATGGTCATATCCGGGAAATGAGAACTGCTAAAGATCTATGGGAGAATTTACGTAAGCAACACGAAAAGATGTCACTGACTTCTAAGGTCCATTTACCGGAGCGGATTTGTGATCTCAAGTTCCAAGAAGGAGATGACATTGAAAATCACTTGGCGGAATTTAAAAATTTGTTCGAGAAATTAGCCAACGCAGGGACGAATATCGACGAAAATGTGCAAGTGATCCTAGTTTTTCGCAGTCTACCAAGTACGTTTGATGCGTTAACCACTACTTTAGAAAACCGGTCGGAGGTGGAGCTTACGTTAGCACTTGTGAAAGATAAAATCATCAGCGATGTGCAGAAGCGCAAAAACGTGATTCCGACGGATTCAGCGGTATTAAAAGTGGACGGAAAACTGAAGGCTATCGTGTGCCACCATTGTCAAAAGGTTGGCCATAAGAAGCTTGATTGTATATTATGGCACAAGCAGAATCCCAGTGAAAATTTTCGAAGTCAACAATCAGTTGCTTTGGATACCAAGAAGGCTACCAAGCAACGAGCAAAGGCAAACAAAACAGTATCAACTGAAGAAAGTTTTGTGTTCAGTGCACGAGAAGGACCAGTTATGAAATGGATCGTGGACTCTGGTGCGAGTTCGCACATGTGTGCCAATGTCGATTTTTTCATATCCATGAATAGTTCTCACGAAGGTGTTCCAAATTTAGTAACAGTTGCTGATGGGAAAAAAGCTGCAGTAAAAGGTATTGGTAAATGTCGGATACATTGTTTCGGACATGACAATGAAGAAAAAGCCATACTGTTTACGGATGTCCTGTACGTTCCGGATTTGGACATGAACTTAGTCTCAGTTGGTAAACTTGTCCAAAAAGGTGCTACTGTGGAGTTTAACGAAAATGGATGTACAATTTCAAGTGGAAACCGGATTGCTGCTGTAGCCAGCCGTTGTAACGGTCTGTATCATCTTTAAATGAGAGAGCACGCAGGTACGGTTAGAGAACACTGCAACGAAACTAGTTGTTTACATGATTGGCATCGTAAACTTGGTCATCGAGACATCAAAGCCATAGAAGAACTAGAACGACTGAGTTTGGCTACTGGTATTAATATAAAAAGATGTGGTAAAGTTCTGCCTTGTGAAACTTGTTTACAAGGCAAGATGGCACGGTTATCTTTTCCGAAGAAAGCGAAGAAAAGTTCAAATTCTGTAATGGATCTGGTACATAGCGATCTGTGCGGACCAATGCGGACAGCTACACCTGGTGGACGTCGTTATTTCCTGACATTAATCGATGATCATAGTCGATATACTACAGTCTATCTGTTGCAGAATAAGTCTTCAACATTAGAGGCAATTTAAGATTATGTACAGAAAATGAAAACTCAATTTGGCAAATCGCCGAAAGTGCTAAGATCAGACCAGGGAGGAGAATATCGAAGCTTAAAGTTGATGGAATTCCTCAAGTTTGAAGGTATTCTACAACAGTTTACGGCAGAAAAACTTGTTTTTGTTGGATATTCATCACAACATAAAGCGTGGCTTTTCATCAATATGAAGACGAACGCGTTAACAATTAGTCGAGACGCTAGATTTCTGCGTTAGTAAAGAACGATGTCGATACGATTCAAAATGAAGAAGTGTCTTTCATTCCGCTATCTCTATTCGATTCAAACTTTAGCGAGAATCAAAGTGAAATAAAGCAGTCTGAGCCAGTAATCGAAGACGTCAATCTTGAAACGAATGAAAATTCGAATGATTTCGAGGATAACGCAGATGATAGTGAATATGAGGATGCTGACTGTGATGAAGATGTACCAGAAGTAGAATCAATTCCCAACGAACCACGCCGATCGACTAGAATAACTAAAGGCATTCCTCCCAATCATTATTATGCTGAAGGAAGACTAGCAAATAGCATTGATGAACCACGTAACTATCAAGAAGCAGTGGTTAGTCTAAAAGCAGATGTATGGAAGCAGGCTATGCAAGATGAGTTGCGGTCAATGCGCGAGAATAACGTTTGGCAGTTAACTACGTTACCGCCTGGCAAGAAAACTATTGGGTGTCACTGGATTTTCAAAAAAGGTGGACAATAACGGCAATGTTATTAGATACAAGGCGCGTCTGGTTGCGCAAGGATTTACACAAAAATTTGGAGTAGACTACGATGAAGTTTTTGCTCCAGTCGTGAAGCCATTAACATTTCGAGTGCTGTTTTTTATTGAATGCCAGAGAAATTTATTGATCAAACATATTGATGTTAGAACAGCTTACCTCAACGGAGATCTTCAAGAGACGATTTACATGCGTCTCCCGCCAGGATATGAAGCAGATGGTAAACTTTGTCGTTTGCGAAAGGGATTGTATGGATTAAAACAAGCCGCTCGTATTTGGAATCAGAAATTGGACAATACACTCATCAATATGGGGTTTACGCCATCGAAAAACGACAGTTGTCTTTACGTCAGGAGGAGTAACGGTACATATACCTTCATTGCTGTTTATGTTGACGATTTTGTTATTGTATGCCAGACTGAACATGAGTACGATGAGATCAATAAGCAGCTGAACCAGCATTTTATAGTAACGTCTTTGAGAGACATCAAGTTTTTTCTTGGTATTCAAGTTATACGGTCAAACACAAAATATATCGCACTGAACCAGAAATCATATATTCAGAAGCTCTTGACTCGTTTTGGTATGGAAGATGTAAAACCATCAGCCATTCCATTGGATCCTGGCCACTTACAACCAAAGGAGGAGATAGCACTACCCAATAATCACCAGTATGCTAGCCTGATTGGTGGGTTGTTGTATGTTGCCATGTGTACTCGTCCTGATATTGCTGTGGCAGTTTCGATTCTGGGTAGAAAAACCAGTTGTCCATCGCAGGCTGATTGGGTTGAGGCTAAACGTGTTTTGCGATACCTCAAAGGAACTATTGAACATGAACTCATTCTAGGAGTAGATTCTACAAAATTGGAAGTATTTGTTGATGCTGATTGGGCTGGAGACACCAAAGATCGCAAGTCAACTACAGGTTATTTGATTCGGTATGCAGGTGGTATAATAGGATGGTGTTCCCGGAAGCAAGATTGTGTAACACTGAGCAGTTCAGAAGCGGAGTATGTTGCAATAACCGAAAGCTGTAAGGAGTTATCCTGGATATTACGCCTATTCAACGATTTAGACATCAAAACTCAGCTACCAATTACATTGCATGAAGATAATCAAAGCTCGATCAAGCAATTAGAATCGAATTCTAGTGAGCGACGTTCTAAGCACGTTGACACACGATTTCACTACGCTCGTCAACTGAAGCAGCAGGGAATTATCAATCCGCAATATCTCTCTACAAACGAAATGATTGCAGATATGATGACGAAACCTTTGTCTCGTGTCAAACAAGCGAGATTCCGTACTGCAGCTATGATTCTTTCATCGAGGAGGAGCGTTGGAAATGGAGATCTAGTTGGCGATGCAGAATAATAGCAACCTTAGATTTATAATTATGTTCAATAAAATTTCATTCCAAGTTTGACTATTGCCAAGCATAGACGTTTTTTTCTCTTGATTAGAAAAACCTGTCTATTACAATTACTCATCCAAGATTAACCACAAACGAATTTCCAGACATGACAGTCACGATCTTTTTTTGGCGCACATCTACGGTCCTCCATGAAACTGGCACCAATGGAGATAAATTGGTTGCACTGCTGAGTTCCCATCATAACAGTTCGGCTGAAAAGTTCGTATCGTTTAATAGAAACACACATTTTTTTGCCAAAATTCGTTTTTATTATTCAACATAATTGCCATCAGAGGCGATACAGCGATTATAGCGATCTTCCAACCATTTTTGTAGTACGATTTGTCCTTTGCCTCAAAATAGGCCTCAGTTTCAGCGATTACCTCTTTATTGCTTCTAAATTTTTTACCAGCGAGCATTCTCTTGAGGTCTGAGAACAGGAAAAAGTCACTGGGGGCCAAATCTGGAGAATACGGTGGATAAGGGAGCAATTCGAAGCCCAATTCGTTCAATTTCAGCATGGTTTTCATCGACTTGTGACACGGTGCATTGTCTTGATGAAACAAAACTTTTTTCTTCTTCAAATGAGGCCGTTTTTTTGAAATTTCGTCCTTCAAACGTTCTAATAACGCTATATAATAGTCACTGTTGATGGTTTTTCCCTTTTCAAAGTAGTCGATGAAAATTATACCATGCGAATCCCAAAATACAGACGCCATAACCTTACCGCACAGACTAACAGACATGACACTATGAGTAAATTATTATTAAAAAAAAATTTCGTCATGCACTAGTTCCACCTATATTGAACTGCGCGAACTATCTACTATCGGTACATCCCTTGTGTTATGTAAAATTTTTGTTACTAGTTGGTTCCCCCTCGCTTGTCAACACCGATCAGCTGCTTGCAAGGATGCCTGATTTCATCATAATATTTGAAAATGAATCGTCACAATAAATTATTGGATTACATTGATAATATATTTAACTTTTTTAGCGACGTTGGAAGGTAACCAATTATTTTTCTCAACGTTGTTCATCTAGACTATTTTTTATTGTGTTGGTAATTTTCACCCGAAATAAAGTGGCGGCAGACCAGAAACAAGTAAATATTTTAACAAAACGGGTTCGATTTTGTATTGCGATGGAGGATAAGAAGTAGGCACAATTATGTATATAGGTATGAATATAGGCAATATGTTTTAAATCCGAGATTAAATCTGTATCCTGCATGAAATTCGCATGGACGTATACAAATCAATACATTACAGGTAATTCTGTATGAATGGCAACTCTGTTGGTAAATGAAAAAAATAAACACAGTCTAGATGACAGACAGGATGTTTTTGATAGGGTAACGTGGCGCCATCATGACATATGCGAGTACTGTCCCAACTAAAGGAATACTCGAAATGACCGTTAAAATGATTGAAGAATCTAATTTGAGTGTCCTGTCTGTTAATCTGTGCTTACCGGCCGATTGTTGAGTCTTTCCACGCTTTGGGTTCGGTTCATCGCGTGCAGTCCACTCAGCTGACTGTCGATTGGACTCCGGAGTGAAGTGATGGAGCCATGTTTCGTCCATTGTTATATATCGACGAAAAAAATCGGTTAAATAATAATAGATAAATAATAGACATAATGAAGACATGTACGTGCTTATAAATATTTTTTTAAAAATGTGGTTCGTTCCCGGTACCTTCTGAAATGACCGCACTCACCGCTTGGTGGAGCGCGAGATTAATTGCATTGTTATCATTTCAACCAAAGTGTGCCATAAAATCTCAATACATACAAATCAGCTACCGAATCTAAAGGGTTCTCACGGTTTGACATTTGCTTGCATTATGAATGTAACAGATCGGCTGAAAAGTTCGTATCGTTTCTATGAGAGGGCGCCACTAGAATTAAATCCATACCATTTTCAGTAAGGACCTACCTTCAAAAGATACGTGTATAAATTTGACAGCTGTCTGATTATTAGTTTGTGAGATATTGCATTTTGAGTGAAGCTACTTTTGTTATTGTGAAAAAAATGGAAAAAAAAGGAATTTCGTGTGTTGATGAAACACTACTTTTTGATGAAAAAAAGTGCCGCCGATACCAAAAAATGGCTTGATGAGTGTTATCCAGACTCTGCACCGGCCGAAGCAACAGTTCGTAAATGGTTTGCAAAATTTCGTACTGGTCATATGAGCACCGAAGACGATGAACGCAGTGGACGTCCAAAAGAGGCTGTTACCGATGAAAACGTGAAAAAAATCCACAAAATGATTTTCAATGACCGTAAAGTGAAGTTGATCGAGATAGCTGACACCCTAAAGATATCAAAGGACATATTATTCACGAATATTTGGATATGAGAAAGCTTTGTGCAGAATGGGTGCCGCGTGAGCTCACAATCGATCAAAAACAACAACGAATTGATGATTCTGAGCAGTGTTTGGAGCTACGATACGATACGTACTTTTCAGCCGAACTGTTATGTTCGAGAAAGTTGTATAGTTTTTAAAGATGAAAAACTTTGTATATTATGAAAAACTTATATAAATTGAAAATATATGTTTTCTTACAAAAACTGGTTTTTGGGCACCCTTTTCAGAAAATACATCATATCTTGAATTACACTCAAGTTACGGGAATAGTAGCTTCAGCAAACTTTTTTGAAATAACTTTCTGCACAACTTTGTCGAAGTAACTTAGCCTCTATGTTGGCCCTGAGCTAAAATAAAATGTTTATCTCACTTTTAGGGGGATTAATCACAAAAATAAAATTTGCCAAAAGATAGCGTCTATCATTCTGAGCAACTTTGCTGAAGATACTGTACCTCAAAAACCACGATCCTATGAGTTATCAATTAAGAGCGTGAAATTGCGCTTTTGAACCATTGTGCAAGCCTAAGCTGCAATATAAAAGAAATCTCGGTATTTTGCTGCATGTCGAGTAGATCTTGGAACTTGGAAAATCAATTAAATTATTATTAAGAATACATTCAATTTTTATAATCATATCTTACGAAGCATTAAAGTGAATGGAAGTAACAAAATATTTTGTGTGATATGTTTACAAAGGTTTACTTCCTTCCGAACTTGTATTAATACTATGGTATTTTACCGTCATTTTCAAATGTTTATCGACGTTTATTAAAGGAGGGTCAACCAAATTACACTATTACTTCACTGGTTCACGATTACTGATCCGACATTTTTCGATGGATCGTATGGGATATTGTAATCTTGAGTTTATCTTTGGTTAAACGCTTTGTCTCGTCAATGTCACCTACGTTCAATTAAGTCATCTTATCATCAACTATTGCGCAAAGCTAAGTCATCGTTATTACCATAAGCATCATTCATGAGCTGAGAATCGTACTGTGAAACCGAAGGTTTCCGGCCGATAACAACTCCGGCAATGTCAATGTCATTTATGAAGTCACGGCTCAAGAGAACATTAACTTCTTCCGAAATAGTGTCGTTTGGTACGACAATAAGTCACGTACCAAAAACGCGAATTCCTACAATGATTGAACTTTTAAATGATTCGTGCATTCTTAAGCGCGCGCCGTTAATTCCAATAGTCTCTCCCAATGGTACTTTAAAAGAATAGTCAAAATCAGATGGCAAAATTGAACTTTTTATCAAACTCACCGGAGATCCTAGGCCTAAAAGAATCTCAACCGGACTACACCGGCTTCCGAAAATAATAGTTGCCGCTCTTCAATTTTCTTCGTTTATGTGTAGAAAATAAGGGTTGGTGATGACGTTAGAATTCGTCGATTGATTGTTTTCTTGCATAAACCGAACTTGAGCCGGTTCAGCCGTTGATTTTTCTGTTGTTGACTTTGAGATGACCTACTTTACCACATTTGGTGCAACGAGGTTTCTTCTGAGGCAGTTTTTCGTGTTATCTTTTTGCACCCGTGAAATGGTGGTTCGTTCAACGTTGTATCAGGAACTGACAACAGTTCTCCAACGTAGATAACGTTATGAGCAAGCAATGAGATCATCAACCTTCGATAACTTCGAAATCAGATGTTCTTGCAGTTTTTCATCGGTGATGTTTCGAATAACATAGGAAATGACAGCTTCTTCCGATAAGCGACCTTCTTTAGCAATACGTTGCATATCGTAAACGTAACTTTCTTTGTCTTCTCCTTTCGCGCGTATTCGTTTTGCCATTTGGAGGTGTACATCGGCTTCATTCAAACGGCTTGGAAATGCTCTGTAAATTGACGTTTTGAAGCATTTCCACGTAAGCGTAGCTTCCTCCTTTGCATCAAACCACTTTTTCGCTGTTCCGGTCAGTGTTGGATGTGCGTAATGTAAACAAGATCGGTCTGACCATTCGTACACTATAGCATAACCATCAATTTTCTTGTTCCAACCGTTGCTGCTCCCTTCTTTGCCGCTAAATGGCGGAACTAATCGCACGACTTCCAGCGGGTGGAGGTTTTAGAATCGGATGACGTACACGGGCTCTATGATTCTCACTTGTAACCAAGGCGGTGGTTACACGGGAAGTGTAAATTTTGTATCCAATCTTGAACTCGGTCGTGCGAAGGAAACGACCCTACTGAGTTAAGATGGGACACTTTTAACTTGAAGCAAATTGGAAGTCTGTCAAGTCACGGTAGAAACTTCTTTGAACGGTTAAACCCGCTGCCTTCGTACAAACTCCACTAAGGAGTGAGTATAGAACGGAAGCTTGGAAAAAACACGTTCTAGAACTATCTGAGCGAGAGGATCAACGAGGATGAATAATTCCTGAACTCCGTGCGCAAATCAATTGATTATTGCAACGAACGTTAGAAATCTTCAAAACTGAAGAACTATCGTCAGATTGCCAAGAAGGGATTTTCGAAGTAGTGACTACGAGAACACTCTTCCAAGGAATGCTTGACTTTATTCAATTTTCTTGGGTTTTTATACAAGTTTTCAGCTTACATATCTAATAACAAATTCTACTAATCGCGTATGATAAAATGAGAAGGGATGAATCCAACTTTTATTGCACCTCTTGCTGATATAACCTATGCTCAAAACGTTATCTGCGCCAGAATGTCTGGCCTACTCGATCGGTGCTTTATCTTTTATTTATTTAGGTTTCCTGCTTTACCTGGTAAGAAAATTCTTCTGATGCGTTACATTACCCCTTCCGTAAATCTACCTACTCGATTTACCTTTCTAAGAATTTTATTACATAATTGTTTTAAAGAATTTAATTTCAAAATTTTAGTGCTATATTTTCTAAACTGATCACTTATTTCAAACTTATAGTCTCGGATATATACGTCCAGAAGTAACCGGTGTAGCTGATTCTTCGACGAGTATTGCTGTCTCCTGGATGTCTCTTGTAGTATTGTTGGTAGATGCTCCATCTTTTGGGTCAACAGAGATGACCCTCATTTGTCGTACTGCATTACGATGCGATATCAATGTAGTTAGCGAGTCCCAAAAAGATGCTAGTAGTTGCCATCCGAATCCATATATATCGTATATGATTCTTCCATGCACGATTGTGTCGATGACGAATTTTACTAATCGACCAATCATGTATAATCCAATTGCAGTTGAAGTGATGTTTCCAAGCCAAGTAGACCAAGACATGATTTTCATCCAATATCTTGTTATTGCACTGTCGATTATATCTCCGGAAACTAGTGCTCCGAAATTGAAGCCTTGTTCATTCGGTTGTTGTCCCAGCAATACCTTATGTAAAACATTTGTTGCTACTCTGCGATCGCCTTGCTCGTAAATCATATTTCGCATTTTTTGAAGACTATCAGCGTCGTAAACACCACTTTGCATCAGATTTGGTAGTGGTGTATAAGACCAAGTTGTAACGATATCCGAAGTTAATTTTTCTGGTGGTACTGTTTCTCGTAATCGTCCGTCAGCTGTGTACCACTTTCCACCGAACATAAACTTTGCTGGTAGTAATGGTGTACAATCTATTTCAATTCCACGGTTTTGAAGTATGCGTGTAACTGGTGCCAAAAACATTGATTTATTGTTGTAATCAACTGGAATCTCTTGAAAGCATCGAGATTCTAATCGTGGAGTCACATACACTGGTTTGCATTCAATAACGTGCAGCACTTCACCAGCTACAACAGCAGTGTATCCTGATCTCTTAATAATACTGGAAACAAACTCTGTTGGATTGATTCTTGCTAACGTTAGTTTGGTTTCCATAAGTGCCTTATCCAACTTGCACATTTCGGTCATTACTGAATTGTAGACGTCATCCAACTTTTGGCCAATGTAATTTTCCACGAAGGTTATTTTTGAATTGAAGTATGTGAACAAATCGTTATTAGCTGCCGATGTAGGTTTTCTAACGAATGGAGACCTAATATCTGATAGCTCCATAATCAATATCCTTGGATGATCAGTCTTGAAACCTATATGTCCACATATCTGTGTTTTCTCTTTAGTTTTAATCGAGAATAAATGTTTTTCCGATATTGTGCTGTATACTATAACTTCTCCCATGGATTTAATTTGATTATTTTTTGTTTTATTAACCAATCCTTCGAATATTACTTCAAATTCGCTGTCTTCACATCGTCGATTCATATCAACATCCCATGTTAGATATCCTTCCTCAGCGTCCAAGCATCGTCCGTGAGCAAAAGAACAAGTTAGACCACCTTTTAGCAAAATTTGATTACTCTCAACATCCACTGTTGCCGTATAGTCATAAAGTGAAATAGCATATTCATAGTAAACTAGAGCTCCTGTCCATGTATAGAATTTGGTTCTGTAAATTCCTCCATCACAAGAGCTTCCAAATACTCTCCTATTATCAATTCTTCTCCTCTAGTTGTACTGTTTAATTGCAGCTCTTGGATTAATACGTTATCGGCTAATGTCACGGTACCACTGATATGAGCCTTTCTGCATTCTTCAGATGTGAATTCCTTCACTATGTAAACAAATCCATGTTGATAATCAGAAGTGTGGGAATGCATCCCACAATGTCGAATAGATCTCTTTATAATCACCTTGCATTGAAACACCTTTGTTTCAATTTTTGATACTCTTTGCAGCATTTGTATTCGAAGTTCAGTTGTTGTAAGGTTATTAGTTGTAGGCAAACAAGATGCTACATCCATTAGAGAATATGTAGTCATATTAACGTCGATGTTCGCACAGTCATAGGCAATTAATCCATGTGATGCTGTGCCCATAACACTACATGCCAGGAACAATATTGCCATTATTCCTATTTGTATTAAACTTAACGGTTTTATGACATTTGTGTTCCAACTGATCTTACGTCTCGATTCATTGTCTTTAGTGTAATCTGCTTGCACCTTGACATTCGTGGTGTTTGCAGACAACATATTATTATACCATGTACAAGGATTAATTTTTTGCACTTTGTTGATTGGATTTGATTGATAATTGATAACCTTGCGTTTTGTATTTATACGTTCACTGTTATCTTGATGTATTCCAACGAACATGGTATTTTTGTCTTTTGATGGAGTATTTTCTTGGTTATTTTCTTTCCGTATGTTTAATACTGTTACCTTTGTCGCCGGTCGTTTGCTTATTTGAACTTGCTCGAAATCGTAGCTAAACTTATCCTCCCGATTGAGGATATTTCGTATTGTTATTCTATTTAACACCTGTTTAGTCTGTAAGCCAACATCATTGACTTCTGCTTTACTTGCCAAAGTGACAACATTTCCCATTTCTTGGTAAATAATTTCCTCGTGTTGGAATTTATATAGCTGAATCACAAAGATAGCATAATTGTCGTAAGCGCCCAAATTTAATACAAACATATGCGTTGTAGCTGTTGTTGCCGGACTTCCGTTATCACCAACAAGCACGGTTATTTTGTATGGTGCCTTAAATTCTTGATAAGGCCTTGCGTGGAGATAGATCAGTCTTCTATCTGGTAATATTCCGAAGATTTGGTGGATGCATTCATCCCAACTTGATTTTGCAGTTTTATATTTATTATCGTTTTCCAATGTAGTATATTTGAAGCCAACGTTGTTCATTGTATTTTTATAAATGACATGAAAATCTTTGTTTTCAAAACCAACTAAACTATCGTTATCATTTGGTACCTCAACTGAAATTGTTTGATACGAGGATAACGTAAGAATGCCTCTATTCACTTGAATTGTTTCGTTATCCAAGGGTGAAGTTGAGCTGAGATGTTCTCTGTTACTAATCATACTAGCTCCTATCATAGATCCATAAATTTTCCCAGAATCTTTGTTGTTAGCATATGCTGCATGCGAAGGCAATTTAATTTCTTTATTTTCCGCTTGGGATAGTTGTATTATGTTAGATACTAACTCTGGTGAACTTTCGTTCACATCGTTGCCGTCAATGTTGTCTCTAACGTGACCGTATGCGAAAAGATCCCAACTCATTATTTTTGGATCGTTTAACTTTGTATTATGATCTACACTACTAACTTCTCTGTGACTAATCATGGGCGGATTGTCATTGACGTTGATTTTGTTAACTAGTTTCTTTGCAATGTTGCCATCTCGTTCAGGGGCACTAATCGGAAATTCACACGAATTGTATGTCTCGTACTTCTGCTCATCGTTGTTACAAGCTTTATCTTTATTAGATCGTTTTTCGACCTCGTTGATTCTTTTGTTGTTTTCATCAAGAGTATGTTTTAACATCGCGTTATTACCAACCTCCTGATCCGTTGGAGAAATATTTTTAAATTTCCATAATTCTTCATATCTGCCATTTTTAAGTTTAATGATTTCTTCAGGTAACTTTTGTGACTCTTCTTTCTCTTGTGGCTCCGGTGTATTAACCACATTGTTAAGACCAAAATCGTCAAATACGAATCGCGCAGTGCAGTCGAATTTATTATTTTTCTCAAAGTTGTTTTGGGGGTGAGACAGGTCCGAAAACACTTTATTGTTATCTTTCTTTATTTTTGTGAACTCACATAAGAGTTTCTCATGCACCAAATCCTGAATACCAAAACGCTCTTCTAGCCTTTCTAGAATCTTTGGAACGTTTTCTTGGTGTAGCATTAATGGTCGGACGCTTCTATACGCGTTTCCTTTTAATGAGTGTTCCAAGCGCATTAAATTTTCCAAGTTTGTAAATCTTCCTTCCGAAGATGTCTCATCGAACAGCTTTTTAAAATTCGGCCACTCCCTTGGTGCACCGTAGAACTTTGGTAAAGTAACCAATGCCTGCCGCTTCAAATATATTGTCCAGTCATTATCTGGATTTATCCGCATTTCTGGTTTAATTTTAGGTTCAATGTTACTTGTTAATTGTTTAATTTGCTCATTTTTGGCTTCGTTGTCCCTTTTTAATGAATGCAGTTCTTTCTGCTGATGTACGCATTTTGTACAGAGCCATCTTTCTTCTTTGGTTGGTTCGACTGTTAATTGAACACAACCGAGGTGGAACCACCGGTCGCACTCGTCGCACTCAACCATATCATCCTTATGATCGGGATCGAAACACAAACGGCAGTTTCCTGTAGTATTTTGCACAAATTTTATCATTGCAAGCCTTTTGAGTCACTTTACTCTCCTAATTGATCACCTGGCTCTTTCTTGCAACACTTGGCACTTTAGAATCACTTGGTTTCGCTCCCTCTTATGGTAAGGAGTACGCACTTTTAAAATCACTCTACTGGTTCTTTATCCCGCTCACTCTTATTGCGAGGAGCGCGTACTTTTTTGAAACTCTGTTTTAATTTCACTCACTTTGTTTTTGTCAGCAGTGCATATCTGTTTTTATCAGCAGCGCGTACCTTTTAAAATCACTACAACACGTGATTTGTTTATTTCGTTCTCTCTTTACACGAGGAACATGCACTTTTGAATCAGTTCAACACGTGATTCTTTATCTTGTTATCCTTAAACGAGGAATTCCTGTGGTTCACTAACACCACTAACTTTTTATTCTGTTTTGCTCACTCTTATGGCGATGAGCACGCACTTTTGTTTTTTACTCCTTTTATTTAGGAAGTAAACCTGATGAGACACAACTCTCTGGTTGGTTCGAAACACTTGAACTTTAATGTTAACTTTTTTGTTTGTTTAGCTCACTCTTATGGCGATGAGCACGCACATTACTTTTACTCCTTCTCTCTAAGAAGTAAACCGTTGAGTCGTTCCTCTCTGGAGGACACCAAATGTAAATTTTGTATCCAATCTTGAACTCGGTCGTGCGAAGGAAACGACCCTACTGAGTTAAGATGGGACACTTTTAACTTGAAGCAAATTGGAAGTCTGTCAAGTCACGGTAGAAACTTCTTTGAACGGTTAAACCCGCTGCCTTCGTACAAACTCCACTAAGGAGTGAGTATAGAACGGAAGCTTGGAAAAAACACGTTCTAGAACTATCTGAGCGAGAGGATCAACGAGGATGAATAATTCCTGAACTCCGTGCGCAAATCAATTGATTATTGCAACGAACGTTAGAAATCTTCAAAACTGAAGAACTATCGTCAGATTGCCAAGAAGGGATTTTCGAAGTAGTGACTACGAGAACACTCTTCCAAGGAATGCTTGACTTTATTCAATTTTCTTGGGTTTTTATACAAGTTTTCAGCTTACATATCTAATAACAAATTCTACTAATCGCGTATGATAAAATGAGAAGGAATGAATCCAACTTTTATTGCACCTCTTGCTGATATAACCTATGCTCAAAACGTTATCTGCGCCGGAATGGCTGGCCTATTCGATCGGTCCTTTCCCTACGCTCAAAACGTTATCTGCGCCAGAATGTCTGGCCTACTCGATCGGTGCTTTATCTTTTATTTATTTAGGTTTCCTGCTTTACCTGGTAAGAAAATTCTTCTGATGCGTTACAGGAAGAAATGCTAGAAATCGCGTCACTATTATCAAAAACCTTTTCCACATCCATGCAGTCTACAAAATTCACGTTGGATGATTTCTGTGGTTATTCTCTTTCGGAGATTTCTTCGTTTTTCACCTTTATTAACCGGAGTATGTACGTTGAATGCGCTGTCCGACGATCGTTGCATCAGTTTCGTCCGATGATGACATGGTTGCGTAGTCGCAAGATGGCTGTTCAGCACGTTGCAGAAAATCACAAAATTTCAGCAAATATTAATGTTTCGGTCCATATTTTCACAATTTTTTTTTGCATAAATATCTGTTTATTAATCTTATTTTTATGTATTACATCAACATTTTACAGTACAAGTGTTTTGACCCTTTGGCCTTTCATCTTTGTTGTTCATACAATTCGTTATTATTAATAGGTGTTTTAGTTACTCTTGTTTTACATTAGTATGTAAAATCATAATATTTATTTTAATTATTTATAAAATATCTACCTACTTATAACTATCCCCAACCTAATACGTACAAATTTTGAATTATTTGTATTTCAGAGATTGAGCACCGCTCTTCAAATTTCGTGCAGTATTGTTCGAATTTTTGTTCTAGTATATCCAGGGAGGCCATCTCATGTACTTCACTAGTCCTTGTCCAAGGGGGTAGATTTAGAATCATCTTTAAGATCTTACTTTGAATGGGCTGGAGCCTAAGTATGTGCGTTCGTGCACAGCCCCGCCAAACAGGGACTGCGTATTCAATTGCGGGGTAGATGATTTGTTTATATACAGCTGATAGATAGATCTGATTCTTCAGGCACAGTTTAGATGTTCTACAAATCAGCGGATACAGAGACCTAATGACTACGCTGCATTTTTGAACGATTTTGTCAACATGTGACCTGAATATCAGATGTCTGTCAAAGGTGAGTCCTAGCTAGATAACTTCATCGGACCATTGAATGACCTCATCACCGAATCGTATTCGGCATTCGTCTGATGGAACAAGTTTTGGAGATCTTGAATGTGGAAACAAGATGACCTGAGTTTTTTCTGCATTGATCACAATTTTTCAGCTTGTAAAATATTCAGTTAGAGCGTCCAGACCTGTCTGTAGTTTATTCTTCAGAGCATTAATGACAAGACCTTTGTAAAGAATGGCAGTATCATCAGCAAATTGTGACAGAACACCACCACCCGGAAGAGGTGGGATGTCTGATGTAAAAATGTTGTATAGGATGGGACCTCAGATACTTCCTTGGGGTACACCAGCAGGAATAGTAAATCTTTCTGAAAGTGCATTATTCAGAGAAACCTGGAATGCTCTATCTGCAGTATAATTTTTGATAATTTTAATAAGATATATGGGAAAATTATACCGATGCAGTTTAAACACCAGGCCATCGTGCCACACATTATCGAATGCCTTTTCAATATCCAATATTGCCATGGCAGTCGTTTTGGACACTGATATGTTTTGCTGGATGACGTTGTTAACCCTTGTGAGTTGGTGGATGGTGGATCTTCCTTTCCGGAACCCAAACTGTTCTTCCAGTAATATATCCTGTTCATCTGCGAAAGCAAGTATTCGTCTTTGTATTGACTTCTCAAACAGCTTGGATAGGGCAGAGAGTAAGCTGATGGGCCGATAGCGCTTGGAAAAAAGGATCTTTCCCCGGTTTCAAAACTGGGATAACTTTAGCTAACTTCCACATTGAAGGGAAGTAACCAAGCTCCCAGCACCAGTTAAAAACTTTAGCTAAGAAAACGAATGAGCGAATACTCAAATGTTTCAGCTCAATGTTGATTGTGTTGTCGAAACTTCATATTTTTGGATTTTTTCACAATAGCCATCAGCTCATTCGTAGTGACTCTACTTTCCTCCGGAACCAAGCTGTCTGATTGGTCAACCTCAGCTACGTTATCAGCAACGGCTCTTTCATGTGGACTAACAATGTTGAGTCCTGAATTGTTAGAACACACAAACTGCTGGCCTAACGCATTTGCCTTCTCTACTGGTGTGATTAAAGGTATTCCTTCAGCTGCGTCCTGGGGTGACATCAGAGGAGGAATAGGCTTCAGTTTTTTCTTAAGCACCTTCGTTAAGGACCAGAAGGGCTTTGAATGTGGGAGAATTTCTCGAAGCTTTTGCTGGAAGTACCTGTTGTGAAGCTCAAATATCCTTTCCTGGATTATCCTAGTTAAGTTGTTATAAGAAGTCTTCTTATCTAGGATGCCAGTTCGTCGATACTGCTAGATATTTCGAAGTAGGATGAGTTTTGAAGAGAGGAACTCGGCATATGTTGTACTGGAACCGTCCTATCACGAGCGACTGTGATTGAATGCTGGAAGGAAGATAGGGCTGCATCGATTTCCATCGGGGAATCAAGTGGCAAATCGATATTAATAAGTTGGTCGGCGATTTGTTGAAATTGGACCCAATCGGTGCGATAATAGTTCCTCCGAGGTTGAATAGGCACTGTTTCTGGTGAAGAACCCAACGTCAATATGACTGGAAAGTGGTCGGAAGATAGCTCGTTGAAGACAACCGGAGAGCTGTCTATGGCGATGTTGCTGATAAATATATCCAAAATGGAATGAACTCCTGATCTGGAAAGTCGCGTTGGTTGATCCAGAGCGAGGATGTTGTACTGTCCAGCTTCGTAATCTTCGGCAAGTACGAATCCGTTTCGATTCTGTCTTTTGTTTCCCCACAGCTCATGCCGTGCGTTCATGTCCCCAGTAATGATGAATTTGTTCTGTCGTCGAGTGAGCATAGCTAGATCTCGCTTCAATGATGCACACGTACCATCTCGAAGATTGGTTTGTTTGGGGCAGAACGCTGCAATGATGATGATGGGTCCCATCGTCGTTGTAATCTCTATTCCGATGGTTTTCCATATTTTCACCATTTTCCCTCACCGCTCGGGATAATTCCACTTTTGATCTGTAAGCTTTGAGTCGTTTAGATTGAATAACGCAGTCGTTCAGTGGAAAAAAGCGTGTTTAATGATTAACTATGTTTATTACGTGTTGTTTCTGTGGCTTGGAGCTAGGAAGTGATCACCGGATGCGTGACTCATACACGCAAAAATATAACTAAATAAAATAATAGGGTTTGTCTATGTTAGGTAGATGGTAGATTCCTTTCAAAATAATTCTAACTGCTACAGTATATAAGTTTATTTTGTTTCGATTATAGAGGTTTTAACCTTAAGGTCTTTTAACTCTTCGGGCCAGACCCAATGTGCGGGGTTGGGAATCGAACCCAGGTGGGCTGCGTGAAAGGCTTCGACTTACCCATCACGCTATACCCGTTCCCAGTATATAAGTTCATTGTTCCCATTACACAAACAAACAAACACTCACACATATGGTTATGTGCCCTAAGCACAAACTTAGGTTAACCCCTAAATGCTATTTGATGCCTTTAATTATTTGGCGGCCTTATCGTTAACTTCCGTAAAGTTGTAGGGGCTATTGACGTGGTTTTACGAAAATAAACGACCGTGTTCCAGCACGTGTGTAAAGACAAATAGAAAAATTAACTTTTTGCTGGACGTAAATAAAGTTTTCGTTTTCAATATTTATTTATTTATTTATTTGTAGGAAACAAGGAAAAGTTAACGATAAGGCCACCGAATAATTGAAGGCATGAAATTGCAGGTGACCAAAGCTGAAAACAATTTTAATCGTAATAATTTAATTTTAACTCATACTACAATAAATAGGAATACATTAAAAACAGAACTACATTTTGTGCATCAAATGCGCTGGTCATTGATTCGACGTTGTGTACTAAACCTGGTAATCCTGGTATGGAATAAATGGTATAGAATATAAAAAAAACTGGAAATGGGCGGAGTTGTTCAATGTTGAAATAGGATACATCCAGCTGGCGCACCTTTATTTTTTATCCTATCTATACACTGACTAAGATAATGATTTCTTGTCGATCTAGTACATACATTAAATTGAATAACACCTTAAAATCCAATAAATACTACGGCTTTATTTTTGATGAAAATTTCACTTAAGTGCACAATATTCAGCGGTTTATAGAGAAAATGTTGTTAGAAATTTCCGATTTGTTACCTTATGGTTACATTGAGCCACTCATTGCATACTTTTAGAGATGACGTCAAGGATATGGAAACATGAAACTTATGAGCTTTTAAATGAAATATGCATTTTATAATGCCTTGTAATATGACGAAATTCTCAGTTTTATTCTACACTCTTAGCATTTCCAATAGAATCGATTTGCATGTACTTATCGAACATAAATGAAACCATAAAATCAGATTAATATTCCAATATTAAGCAGAAAATAGTTGATCAACGTTTCGTAATTCTAATTGTAGTTTTATTTCGGATCAATTGTAGCCGTTGCTAAATCAATCATTTTTGGGTACTTAACATTTTTCCGATCTAGTTCGGCTTGAGCCCATAAGATCAGTTTAAGAACGTTGATCATACGAGGACTGGACTGCTCCTGGTGTTCCATTTTGAGTATTGCTGCATTCAACTCACTAGCCACTTTTTGTCGGTGTGTCTGATCGAGGAGGTCCGCAAATGGACTATTCTGAGGTTTTTCAAAAGCTAAAAGTGCAAGTGTCCGTTCCAGTTCATTTAGGACTTCGGGATTACTTTCGCCTGCTTCGGAAATCTGCGTTTGGGCAAACGTCAAGGCCTCTTCAATTTTGCCAGCACTGGAAAATCAAAAATTACCAAAATTAATAATGCGATAACGAAAAGTCTATCTATTGGTGTAGTCTTCTTCGTATTTTTTTTTAAATTTTTCTATTGATTTGATTAATATAATGAATTAAATAAGAAATCTATCTATATATATAAAAATGGATGTAAGTTTGTATGTTTGTAACGCGATAACTTCGAAACTACTGAACGGATTGCCACCAAACTTGGCACAGGTACTTCTTGCATTTCAGAGATGGTTTAGGGAGTATATTTATATGGGAGGGAGCGTAGCAAGTGTCATAAACAAGGGGGGGGGTCATGGAAAAATTCATATAACTTGACAAGAATGGATACGTTTTGAAGACCGTAGAACCATTTTGCATACCTTAGATATGACTATAGGGGGGGTGGATGTAGCAAGTGCCTTTAAATAGGGGGGTGTAATGTTTAAAGCAGCATAATTCCGAAACTACTGAACGGATTGCCACCAAACTTGGCACGGATACTTCTTGCTCTTCTGAGATGGTCATAAGGATATTTTAAAGGGGGAGGGAGCGTAGTAAGTGTTCTTAACAGGGGGAGGTCATGATAAATTTGTCTAATTTGACGAGAATCGCTACTTTTTAAGACCATAGAAACATTTTGCATATATTAGATAAGATTATATGGGGGGGTGGATGTAGCAAGTGCCTTTAAAAAGGGGAGTGTAATGTTTGTAATAGCATAACTCCGGAATCACTGAACGGATTGCTATCAAACTTGGCACATGAACTTCTTGCTCTTCAGAGATGGTCATAAGCGTATTTTTATGGGGGGAGAGAGCGTAGCAAGTGTCATAACCAAGGAGGGCTCATGAAAAAATCCATATAACTTGATGAAAACCGATATTTGTTGAAGATTTTAGAAACATTTTTCATACCGTAGATATAATTTAGTGGGGGATGGATGCAGCAAATGCTTTTAAAAAGGGGGGTGTAATGTTTGTAATGGCATAACTTCAAAACTACTTAACGGATTGCTATCAAACCTGGTACATGTACTTTTTGCTCTTCAGAGATGGTTATAAGAATATTTCCATGGGGGAGGGAGCGTGGGAAGTGTCCTTAACAAAGGTGGTCATTAAAAATATTATCTAATTTGACGAGAATCGGTATTTTTTGAAGACACTCTTTTCACAACTTAAATAAGATTATAAGGATATTCTGTGGGGAGAGGGTGTAGTAATTGCCTCTTAAAAAGGAGTGTAATGTTTGTAACGGCATAACTCCGGAACTATTGCACGAATTGCTATAAAATTCTGTACAGTTATTTCTTGCTCTTCAGAAATAGTCATAAAGGTGTTTTTATAGGGGAGGAAGCGTAGCAAGTATCATTACAGGAGGGGCCTTGAAAAAAAATCATAAAATTTGACAAGAATCGATTATTTTTGAAGATCATGCAAACATTTTCCATACCTTGGATATGATAGATATAGGGAGTGGATGTAGCAAGTGCATTTAAAAGGGGTATGTAAAGACATAGCTCCGACACTACTGAACGGATTGCTATCACACTTGGCATAGCTGCTTTTTGCTCTTCAGAGATAGTTGTAAGGGTATTTTTATGGGGGAGAGAGCGTAGCAACTATCCTTAACAGGGTTCATGGAAAAATTTATTCAATTTGACGAGAATCGATACTTTTTGAAGACCATAGATACTTTTTGTGCAACTTAGGGTATTCGTGTGGGGTGGATGTAGTACGTCCCTCTAAAAAGAAGATGTAAAGTTTGTAACGGCGCAACTCCGGAACTACTGAACGGATTGCTATCAAATTTGGCACAAAGAAGCTCTTCAGAAATGATCATTAGGACATTTTCAGGGGGGAAAGTGTGTAGGAAGTGTCCTTAACATGGAGGGAGAGGGTCAATGACGAAATTTGAAGAGATTCGACATTTAGACTAGGAGGGGTTTTTGAAAATAAATTTTAATCTCCCATTTTTTATAAAACAAGAGCGTGGCAAGAATTTCAAGGTCGTATTTTTCTTTAAATAATTTCAAAAGATCTGGTTCCATTTTGCCGGGGAATTCAAAGATCGGATTTTACAAAAAATTGGTACTTCTTTACGAGTACAGTATATTTCTAGCAACTAAGTGAGGTTTACAAAAATATTCACAAGAGTGAGGGGGAATAAGTATTCTCAACATTGATCTGAATTGACGAAATCACACAACCAATGTGCATTTTATTATACAAATTGAAAAAACTTTCGACTCAAGGTAATGGAAGTTTACAACAACGTTTGTATTAACTGAATCGTTATGCCATAAGTTTTCCTCCCCGATGAACGGCCAAAATGGTTAAAACCTTGGTAAAATAAATTATATAAAAACGTCATTCTATAGTACGAATGTAGTTATGATATTAAACAACCTTTCGTTATAAAATAATCATTATCAGATGGAAAATTTTGAACAATTCATGATGTCATAAAAATTTTATAAAGAGGAGGGAGTAGCAAGTGATTATATCCATGGAAGCCAAAGGTATTGTAGATCGAATGTGACGAGGAAGTACGGAAGTGCGTTACAAGCACTCGAAGGTTACTAAGAAGGTATTAATAGAGAGAAAGGTGTTTTAAATGTTTCTAAAACAAAGGGGTCCAAATATAAAACTGACCCAGTTTGTCGAGAATACCATGAAAATTATGATTATTGTGAGCTCTGAGATGGGACACTGATCATTCGCAATCTGAACATGAACGGAGTATTGTTCAATCGAGTTGCCGTCTAAGTTATGTTTCACTACAAGAGTATTTCACTAAGCAGGACAACTTCGAGAATTTTTTTCGACCTTTCCTTCACGTAACATTTCCGAGCAACGCCGGGTAATTCAGCTAGTTTCAAATAAAATAAGAGAAACTGTTCACCAATATAGCAGCTAACAGTGCAATGATCCCGAAAAAGGATTGTTAGTTCCACCCTTGTTGTAGTGTCACAGAAAATTAGAAATATTAGTGGGGCAAGAAATGATCAGGATTTGTCTTGGTAGATCTAATTATTTGAAATAAATAAAATATATAAAATAATTATCAAAATATCATCGAACTAAGGACTACGATTGGAAGCTTGGCACATGGAACTGCAAATCGCTTGGCTTCCCAGGATACGACCGAATGCTGCATGATGAGCTTCAAATCCGCGGCTTCGATGTCGTAGCACTGCAGGAACTTTGTTGGACGGGACAGAAGGTGTGGAAAAGTGGGCACCGTGCGGCTACCTTCTATCAGAGCTGTGGCACAACCAATGTTCTAGGAACTGGATTTGTAGTGTTGGGCAAGATGCGCCAGCGCGTGATTGGGTGACAGCCAATCAGTGATAGAATGTGCGTATTAAAGATCAAGGACCGTTTCTTCAATTACATCATCATCAACGTGCACTGGGCAACATGAGACGAGACCCGATGACGAGAAGGAAGCATTCTACGCGCAGCTGGAACAAACCTACAACAGCTGTCCACGGCGCGATGTAAAACTCGTCATCGTCGACATGAATGCTCAGGTAGGCCGGGAGGCAATGTACAGGCCTGTGATCGGGGTGGAGAGCCTGCACGCGGTAACAAACGACAACGGTCAACAATGCGTAAACTTTGCAGCCTTTGCACTGCTGCAACCGTTCTAGGTACGAGGTTATCGAATCGAGGAAGTGACTAGTTTGACGGCGAACGTCAGCAGTTGATCGAAGAGAAGAATACAGCAAGGGATGCTGCAACACCGCACTAGAGCGAACGAGGAACAATACAGACAAACGCGGAACAGACAGAACACGGTTTTCCGGAAGAAAAAGCGCCACAAGGAAGACCAAGATCTCGAAGCGATGGAACAGCTGTATCGCGCAAAGGACACACAGAAGTTCTATGAGAAGGTGAACCGCTCACGTAGAGGCTACACGCCACAGGCCGAAATGTGCAGATACCAGTGGTAACCTTCTCACGAACGAACGTGAGGTGATCGACAGCTGGAAGCAGTATTATGACGAGCATCTGAATGGCGAAGCACAAGATACAGAGAACGGTACAGGAATCAATCTGGGTGTACGCTCAGTCGACGACAGATTCCCAGCCCCTGATCTGTCGGAGATAAGTGAGGAGATCGGAAAGCTGAGGAACAACAAAGCCGCGGGCAATGACCAGTTGCCAGGCGAGCTGCTCAAACATGGAGGAGAGACACTGGCTAGAACGGTGCACTGGATGATTTCTAGGATTTGGGAGGAGGAGATTCTACCGCAGGAATGGATGGATGGAGTGGTATGTCCCATCTACAAAAAGGGCGATAAGCTAGACTGTTGCAATTACCGCGCAATCACATTGCTGAACGCCGCCTACAAGGTACTCTCCCAAATCCTTTGCCGTCGTCTATCACCAATAGCTAAGGTATCTGTAGGGCCGTACCAAGCGGGATTTCTGGAGCCCGCGAGACTTCGGATCACATATTCGCGATAAGACAAGTACTCCAGAAGTGTCGTGAATAAAACGTACCCACGCATCACCTATTCATTGGCTTCAAAGCGGCATATGACACAATCGATCGAGAACAGCTATGGCAGATAATGCACGAATACGGTTTTCCGGATAAACTGACGCGATTGGTCAAAGCAACGATGGATAGAAGGATGTGCTACGTCCGAGTATCTGGGACGCTACCTATTGTGTTTGAACTACTCGTAGCCTTTCGTTCCGCACACTTGGCACTTCTAACTTGGTGTCTAAAAAGCATTGGACACAGCTGTGGTGTCAGTAGTAAGAGAATAATAATCGCGTGATCGGATCTAGGCGGGAAGATTTGAATTCTATTTTACCGGTGTCAGTAGCATAGTGTGGTGAAGAACTACACTTGTTACACGAGCATACTTGGGGACTCGAATTTTTAGTGTTCGACCCCCTCAAGTGGAAGGTAAAATAGAATTCATTTCTTTAATCTGATCATGCTTATATGAGCCTGCCTTGGCTAGCTTTTCCATTCTAAATTTATAACTGATTCAATCTAGACTACCTATCCGTCTTTTCATTTCCTTTCTTTCGTCTCTCTCAGTTAATGCTTGCCGAAAAGAACCAATCAAGATTTTTGGCTAAACATGATTTAAAATTTATAATTATCATAAACATTGTATTTTATGTGCTGAAATTGAGTAGCCATGACAAATTAAGACTTTTGTCGTGCGCGAATGAATGTACTCTTGTACGTCTTTTTAAAGTTTTGTGACTAGTACAAATGGAAAAAATAAAATCAGAACTATCTGGTATCTACTGATACTTACTGAAACCTGGTTGAACGAAAACACTCTGTCTCATTAAATATTTGATAGCAGTTATACTGTCTTTAGACTGAATCGAAATCGAAATCTTATAGCTTGTAGATCGACATGTCGCTTGGTATCTCTCCCACATGCTGTTAGTGTAGAACAAATTTGGATAGCTCTTTCTTTCACGCATTATACTCTTTATTTGTGCGTTCTTTACTTCCAGCCAGATCGCGTAAATTATATTGATATGATAGAACGACATTTGTCTTCTCTTTCAATAATTATGGATCAAATGGGCTTGAATTGCTCATCCAGATATTTGTATCCGGATGCTACATGCTCATCGAAAACGATTACAACATCACGACTCTTGGACGACTACAGTACCGCAGGTTTAGTGCAACTAAATGGAATCCACAATAGCAACAATCGTCTACTCGACTTGTGTTTTGTCAGTCAGGACTTAGTACCTGTACCGTATTTACTGCTCCTTCTGCTCTCGTTAAATCACGCCACCATCATCCGATGCTTCACGTTAGTCTGGTGGACTGAAAGCCATCACTCCAGCTGAGATCTCATTATATGTATCTTAATAGTCGCTATAAACGACTAAACAAAATTTTGCATCACGCTTATTTACTTCGTGTGCAACGAAATTTAAAAAATAGCCCTAAAAGCTTTTGGAATCACGTTAACGAACAGCGTAAGGAAATTGGATTACCAATTCATATGGAACTCGGTGAACTTCAGTCATCAACCCTAGTCGATACCTATAATCTATTTCGAAGGCACTTCAGTAGCGTTTTCTCTAAAGAAGTCCTCAACAGCGATCAGGTATCCGAAACAGTCATTAACGTTCCTCGTCGTTCCCCTATTGGACCTCACCCTCGTATCACAACGACCATGATTAATACGGCTTGTTCCAGGTTGAAATGTTCTACTATCGCTGGACCAGATGGTATTCCTTCAATAGTATTGAAAAGATGTCTGAACAGTCTCCTAACGCCACTGACAATACTTTTCAATGCATCTCTCGAGTCGGGAGTGTTCCCCGATTCCTGGAAGTCATATATCTTCCCAGTGTTTAAAAAAAGGCGGCTGGGTAATGTCACAGACATAACTGGAGGACGTGAATACGAATAAAACTGACATGTTTCTTTCTCACTTCAGGATAAAGATAATCATTCGTATTAGATTGTGTATATTTTCCACCTTTCATTGCTTCGCTTCCTGAATTTTAACGAAGCATCTATACTACAGTACAACTAATTGACGGCAAACAATTAAATAACACGGAACAAATACAGTTTTGTAGATTTAGATACTAGTAGAAATAAACTTCTCAAAATCCTTTGGAAATATTTTAGTGGCTTTAAAAAACCGTTTTGCATAATTTGTTAAATGGTTATAACTGTTAAAATTAAAGAACTAATATATAAACCTGGGGCACGCTCCGAATTCAGCTGCAAATTTTCGGAATCTAGATCAAAAACTCAGGTCTTAAATTTAGTTCTAGAAGTAAGGAACTGAAGTTATTTTTAGAATTTTCCAAATTGCGTTATACATTTAAATTCTGAACTTGAATTCCAAGTCTTGATATAGAAACTGAATTCAGTTCCAGCATCTAGTTCCAGAAATCATGTTCACAATTTAGTTCCAACATGTAGGTTCTGAATTCCGGAAATGAATGCTGAAACTGAATTGATGAATTAAATTCTGAAACTAAATTCAGGAATTAAACTCTGGTTTTCAATTCAGTTTTCAAATCAAGGTTCGGTGTTCAGACCTAATATTTAGTTTTAGAATCCAGATCTAAAATTCATATCCTGAATTTTGTTCATGAATCCTGAAAAATCCTAAATCATATCTCTGGATTCCAGTTCCTGAATAAGGAACTAAATTTGAAACCATTTTCAAAATCCAGAAATAGGAGTTCTAGAGTCATAGTTTTAAATTCGGAACTTGTAATCTGGAACAAAATTTTTAAATATGAAACTAAATTCGGAACCTAAAACTAACTTCAGAATTCAGGTGGACCAGAATCTAGTTTCTGAGATTAGTTCTTGAATTTAACTAAAAATTCAGTTCTCTGCTACTGCTGGTTTACTGCTATCCACGACGTCCAAATGCGAAGAAAAGCAACATTGATTCCACCTGAACATTTGAGGTTTTTACCACCTCATTATTACTGATGTTGGTGGAAGAACCTCAGCACGATATCCAGTTCCGTCTAAAGTACTAGAAAAAATGAACGGTCATTTCTCTGTGAATTCTCGGTCAAGATTTACCTATTACACTCGGCCAGTAAAACATCGGAACCGCTATGTGCCTGACTACCTCAAAACCGTCGTCCTGGTGCGAAAAAGGCAAGCAAACGTGATGAGTTTTTCTCGTTGTTTCCAAAAGTTTGAGAAAACATAGATTTTGAGTTATTTATGGTTATTTTACACTGTTGAACATTTAATCACAAATTCCTGATTATATTTCTGACAGCATGGAGGAAAAATTATGTTGTTGCGTTAAGTATAACAAGAGATATTCACGATCAAAAACTTATCACTCTCCCAGAGGGTAAATTTTGAAAAGGCGCCCCATAGTAAAGAAAGTCGTATTCACGACAAAAGGCAACAAATCCGACATAACTAACTATCGCGGAATTGCTTCACTTTGCGCTGTCTCAAAGTTATTTGAAAAAAAATATTCTTGACTTTTTAACCCACAATTGCAACGACTGCATATCTGAAATGCAACACGGATTTATGCCGATCAACTTCTACAAATTTAGTATCCTTCACTTCATTTATCATCCGATCCCTACAATCACGCAAACAGGTCGACGCAATTTACACTGATTTCACGGCAGCGTTTAATAAAATACACCATCAAATAGCAATAGCCAAACTTGACAGACTAGGCTTTAATGGTGCTCTACTGGAATGGAAGCAGTCATATCAACTGGTCGTGAGATGTCTGTGAAAATAGGAAACAGGATAACAACACCATTTGCTGTTAGTTCTGGAGTTCCTCAAGGAAGTCATTTAGAACCGTTCATATGTTTACTCTATCTCAACGATCTCAACTTCACTGTAAAATGTTTCAAGCTATCATTCGCTGATGATTTCAAACTATATCATCTGATAAATGGTCTGAATGACGCATGCTTTCTACAAGCTCAACTTGATGCTTTTGCAAAATGGTGTCATGTCAACAGGATGGTACTGAATGCCTCCAAATGTTCCGTTATATCCTTCTCCCGAAAGCGCTCAGTAATTTTGTATGACTACAACCTCTCGCAAAGCGTTCTTAAACGTGAATCGTTTGTGAAAGACTTAGGAGTAATCTTAGACAGCAAACTTGATTTCAAGAACCACGTCGATTACGTAATTTCAAAGGCTTCCAAACTCTTAGGTTTTATGTTTCGAATTGCTAAAAGTTTTCGTAACATACACTGCTTAAAAGCTCTTAATTGTGCACTGGTCCGGTCAATCCTCGAATATGCAGCTATTGTTTGGTCACCTCATAACCAAACTGACATCGATCGTGTTGAAGCTATTCAACGTAAATTCATTAGATTCGCTCTTCGCAATCTGGATCTGGATCGCTGCCACCTTATTGACTTGGATCTGCTGTCTGTTCGAAGGAATGTTCACAAGGCCGTTTTTATAGCGGACTTAATACAATCGCGTATCGATTGTGCTGATCTCTTACGGGTTGGTCAATTTCGACATTCATCTTCGCAGTCTTCGTTCACACCCGTTTCTTAGAATTCCCGCTGCTAGAACCAACTACGGGTATAATGAGCCTATTTCTAGTATGTGTCGTTTATTTAATAGTTGCTCCGATGGTTTTGATTTTCATCTATCCCGAAATGCAATAAAGCGATTGTTCCGTGATTCCTTATCTATCTAGTTGTAGAGCTAGGGCAATTTTACAAGCAAATACTATACAGCTATTTGTAATGTAATTCAGTTTAATCGAAGTCCTATATTGTACCATTTGTAAACTAACTATTTCGCTCGCCTAAATTAACCCGGTCGTTCTTTCCTCTATTTTCTGTCTTTCACCATCCATTTTGTTTTATCATTAATTAGATCTACATGCCGATTTTAACCCATGCGTTCGTTTAGCATCCCCTCCACCAACTCTCGTATTCCATTTATCTATCCACTTTTCTTCTCTCTCTCTCTCTCATCTTTTTAGCAAGAATACTACTACTAATCTGTTATGCTTGGTGTCTTCAACTAGTTATAGTATTAAAAATTTTGTTTTAACTGTTAGTTTTGATTCTAGTGTTAAGCCTAAATGTATCTGTTGGATCATTGTATTCTGTTGATACAAATAATGAGGAGGTTTTATGCTGAGAGATTGCCAAATTTCATCTCCACCGGGCTTTTCCCTGCTTCCAAATAAATAAATAAATCTGATCCGCAGGTAAGATATTTATGTAAAATATACACCAAAACTGTTCTACTAATAATATTATAACAATTTTTCCACCACTAGTCAACTTCAAGGACTGATAACAGCAACAACGAAACATAAACCAATAAATATAACGTTCAACAATATTTTGAAACGAAATGAAAAAGGTGAACAAAATTTTCATTAATACCTCGAAATGTATAAAATACGTGAAACCTAAATCAATTGTTTTAGTAAAAAAAGCGGAAAATTCCTGAGAATCGATCCTAACTACGACCAAAGCATATTAATCAGCAAAAGTTAGAATCGAAACGAAGTTAGATTCAGTTTCAACTGATGAATTAATTCATACTATGTACTTTACTATTCTATGGTAAAATTCGATGATATGTTTAAACCAGTTATAAATATCGAAAACAACTATGCGCATAGTAATATCAACCCTTAGCTCCAACAGAGATGGCATGGTAAAATATACAATCATTGTACTGTGAAATTATGAACATTTATTTATTTATTTATTTCGTCAAGCAAATGTAGACTACATATAAATTGTTTACAATGTTCACTTACATACTACCATTATTTCTACGACAAAGCTGAGATTTGATTTGATTTTTTGACATAGTAAGGTCAAGATGTTCGCAGTATTGATTGTAATGGCGCATTATTCGATTGACTGGACTGTATTTTGCATAATTTGTTCTAGTGTTTCTTTCTAAAAATAATTTCCTGGTTCCATTCTCGTTTCCAGATTTTTTTTCCTCCAATGAAGCGCCAGCCACTGTCGCATGTTTGAATTTCCTTCTCTTTGAGTTCTTCAGCTAGAGACTTAGGTTTGGTATTTTGGTCTTTGGTTCCGATACTGGAGATTGAAGTCGATATTGCTTTGACTTCATCCCTCAATTCTTCCAGAATAGTGTTAGGTATTATTGCAGGGACTTCAGATTTGGTAGGTAGTAAGAATTTTTCTTCGAGGCGAAGAAGCCGTTCGCTGGTCATTGACTTTACTAAAATCGCTAACGTTTTTTATGGCACTGTGTAACGAGGCCTCGAATGACTGCATGCGCTGACCTACTTTACCGCAAATGTTGTGGTCGTTTCTGCTGATACTGGACAATGACTGCTTCACGTCGATGAGCAAGCGCTCGACACTGTCGAATATTCCCAGGTAATGGGTTTTCATGTCTGCAGTGGTCCGGTGATACGTTTCCGTTTGATTTTTTGTGTGCTTTAGAAGTTGCTCCTGTAGATGAAGTAGTTTTAGAGTTTCAGCCCCTGTCCTTATTAAATGTTGACAGTCGGCACACACTGGTACCATAAATGCCAGAATAAAATTTTCTTGATGCCGCTGCACGCCGATGCAGGCTGAATGGTACGATTTTTCACAGAATTCGCATTTCCAAAGGAAGCGATCGTCAATATTAACACACGATTTTACACCGCACTTCATTATTCTAGATAAAATTTGTCCGAAAGGCTATGAAAAAAGCCCGCGCGCGACGTAGGCTACGCGTCAAAAAATAAATAAATATAAATTACTTGCGGAGCGCTCGAAAAAGCGAGCCGCGCCCGATGACCGTTCGAGGCGAAAAAAAAATTACCATGTGCATGTGTACAAATGGACATGGTAGAAATAACAGGAATCATTCTACAGAAGAACATGACATATTCAGTGGTACATTCTTTTCAATCTAACTTTTCAATATGGTAGCGAATCCTTGTTTCAGATTAATCAGCATTTTACATATTTTTCTGATAAATTTATGACCAAGATTGATTGTTTAATGATCGAGTTTAAATACATTAAATAATAGTTCTGTTTTTTCTCGAAGTAAAACAATTATCCTCATTTTGTGTTAATTCTAGTAAGAGGATAAAACTAACATAAAAGAGAATATCAAGGGCACAACATCCCGGTCAAATCCGGTTTGCTATGCTAAATTTTTCTTGTAACTAGTGTAGCGTAATTTCTTATGCTTTCAAAAATTTCTTCTGATAAGATAGAAAGATGATGGCCTCGGTCATAACGTAAGGTAGGAAAGATTGAAAAAAAGGAAAGATTGCCAATTACATTATACATAATAAACGAAGGTGAAAATAATCAAACTAAATTCTCACTTTTAGATTGGATTTTATAAGTTTTTCATCAAATCATCATTTCGAGAGACTTCCAGAGTTTTTCCAACTACATCATAAAATTCAGGCCAAGAAAAGTGTTGGTTTCTTTAAATTTGGGTTCTAAAGACTTTTTCATTTCGTAGTGTTTCGATCGTTCACTTTCAGATACACATTTTCAATGCAGGTTTTTTTTATGTCCCGATACAGATTTACAGATTTTTCGTCTGACAAATGCAACCCTGGTTTGGAATTAACCGGCACTGCGAGAAAACGAATTTCTTTGCAAATCGAAGGTAAACATTTACTTCCGGAGAAGCCCTCAAAGTGTAAGCATATAGTTTCGCACTAGTGCGATAAAATTTTGTGTATTTCTGTTCGCGGAAGAAATTTTTTGGATGTGGAACACATCTATATTTTCTATATAGGAATGCAAATTAAGAACTCAAGGAAAAATACACGTAGAAATGTGGTCAGGTTTTAAACACTTACAGCTCAGTATATTTTGTATCAATTATTAATATTATTTCATTATTTGAATGGAAATATTCCTAAGATTCGATTTGAATGCATCAAGCCACGTATTTTCAATTATAAATGAGGGTAAATTTTGAGTGTTTAAGATTAATTTCTAATTTATATATGATGAACTCGATTGATAATGAGAAAAAGTTTATCGCTTCAACCGAAATCGCAGAATGGTAGAGAAACTTAACGCTATAAAAAAACTGCTTGCATACAAAACTTGAACACAAGCTTGGCGAAGAGAAGCTTTAAAATCAAAATCCGTATCGCAAGTATGCACAAAGATATAATTGCATACATTTGGGATATTGGTGTAATTTCGTCGGCTATAAAACAAACAATGTTCAGTGTTGGTACCTAATCAAGATCAATCTAGGCAGACTCTCGTGCAATTGCGGATTCGAAAGTGTGACGATTGATTGAACTGTTTGATTGTAGATCATTAGAAAGTTTGGTTGAATTGTTTCACATCAATGGCTCGAACAACCCCATGGGGCTGATCCTTGTAGTTTTTCTCGTCCTACAGTGAATCTGTGTGGCGACGTCGCGAAATATCATCGGGAGTCAATGTAAAAGAATTTACAATCAAAAATTATAAAATATTCGAAAATAATAATACCACCGAAACATAACCTATACGAAAATAAATTAACAATACATGTGCAAAAAAACACAATCGAAATTAAAACACAAAATTAAATTATAATCTAACAATACACGGGCAAGATGGGCCATCACTGGCCTTAGCCTATGTTAGTGACACAACAAAAAAAAGAAGGTAGAAATCATCATTTAAGTGCAAATCTAGAATAATTTTGTCAGCTTTGTGCACTTTTCGCTGTGCGAAATTCGTACCAAACGAGTGCAAATAAAGTCAGCATTCCAGAAAACAAAGTCCGAACAGCATCAATATCGTAGGAAATCTGTAACGGGTTGGCGGGCGCTGGTCTTACAAACCAGTTGTCGTATGTTCGAGCCCCGATCTGGAAGGGAATCGTAGTACTAGCCCAATGGTTCTGTACACTTTGAATCAGCTGCGAAGTCTGTTGAAACAGAAGGTCAAATTTCACTACAGGAATGTAGTACCAAGGCTTTGCTTTGGAAGTCTGAAATGAATCACGCGATTACATCATTCATCTGCTGGTCGTTTGCGTGCGAGTAATAGAAAAAATACATAAAAAATGAAAAATGATCATCCGAAATGAAGAAATTGACCTCAAAATTCTATATGGTGTTATTTTAGCAGCCGTTAGAATCGATCTTTTGATCTTTTGATCTACTATGATCTACACTGCGGCTTTCGCTTCAAACAAGTGCGAAAATTCAGTCAGAATATGAACACAACGTAGAGAATATGTTACATACACAAATCGACAGTTCTAAGGGCCATAGTGTTGCAATCCGCATTTAGGGTTCACCAAACAAGAGGCAACCGAATTATGCTCGTGGAAATAATGGTCAACTGTGTTGAAAGTTGGAAAAATAATAACCTTCGATTCTTTTCAGAATCTCAAGCATTTTATACAGAACTAATGAGATATTAATTGAAATGTACCAAAATAAATGTGCATTTTTAAAATGATCTGCCCCTTGTCGACAGCAGTCCTACGTCAATCTTGCGGTTATGTCTCTAGCATTACCTACTACAAGTTTTTTATTTGTGGAATTTATTCTTTGATTTTGAAAGATAGAAATACGGTGATGCTTCAGTTCTTAGGAATGCGATATAATCTATATATATATATATATATATATATATATATATATATATATATATATATATATATATATATATATATATATATATATATATATATATATATATATATATATATATATATACAAGGTGAGATGAAAAAACTGCAACAAAGTAAAACGCCATAATTTTTTCATTTTTTTTTAAATTTTATTGAATGAAAGCAAAAAATGTCGTAAATAACATCAAATTTGAGAATCGGTTTAGATTTGTTCGAATTGGCCACCTTTGGCACGAACTATGGCCTTCAAACGGCCAATGAAACCATCACACGCTGCCCAAAAGTGGCTCTGCGGTATTTTGTCCCATTCTCGGCGAAGCGCTTGCTTGAGATGATCGACACTTTGGTATTTTTTAGTGCCAACCTTGCTTTCCAAAATACCCCAGGCACAATAGTCCAACGGATTGGCATCCGGAGATTTTGGTGGCCATTGTGCGGTGGAAATGAAGCGAGGAACCTCATTTCTTAACCATTCTTGGGTGGCGCGTGCTGAGTGCGATGGTGCTGAGTCCTGTTGGAATGTCCAAGGTCTGCGGCCGAAATGTTTGCGTGCCCAGGGCTTCAGAACTCCCTCCAAAATATTTTCGCGATAGATTTGCGCATTTATTTTGACCCCACGGTCGATGAATACGAGCGGCGAGCGACCATCGGCTGTTATGGCGGCCCACACCATCACCATGGCCGGCTTTTGAGTTCTGGTGGCCAACCGAAGTTGCAAATTTTCAGCTGACCTCTCTGGCAAGTAAACACGATCATTTTGTTTGTTTACAAACTGCTGGATAACGAATGGTTTCTCATCGGAGAAAACCAAATTCGGCAGTTCACCACTTTCGGCCAAGCGAAGCAACTCTTTAGCTTTTTCGAGTCTAACTTTTTTTTGCGCATCAGTAAGATCTTGCACTTTTTGGAACTTCAATGGCTTTAGTCCAAGCTCATTTTTCAATATTTGCCGAATGGCATATTGCGATATGTTCAGCTCACGAGCCATTTTTCGGCCACTGCGACGCGGATTTCGTTCAATTCGCTTCTTCACTTTTCGAACCATTTCTGCCGATGTTGCTGTTTTTTTTCGTCCACTTCCTTGACGTCGGGCTACGCTACCAGTATCACGGTAACGAGCGATGGTACGAGACACAAAAGATTTATTCACTTTTAAATGCTGGAGGGCTCTAACGATAGCCACTTGTGGTTTTCCAGCCAAATGCAAAGCAATCACACTATCACACTTGAATTCCATCACAAATAACTTTTTTTCTGAAAAATTCCCACCAAAATGCTTTTGTGCGCTTGTAAATAATATAATGAGCTGTCACTAGAATAAATCTGACAGCTGTGGGACGAGCGGTTTAGAAATGACAGCAGTCTGAAGTTGGTTGCAGTTTTTTCATCTCACCTTGTATATATATATATATATATATATATATATATATATATATATATATATATATATATATATATATATATATATATATATATATATATATATATATATATATATATATATATATATATATATTAAAACGGCATAATTCCGAAACTACTAACCGGATTGCCACCAAACTTGGCACAGGCACTTATTGTATTTCAGAGATGGTTTAGGGAGTATATTTGTATGGGAGGGAGCGTAGCAAGTATCATAAACAAGGGGGGGTCATGGAAAAATTCATATAACTTGACAAGAATCGATACGTTTTGAAGACCGTAGAACCATTTTGCATATCTTAGATATGACTATATGGGGGGTGGATGTAGCAAGTGCCTTTAAAAAGGGGGGTGTAATGTTTGCAATGGCATAACTCCGGAATTACTGAACGGATTGCTATCAAACTTGGCACATGTACTTCTTGCTCTTCAGAGATAGTCATAAGCGTATTTTTATGGGGGGAGGGAGCGTAGCAAGTGTCATAACCAAGGAGGGGTCATGAAAAAATTCATATAACTTGATGAAAACCGATATTTTTTGAAGATCTCAGAAACATTTTGCATACCGTAGATGTAATTTAATGGGGGATAGATGCAGCAAGTGCCTTCAAAAATGGGGTGTAATGTTTGTAATGGCATAACTTCAAAACTACTTAACGGATTGCTATTAAACCTGGTACATGTACTTTTTGCTCTTCAGATATGGTTATAAGAATATTTCCATGGGGGGAGTGAGCGTAGCAAGTGTCCTTAACAAAGGTGGTCATTAAAAATATTATCTAATTTGACGAGAATCGGTACTTTTTGAAGACACTTTTTGCACAACTTAGATTAGATTATAAGGATATTCTGTTAGGAGAGGGTGTAGTAAGTGCCTCTAAAAAGGAGTGCAATGTTTGTAACGGCATAACTCCAGAACTATTGCTCGAATTGCTTTAAAATTTGGTACAGTTATTTCTTGCTCTTCAGAAATAGTCATAAATGTATTTTTATAGGGGAGGAAGCATAGCAAGTATCATTAACAGGAGGGGCCAAGAAAAAAAATTCATGAAACTTGACAAGAATCGATAATGTTTGAAGATCATGCAAATATTTTCCATACCTTAGATATGATAGATATGGGGAGTCAATGTAGCAATTGCATTAAAAAAGGGGGATGTAACGGCATAACTCCGACACTACTGAACGGATTGCTATCACACTTGGCATAGCTGCTTTTTGTTCTTCAGAGATAGTTGTAAGGGTATTTTTATGGGGGAGAGAGCGTAGCAACTATCCTTAACAGGGGTCATGAAAAGAATTGTTTAATTTGACGAGAATCGATACTTTTTGAAGACCATAGATACTTTTTGTGCAACTTAGGGTATTCGTGTGGGGTGGATGTAGCAAGTGCCTTTAAAAAGGAGGGTGTAATGTTTGTAACGGCGCAACTCCGGAACTACCGAACGGATTGCTATCAAATTTGGCACAGATACTTCTTGCTGACGCAGCCGCGGTCAACATTTAAATGAAATTATCTTCAAAAAGTAAATGTCATGTACCAATCTAACGTTTAAAATAAAGAACCGATGAGATTTTGCAAATTTTATGCGTTTTATTGTTTAAAAAAGTTCTCAAGCTCTTAAAAAATCACCCTGTAGCTATATCTTAACTAGGGTAAAGTGTTATAATAAGCCCCCCTTAAGAAAATATTGAGATATTTCCAAGTGTATTGATATATTTTCCTCGAGAATGTAAGTATTTCATTGCAATACGGATAAGGAACATAATTTTCAATGACTCCAATAGAAAAGATGAGAATTGATTGATATAAATACATTTTCCAAAACGGCCACATTCTTAGTTTTTTTCGCTCGCCTCAGACATAATGCCCCAGTAGCCATAAAATATGTCTCACAACAAATCAGTGGCATGACACACAACAACATTTTATCCCACAACAATGATGCATTATGCTTCTTGAAATGTCCATAAAGTTACTGTTTTGAGATAATCAGTATGTCAAAGAAATGGCGGATGGAACATCTATTTAGTCGAAGCAAAACTTTACATCGAAAAGCTGCCAAATGAAATTTTTAGACCGGCGAACGACCAAAATTAGGTTAAAGCCGGGTATAAATATACGATATAAAAAAAAAAAATTTGTAGTTTTCTCATACTTTCCTGCAAACGACAACCACCAAACTTGCATAGCAGAAAGATCCTACGAAAAGATAGTGTTAGTGATAAAACTTTGGTTCAGAAAAGTCTTCAATGCTTAAGAAAGGAAAGGGGGCATTTTGGCTAGCAGAGGCGCTTTATAAGACTTTCCCCTATAGAGAATAACACGGAAGAGTTTCATGCATGACTATCTTGCGTAATCATTATTTCTCAAAATTACGTACAAATACTCGCTGAATGCATTGAAAAATACCTGAAATATTTATTTTCCAAAACCCCTTGTCTATTGAAATATATGCGGAGCATGACGCTCGATCGTGGAAAACATGAAAAATATACATTTTAAATTACGCGAAGTGACGATTATCTGAACATAGAGGCAGGATGATCTTAAACAACGGGTAAACATCCATCAAAGCAATGTGTTAAAGCTCATGACAAACACGGGGCAATATGCACTCTCACAAAGCTTCTTCTTCTTATTTAAAGAAAGCTTTAGACTTTTCGTTGACGAAATATTTGCCAGGTGGAAGATTGTTCTCTATTATTCAATAAATTGATAACTTATGGATAATTATTGTAAGCGAATTCTTGAGCATTTTGCCTCACACAATTCGGGTCGTTTTGCTCCCAAAAATATGAGACGATAAATTTGACAACTTTTCTATAAAATTGCAAATACATCGTCTGTATTATAACTAATTTTAGTCACCCGAATGATTGGCAAGGAACTGGTTACATAATTAAAATCGTCTTCCTCACCCTAGAAAATTACTATGGAACGAACATTAAAAATTACTTATAACAGAGACATAATTGTTTTTTTTTCCAGATATGATTGAACCATCCCTACCAAAATTTCATAGTAATCTGTAGTTATGGCGGACTTTCAATTTTATTAAAATTTCAGTGAAAAAAATGGTAATGGTAATTTTTGAGGAAAACAAAAGGTGCATTATGCCTCGGGGGTGCGTTTTACCCCATCTTCCGCTAAATGGGAACAAATTATTTTTGGGCGAAACGAAGTTCGACGGGTCAGCTAGTATATTATAAATCAGGAATCAGAACTAATTGGCTCAAGTGGCACGTTCCCGTTTTCGTGATTCGAATGGACCGAAAGTGTCCCAGACATTTGGACGTCGCATATCACTTTATCCATCTTTGCTTTGACCAATCGCATCAAACCGTATTCTTGCATAATCTGCCATAGCTGCTTTCGAACGAATGTGTCGTATCATTCTTTGTTATAGTCACCGCAACTTTGTTCAATTGTAGTTGTTTGTTGATTTCTTTCGATGAGAATTAATACATAACGTTTCGGCTTATTAACACATGGGCTGAAAAATCCCGGGCCTAACACATAGATGGCGCTAGTTTTATTACAGGCTCCTTTTTTCAAATAATAATAACCTTTAAAAGACAGCTGTTCAAATTTCATGATATTATATTCATTAGTTTGTGAGTTATTATGCTAAGAGTGACGCTACTTTTGTTATTTTCAGAACAATGGATCAAGACAATTTCGTGTTTCAATTTTTCACTGCTTCTTGATGGCAGTCACGTACCCAGAGGGGGGACCCGAGGGGCCCTGGCCCCTCCCGAAATCAAAAACATATAATTATTTAGAATGTCTCAGACATGTGTTACAGAAATAACAAGACAGTAAACGTAATGAAATGTAATACAATATCAGTTCCAGTGGAAAAATTAAAAGTGTATGTTAAAACAGCCGTAAAAGGCACACCGAGAATTAAATACATAAGCAATCTTCAGTAATGGGCCCCTCCCGAAATGAAATCCTGGATACGGGCCTGCTTGATGGTAAATAAATTTGGCTTATCCCTAAATGATAAATACGAACAAGTAAAGCAATGGCTTGAAAAGTGTTATGGAGACTCCGCTCCATCAGAAACAACGATAAAACGTTGTTTTTATGACTTCAAACGTGGTCATAGAGACCCCGATGCTGCAGAACGCAGTGGACGTTCAAATGAGGCGCATTGCATAAGCATTTGACTATGAGAGAGCTCTGTTGAAAGTGGGTGCCGCGTTTGCTCACTGTTGACCAAACCCGAAAATGTGTAGATGATTCTGAGCAGTGTTTGGCCATGTTTAATGTAACAAACTGGATTTTTGCGTCGATATGTGACAATGGATGAAATATGGATTCATCACTTCACTCCGAAATCAAAACGATCGTCATCTGAGTGGACAGCATCTGGTAAACTTCGTCCAAAGCGCCTGAAAGTACAACAACCGGCTGAAAATGCCCATACCTCGACATCCCCGTGATGTAATATTTATCGACTATCTTGAGAACGGAAATACCACTAACAATGAATATTATATAGCGTTTGTAGACTAAATATTATTGGAGCGTTTGAAGGCTAAAATTGCATATAAACGTCCGCATATGGCAAAAAAATTGTTTCATCAAGACAACACACCGTATCACAAGTCAATCAAAGCAATGGCAAAACTACATGAATTGAACTTCGAGTTGCTCCCACCGTATTCGCCAGATTTGGCTCCTAGCGACTACTGGCTGATAGCAGACCTGAAAAAAGTGCTCACTGGTAAGAAATTTTGAACGAATGAAGAAGCAATCGCTGATACTAAGTCCAATTTTGAGGCAAAGATAAATCGTTCTACAAAAGTGGTATTGAAAAGTTAAAGCACAATGATTGCTCTTGATAGAGATTACGTTGATGAATAAAGTTACTTTTGAACCAAAAAAATCGTCTTCTCTCTTTTTTTGTTTTTTTTATTGGCTCTCCACACTCCTCCGCACCAAAGAGCTCACGTTTGGAGCCCCCTGGTAACGGACACATGTACAAACCTCAGCTTAGAAAAAATTAAAAAACTTTACAACAAAACAAAAGATTACAACACGATGTTAACAAGCTGAGGGTATTACAATTAACGGTTATTACAAGCGAAGGAGGCAATAGACTATTGTTACAAAACAAGAGCACGATGTACGGAAATGTACGGTTTCTTTTAAGGGGCTCTTTTAAATATCTTAAAAATCTAATAATAATTTACAACAAAATTTCTATGCATTTATTGGAGCAGGAAAAAGCCCCTTTGAGCTGACTGTTAGACCAGTACACTCTTAAAAGGGCACAAAAACCTCCTCATCTTTTCGTTACGTATTTGGAATAATATGTGAATAAAAGAAACTTGAAGTGTTAATTAATGAGAGAGTGGAGAAATAGATGAGTATATAATTGAGTCAATGAATGAGTGAATGAGTGAATGAATGAATGGTTTGATGGATGAATGTATGAATAAGCTAATGAATGAATTGTGGATGAGTGAAAGTGAATGAATAAAAGAATGAATGAACGAGTGGCTGGATCGATGAAATAATGATTGTTTGAATACATGATGTACAAATGTCCCGGGTTGGCGGTTCAATGCATAGGGCGCTGGTCTTACAAGCCAGCTGTTGTATGTTCGAGCCCCGACCTGGACGAATTCTTAGTGCCAGTAGGATCCATAGCACTAGCCATGCAATGATTCTGTACACTAAGAATCGGCTGCGAAGTCTGTTGAAACAGAAAGGCCAAATTCCACGGAAGGAATGTAATGCCAAGACTTTGTTTGAATACATGAATGAATAGATAAAGTTGATAATCATGAGTTTAGTAAATGCATGCGCTAGTAACACAGTTTGACATCACTACAGGTAACATAGTATAATATAATCTAATATGCATTATACGGCTGATACACTTAAACGATATAATCGGCTATCTTCGACTTCAAATGTTGTTTCAGGTTAGTTTTGAATATGTTTATGTTCGTTATTTGTTCCAAAGTATTAGGTAGATATTTATAGACTGTTGGGCCATGAAACATTATTCGGTTTTGACCAAAGTTAGTCGAGGCGCATGCTCGCAGTAACGAGCCAGCTTGTCTACTACTTCGTTGGCGAGTGATAACCGACAATGGTAAATTGATGTAAGCTCCTGGTTGGTACAGTGCTTTGTGAATGAACATGAGAGAGTGAGGTAATTGTCCCGACTTGGAAAGTGAAAGGGAAAATTGATCAGGTTTTACGAAAAATTGGTACTTCTTTACGAGTACAGTATATTTCTAGCAACTAAGTGAGGTTCACAAAAATATTCACAAGAGTGAGGGGGAATAAGTATTCTCAACATTGATCTGAATTGACGAAATCATACAACCAATGTGCATTTTATTATGTAAATTGAAAAAAAACTGTCGACTCAAGGTAATCGAAATAAGTTTACGACAACATTTGTATTAACTGAATCGTTATTCCATAAGTTTTCCTCCCCGATGAACGGCCAAAATGGTTAAAGCCTTGATAAAATAAATTATATAAAAATGTTATTCTATAGTACGAATGTATTTATGATGTTAAACAACCTTTCGTTATAAAATAATCATTATCAGATGGAAAATTTTAAACAATTCATGATGTCATAAAATTTTTATAAAGAGGAGGGAGTAGCAAGTGATTATATCCATGGAAGACAAAGGTATTGTAGATCGATTGTGACGAGGAAGTACGGAAGTACGTTACAAGCACATATACATATGAAACTCGGAGGTTACTAAGAAGGTATTAATAGAGAGAAAGGTGTTTCAAATGTTTCTAACAAAAGGGTTCAAATATAAAACTGACCCAGTTTGTCGAGAATACCATGAAAATTATGATTATTGTGAGTTCTGAGATGGGACACTGATCATTCGCAATCTGAACATGAACGGAGTATTGTTCGATCGGGTTTCCGTCTAAGTTATGTTTCACTACAAGAGTATTTCACTAAGCAGGACAACTTCGAGAATTTTTTTCGACCTTCCCTTCACGAAACATTTCCGAGCAACGCCGGGTAATTCAGCTAGTATTACAATAAGATACAATCAACGACTAATTAACCAGTCTAAAACAAAGAGCAGGTAAGCAAACACCGTTTTTCAATCGTTTTCCACTCTAGAATGCTCTAGTGGGGCACGTCATTTTTTTTCACTTAACCCATAGCTCAGTAGAAATGTAGCCCACGAGAGCCCTTACGTTAGTGTCTTGTTGGAAGTGAAAAATACGGAAATCTGATAACTTTTCTGGGAGCAAAATATCTAAGCACATATCAAGCCAAGAAAAATGTGAAAGATACCGTTAGCTACAAAGTTACTAAACACTGGCAATGTATATCTTGTTTGTGCAAGTAAATATTTGATAAAAAAATGAATCGAGTATCGGAATGTCGATATTTTTCCCTTCACGAATAAGAGACAAAACACATCCGTTATACTGAATTATGTTTTTATTTTCATAACATGCAATACCAAAGTTTAATAGGTTGCATCTTATCATCGATAATCCATCTAAAATTGAATGTAAAATGTTGAAGTATTAGGAGAATGAAGGTAAAAGGATAATTTTGACGTATTTAGGAACATGTTTCACAAAAAATGTATATTTCAAAGAAAAATATACCGATCTCTAATATTATTATAGAGGTTTCTTTGCAATATGTTTTGGAATGAAACTATACTGTTTATTTGTAAATACATTGAAATTTAGTAATTTTAGACTAATTTCATGGTCTGTGGCAGAAATCTACCCCAAAGAGCGATTTCGTATAGAAAAAGTCCTGAGAGCGTTCCCATGGTTGTATGTGGAAAAATGTTCCGGAAGTACGATCAAAGTTAGATTACACCTCGATTTCTCTCAGATGTCTGGTGTGATTGTTATGAACATACCAATCGGTGCAATATTGTATTTGCCCAAGAGTGGTGTCAAGATGTTGTAGGTAAATTATTCTGCCAACATAGTGTTAGGATTAGGATTTCTAGAATTTCATGCATTCTTACTACACACTAAGATTTAATTTCTTTGTTCGGTAATATTTTTGACGAGATTTTTCGGTAATCTATAGAAATAACCGATATTTCGGTACATGGGTTTTATTTTACAACAATTATGCAAATTTTCACCGAACGATCAGTTTAACGTAAATTTTCATTACAGAATTCTGTATTAGATATACAATTGATACGGTAAACCTGAATAGTCGCCGAATACGGTAAAAATCATACTGTCCGTTTGGTAAAGTTATCTTCCAATAACCGAACTTCGGTGAAAACTGATTGTCATGAAACTAACTGTCAAATATTTATTAAATTATTCAGTGAGTATCTTTTTATTAACCAAACGAAAAAAATGTTGAAGGGTTCATCGAATGGATTGAGGTACAGGTGATAAAAGTATTCAAGACATTAGAGCCACTAACAACTTTTTGTTTACTTATAGGCAGAAAATAATTTTGTATCACTTGTCCACTTGCTGCCAACACAAATCGTTCAAGGGTAATTTTTGTTGAACTCGACGGATTGTGCAGTGTTTTGGAGGGCGCTCATAATTCCGGTCAGTTGGAACATCTGACAATTTTTAAATTTCTCGTGGAATAAAACCATTTTCTCCATTCGGTTTTGTGAATATGTGTTGTTTTTTGAAATCCGAAAATTTTTCAACCAAAGGAAAACAAACAAACAAAAATTACCGAACAATCTGTTAGATCCAATTGGTTTACATAGAGTGACTATAATCAGAGTGGCGACAGCTGTTCGTTTGGAATGACAGCTACCAGTTCCAAACGAGCAAACGACCTGTCAATTCAATGTAAAGCTAATGGAATGTTTTGAATTGTTGCCAACATTACGAATGAGATGTCGTCACTCTGGTTATAGGCACTCTAGGTTTACAGTTTACGGTAGTTGTTTGACAGTTCAGCAATTACCGAACGATCGGTAATCAATTCAATTACCGAACTGATTACCGAACGTTCAGCTGTTGAAAATTCGGTAAAAAATTACCGAATACTGTGAAATTTTCTAAGTGTGTAACAAAGCTTTTACATCTATTTTACTGATATTGAATTCGACAGGCCATTTGCTTGTTTGGAAGAGCACTAAAAATGTTTATTCATAACAAACAGCTGCCGTAACTCTCCTTGTACACTCATCTTTTTTTACATACTCAAACACATTCTGTTACGATACTCTTAGTAATCCTTCTCTCTGATTATTGCCCGGTGATAAAAACTAAGGCTATAATCTTTTAATCTGCACTGAAGAAATTACCAAAAAATGCAGGAATATTCCGTAATAATATTAAGAGAAAGTAAACAAAGAGAATCTCTCATTGTTATATTCGTCGTTTTTAACATTTTATACAGAATTCGAAAAAAACAAGCAATATGTCGTTGTGTTAATTTGTTATGAACTTATTTGAACATATTTACCGAATTAGTTCAATCAGATGTAATTGTTGAAGATGGAAATACAGATAGCGATCATTGTCGAGCAGCTCCGGGTGTAACTGATTTACAAGATGTGTTGCCTCCTGTATTCGGCCGTTCTGTACCGCCTCTCGTATTAATATTCTATTATCTAAAGAGCTTAAATCAACGGATGGCTCCACACCAGATTCTGCTTGAAATTTTTCTGCCGCTTCCTTGAAACCCTCTGCATAGAAAAATAAATTGTAAGCCTGCTAAAAATTTTCCGATAGCATGGACAATAATGGCAAGGATGAAGATTCATCTCTTACCTGTGACTAAATAGTTCATAATGAGCTTATTAATATCGTCTTGTTTGAAAGGAAACGTTTCCAATCTCGATTGCCATTCTTCTCTAGAAATTCCGTCACTTTTATCATTAAGGCTCATTTTTCTTTTAAACTTTATCGATTATCAACTAAATAGACGAGAAACCACTTAGCACAATTTTCGCGTTTAATTGTGTATAAAATTATTTCGCCTAGATAATGAACCTTCAAAGTAAACTATGATTTTCCTAATTTTAATTGTTGGCAAATCTTTATCATGGATGCCAAACAAAATTGTGAACAAGCGGGGCACCAGAGATGCCATTTATACAGATTATCAATATAGGACACATTCAGGGATGCCAGGTCATTTTTTCAAAAATCTGCGATCAAGCCAAAAACCTGTCTGTGCAAATTTGTGGACGTTTCCCGTATCATAAAAGCAGATCGGAATCATTTTGGTAAGCAAAGAAAAAGATCTCGCTACCAACACCGCTCTGTACCTTTTTACTCAACCGCTCTGTACTTTTTGGTGTGATCGTTTTCAAAAATCTGTGATTAATTTCAGAATCTGTGAAAATCTGTGATCATTTTCATAAATCTGTGAAAATCTGTGCAGAAAGTTGAAAATCAAACACAGATTAATCTGTGAATCTGGCATCCCTGGACACATTAACTTTTCTGACCAGAGATGCCAGATATTTTCATAGAAAATCTGTATTACCTGAAATAAAATTCTAGGACAGGACCTAACAATTCTTGATGAACATTAGAAAAGGTCCCAAGTGCAACTGACAGATTCTCTTTGTTTAATTGCTCTTTCAGTTATTACGGCATATCCCTGTATTTTCCAACAATTTCTTAACTACAGATCGAAAGTCGATGGGTTCAGTCGTTATTTTACGTAAAGAGATAGAGAGACGGATTACCGATAGGACCGTAAAAATTTTCAGTTTTTCTATATTTTCCATCAAACGACAACTACCAAACTCGCATAACAGAAAGATTCTACGAAAAGAAAGTGTTGGTGAAAAAACATTTGTTTAGAAAAGTCTTGAAGGCTTAAAAAAGCAAGAGGCGTTCCCTTTGTGGAATTTGGCCTTTCTGTTTCAACAGACTTCGCAGCCAATCCTTAGTGTACAGCATGGCTAGTACTATGGATCCTACTGACACTAAGAATTCTTCCAGATCGGGGCTCGAACATACGACAACTGGCTTGTAAGACCAGCGTCCTATGCATTGAACCGCCAACCCGGGCAGTCTCGCTTTATTTATTTTTGCATAAATATATGTTTATTAATCTTATTTTTGTGTAGTAACTTCATCCAGGCAGTACAAGAACCATCGTCGTATGCAGCTTCCCAACTTACTAGTTCTTCATCAACAGTACCGCCCTGTTCAGTGCAGCCTCGGCAGCCACAACCGTCTACAAACAATAACAGGCAAGCTACCATTTCTGTTATATCAAATGTTCCCTATACTGGCCCTCTTCCGCCGACAATCTCCCCTGTCTATACTGTAGTAAATACCATAGCCTCCCTCCCACAACGACAAACTGAAAATAACCACACAATAGATTATAGAAATAAAAGTGTACCTCTATTAGTAGCTCCCTCCGTCCAACCTGATACCGAAAAATGGTACTACTTAACACGATTCATGCCTACTGAAACTGAGGAAAATATTATTAACTATATTAGTGCTAGAATTGAGTGTAGCAGAAGTTCAATTAGGTGTCAAAAACTGGTACGTTTGAATACTAACCGACCTCTTTCTTTTGTCTCTTTCAAAATTGCCGTTCCAAATACCTTTGAAAAGGTGATCAATTCACCAGAATTCTGGCCACATGGCATATCTATCTCCCCTTTTTTATCACTCAGTTCAAAACAGGCAGCTCATCACATACCGAATTCACCGCGTCCCCCACTTCCCCGGCTTCCTTATATCAACAACAGCACTCGCTTGCAATCTCCACTAATGCCGTCAATTCCATCAAAAATGCCTCGTCCAGTGTACCCACGATCCCCCATGCGTCGCTCACCGAACCCTATTCCCTTCCAGCAAAAATCAAAATTTCTGACAACATTAGTCTGAGCATGTACTATCAGAACGTTGGAGGAATCAACTGCTCTCTCGAAGATTATCGTCTCGCTTGCTCTGACGGTGCCTACGACATATACTTATTTACGGAGACATGGTTAAACGGCAACACTCTCTCTAAGCAAATATTCGGTGATTCGTTCTCTGTTTACAGGCAGGATCGCACCGAGCAGACCAGCCATAAAAAAAGCGGCGGTGGTGTATTACTCGCCTGTCGTTCAAAATTCAAATCTCAACAGTTGTCTCTCTTGAACTGCACCGGTGTCGAGCAGCTTTGGGTTGCTCTCATGTTCTCAGATTACACGCTCTATATTTGTGTTCTTTATATCCCGCCTGATCGCATCAATGATATGTCCCTGTTTGATCAGCATTTGAACTCGCTCTCACAAATTGAAAACCATATGGCTTTAGACGATAAGGTTATTATTATAGGCGACTATAATTTCCCCGGCATTAAATGGTCTCGCTCTTCGTCTAATTATTTATTTCCCGATATTGCAAGCTCGTCTAAAACACCTACTTCCCTGAAACTTCTTGATAGCTATAGTACTGCAAGACTAGTACAGTTCAACGATCAAAATAATAGTAACAATCGCTTGCTTGATCTCTGCTTTGTTAGTCTTGAACTCATAAATACTTGCCTAATAACCCTCGCCCCCTCACCGCTCGTTAAATCTTGCCAACATCATCCCCCACTTCACATTGCCATTCGTGATTCTCCGTCTGTTGTTTTCAATGACGTCTCCGAATCAACCTTCTTTGACTACAGAAATGGTAATTTCAATGAAATGAATAGATTTCTGATGGAACTGGATTGGAACTATTTACTATCAAATCGTGACTGTAATTCTGCCGTTGATCTTTGGACACATAAAATAACCGACGCTATTAATCAATTTATACCCAAAAAGCTACGGAAAAAAACGCTCTGTCCACCGTGGTCAAACCGAACTTTGAAGCGTTTTAAAAGAGCCAAACGATGCGCTTTGAGGAAATTCACCAAAAAGCCTACTCTTCATTCTAGATCTTATTATCTGTTCCACAACAATCGTTATAAACGATTGAATAAATCGCTCCACTATGCCTTTCAATGTCGCATCCAGAAGAATCTTAAATCCCACCCTAAAAGGTTTTGGAATCACGTTAATGAGCAAAGAAAGGAATCAGGGTTACCTAATCATATGTCGCTCGGCACTCTGCAAGCATCGACCCCGCGTGATATCTGTGATCTCTTTGGCAAACACTTCAGCAGCGTTTTCTGTGAAGAAAATCTGGCTAGTAATTACATCTTCGAAGCTGCCAACAATGTTCCTTTACGCCCCCCCGTTGGTCCCCATCCCATTATTACCATAGATATGGTGAAAGCTTCCTTAACTAAACTGAAAAGATCATCATGCGCTGGACCTGATGGAATACCCTCCATTATTCTCAAGAATTGCTCGGAAAGTCTACAGGTTCCTTTAATGATATTATTCAATATTTCCTTGCGCTCAGGAATTTTTCCTAATTCATGGAAGGAATCGTTCATCTTTCCTGTATTTAAAAAAGGTGATAAAAGCAATATATCAAATTACCGCGGAATTGCTGCATTATGTGCTGTATCTAAGCTTTTTGAAATAATTGTTTTGGACTTCATTACCCACAACTGCTCTAGCTACATATCTTCAACTCAACACGGTTTTATGCCAAAACGATCCACATCTTCAAACCTGGTATGTTATACATCCTACGTAATTCAGTCGCTACAGGCGCGACAGCAGGTTGACGCCATTCTCCGCTGCTTTTGATAAAATAAATCACCAAATAGCTATTGCTAAACTTGACAGACTTGGATTCAATGGATCATTTTTGAATTGGTTGCATTCGTACCTGATTGGTCGTAGTATGATAACTAAAATCGGTGACTGTACAGCTGAACCTTTTCGAGCTAACTCGGGCGTACCTCAAGGCAGTCATCTTGGACCCTTTTATTCTTACTTTATCTGAACGATTTGAACCATTCGATGCAATGCTTGAAATTATCTTTCGCCGACGATTTTAAATTGTTCCATCTTATTAAAGATCATGAAGATGCCAGATTCCTGCAAAAACAGTTGGATATTTTCTCCAACTGGTGCGACCTCAATAGAATGGTATTAAACCCATCTAAATGTTCCGTGATCTCTTTTACTCGCAAACGCACAACGATAGTATTTAACTATACTATTTCCGGAACTATCCTCAAGCGAGAATCGACTGTAAAAGACCTGGGAGTTCTTTTGGACTCTAAACTTAGTTTCAAGCATCACGTCGAGTATATTATCTCTAAGGCTTCCAAGACACTTGGTTTTATTTTTCGAGTCACAAAGAACTTTAAAAGCATATATTGCTTAAAATCACTATATTGCGCACTGGTTAGTTCTATCCTAGAATACGCTTCTGTCGTCTGGGCCCCCTATTATCAACTGGACATCAATCGCATCGAAGCTATTCAGCGTAAATTTCTTCGCTTTGCTCTTCGTAGTCTTCCTTGGAGAGATCCCAACAACCTCCCAAGCTATCAGGAACGCTGTAAACTGATCGATCTACACCTGTTATCTGATCGCCGAGATCTCTCCAGGGCAATATTCGTGTCAGATCTGTTACAATCTAATATTGATTGCTCCGAATTGTTAGGCAAACTAAATTTAAATATTCATTCCCGAAATCTTCGATCTCATCAATTCCTGAGAATTCAAACCGCTCGCACTAATTATGGCTATAATGAACCTTTCTCCAGTATGTGTCGTCTATTCAATCGATGTGCTCATGTATTTGATTTTACCCTGTCTCGCAATACCATAAAACAATTTTTTTTAAACACAATCTCAAACAGTCCTTCCAACTCCAATAATTAAATTCTAGATTTAGCGTTAGGGTGATTTAGTATCCAACCCACAAGTTTAGTTTAGTGCTCCCTCAGTAAGCCTACTTCCATTCTCTATCGATTACGCAACCAAGAATAATATTCACCATTAGGTTTGTTTCTAACATCCGCTCGACTCTCTCGATTCCCCGGCTGTCCACCATCTTCTTCGGAACTAACTAGATCTTTATGATGTTACTAATACTTTTTGCATCCCCCCCTCTTCATCTTTTCACCATCTTTTGTGACAATTAACTAGATCTTTTGCCGCTTTCTACTTCTTTCGAAACGCCCCCCCCCCCTTCCACCCCTTCGAACCCCTTCGTAATTCCATTTACTACAATATTCACTTCTCTCTTTTGTTCTCCTTTTTTCCTGCATTGCCACTCTCCGAGGGCCACCCTCTTTGATGTCCAGCATGCCGGACACCCGCCGAGTGTTTGTGACTTGGGGGTTTTCCCGCGGACCCTCACGGACAGCAGGATGAGGCCCTTAACGTCACCGGCCAGTCACTCTTGACCCTCGCCGGGAATAATTTTACTTTAAGCCCTTAGTATTAAGCAGTATATCTGTTGGATCTTTGTAATCTGTTGATATAAAAAGATGCGGAGGTTTTATGCCTGCTGGAGAGAGAGATTGTAAATTTCAGCTCCAGCGGGCTTTTCCCTGCTCCCAAATAAATAAATAAATAAATAAATAAACATTTCCCGAGTATAATAGAATAACAAACCAGATGCAGAAAAATATTTTATTTTGTTACGAGAAACAGAAAAAGAACTAGTTTTGGTTCCAAATCCTGAAAAAAGTAGAAGGTAACAAATTTTGATATCCACTTGTTATCAATAATTAAAAATTTGTTACACATTTGATGGTTGCTATCAACGGAAAATATAAAGAAATAACTGAGTTCTTTTATTATGTTAGTTTTTTTTCTTACCAAAAAATATTACCAACAAATAAAAACGATAATTTTGGTTTATTTCATTACGAGTGTAGGTTTACTATCACAAACTTTTTTATCTGAAACTTAAAAAACATTTGGAGATTTATGCTAGTCTCTAAAGTTTTAAATTTTTCCATATGTCTCTTACAATTATTGATTGATATGCTGCTAATATCTGTAGTTATTTGTACTTTTTAGTCGACTTGAGTACGAAACTTACAAATAGAGATGAAATTTAGTATTTCGTTTACCTGCCTTATTGTCATGTTCACACATTGTCTTATTGTATTGTTTATCTTGATGATTCGACATAAGGAGCTGAACTCGTATAGAAATAAATTATTAAAAACACGCTTTGAATTCAATTCCTGTCCTACAATGTATATGTTATCATACTCATCGGTTAGAATATTCTGTATTTGAAAGAAACAATTGTTTAAAAATATGAAAGAATCATCATATTTGAATTTTTCACACGTTAATTTTGTGCAATACCTGATTCCTTTGAAGGAAAACTTACTGTGATATGAAAAATTAGTAGCAATAATATCTTTATCTAGTATTTCTCTGTCTGCAACGAACTTAAATCTTGAATCATATCGCAAACGAGGAAGTTTTCGTGGCTCCCATAGATTATACACCCAATTCTTGATCGGTGAGTTAATAGGCATTGGTGTATAATGACAAAAACGTTTTAAACAATATTTCTTAGTTACTTGAATGACAGGATGGTTATGACCTGTTTTTAAATCTAATAACATTCCATTTCCAGACTCATACGGAAAAAGTGAACTATTCCACAAGCCTCCCAGATTCCTAACGACATCTGATAAATGTGTTTGTAAATGAACATTGTAAACCTCTTGATCAGTGCCATAAAGATGTGCAAATTCTTGAGCAAATTCCACTAACATTGTTTCACATGTTTTTAGAGTTTCAACTGAAATGTTTGTTTCAAGCAATTGAAATAAACTCGATGAAAACTTCATGAAATGTTCCATGTTGATTTTTGGTATTAAACCATAAAAACAAGGGTAAAAACAGTATAATGCGATGCACTCCCATTCACTAGCTTTAAATTTTGCTACCTCGTCAAGTTTTCGCGGATGTCGTGGGAAAACGCTAGGAAATCTTATGCTGATTAGTCTTTCCTCAACTACGTTTCGATTGATTCCTAGGTCACTTGTCACAATCTGATTCCACATTTGTTTGGTCACTCCTAGGAGCGAAGCATGCATATAATCAACACCAAATCCGCGAACAATGTCAAAGTTCGGTAGACTTAACAAGACAGATAAACCCTTTATACCTGAAAAATAAAGTTTCTGTTCATACGATTAAAATATTACCATCTCTGCATACCAAACAGTTCTTTGGCGGTATCCTGTGCAATTATCATATGTTGTTTAGTACTACTGTGATCCCTTTTTTGGCATTTTCGGTATGGATAACGAACTTGTTTACCGATTGCTACTCCTGGATGAAGACATAAACTACATCCGAAATAGCCGTTGAATTGTTTCATGTTTTGGATTTTACATCGACAAACTGAATCGACACAACACTGGAGAACTACAATCTTGTATAAAATATTGTCTATGAACATTCCTTCACGAAGTTTCCTCATTTCTAAACAAAAATTTTGAAAGAAAAGTGGCATGTTCGGTTCACCATTAGAAATCCATAATGCAGCCAGAATTAAATTTTGCTTTTTGAATCGTTCCTTTGGAGGCAATTCATTGATTACCACAAATAAAGGATACATAGGTGTTTTCATTGAACACTCAAACACTTCTACACCATCCGTATTCACTGATAGAGTTATAAATCTTCCGTCTTCATTATCGATAATCTCTTTTGCAACATATCCGTTTCTTATATCACTGAGGTTATATTCTAATATTTCTTTGGAATATTGTTGTATTTCTTTCTCATACCGTTGGACTGTTTCACGGATTTGACATTCGATCGGGAATGTTATGAAGTAGTCAAATTCTTGACTATAACATTGATTCATAAAGCAACGGAAATTTTTATCAGGTTTTTTAGTCCCAAGATTGGATTGACAATTCTTACAAAAATAAAGCCTTGTTGCGTCATATTTATCGGGAAATGCAGATGTAAAACTTGAAAAGGTTTCTGGAAAAATTTTCTTGCCGACGATGATGTTCATCATTGACAGTAGATCTTCCAATGCTTGTTGGGTCAATTGATGTCTTATATAGAAGTTCAGCAACATAAACATAACATCGAAAGTTTGCAAGCTATTCGTCAGTTTCAAAAACTCATTGAATTTTCCGGACACTTCCTGTAATAGAAATGCTTCGTTTTAATATTATTGAAACCTCTGAAATGAGTATTAAGTATTCCATATTCCTGAGTTCAAATGTGCTCTCCAATTTTGTGTTCATGCAAATTTGGGAAACATAATTAATGATTACCTCTCCAAAGAAATAATTCAAGTGTGAAGTTTCACCGGTTGAGATAAGTTCTTCGGACACCTCTGATTCCCCAAATGATGTGTGTTGTGGTAAAATCACTCCGTCTCTTTGATTTTGAATCTTGATTTTGCTACTAGGTGTACCGATGCATATTACTTGAGATGCTGTGAAAATTTTTATTAGCACACATAATCATTATACTTATTTTCCAATATTTTGAAAATTTCCTGAACAGTTATTGAAAACCGACTGTATTTTAAATCAAATAGAACGTATGGATCTTCTGTACGTACTCGCATTCTGTTCCCAACTAAGTTCATCCGAAGCAATGTCACTCAATGACAAATTTGGAATCCTCGATGTGTATGGATGACTTTCTACGTCATTGATAACACACATGTTTCGTGTGCGCCTCTGCGGAAGATCAAGATAATCATAAATTGATTGAGTTTTCAGTTCAGCCTTAAGTCACTGCTAGATTTTATTAGAAAACATAACTGGTTAACCAGAAGCCTGCTATGTAGAAGAAATCAACATTTGAAAATATTTTCCGGATAGATATGTTTGACGATTTTGTTTACATATCAAAGAATTTATAAATTGTATACACACGTACAATAAGGTTTTTATTTTCAGGCAAATCACACAATCAAAGTGCATTGTACATTGTAACCTACACACCTTTTTTACATATTTCTTGCCGTACCACGGAGAACTGAGAAAATAATGTTTAGGACGACGATTGCTCATGCCTACGAGTAATTGAATGCCTTTATTAGAACTTATTATTACATAGGTGTTCCACAAATGGTAGAAAACGAATATGAATCAGTCCTCTGACGGGTGATCAAGAATCATAACAGTTAAGAAATTGGGGTTGGAACCGATTTGTTCACTATAGATGTTCACTACGTTCAAATTAGCTGAGGCGGCATATTCTTGTCAACGAGCTGATAACAGCGATGCCAGATAATAGTAGTGTCATTTCCGTAGATTGGAATTTTTCTCGGAAACGAAAGCTTTTTTTTTGCTCGCCAGACAAAACTTGTTCCCGTAGTTCTCCGTTAATAAATTTTAATTTCCGTAGAAAAAACCCAATTGTTGATTTTGTCCACGGATCCGTAGATCCGTAGAAAATGTTTGTTCCGTAGATCTACGGAGATTTCCGTAGATCTGACATCGCTAGCTGATAACAAATAGTGTGAGCCAGGGATGCCATGTCATGTTTTACCAATATCTGTGAAGGTAAAGAAGGCTTTAAATTTTGCTTGCTAAATCGATTTTGCCGAGCTAAAGGTTTCACGAATGTGCACCATCATATAATCTGTTCAAATTGGTGTTAAGTAACCAAAATCTGTGTTTAACAATTGCGATCTCTGAGCAAATCTGTGAGTCTCATAGAAATCTGTGCAACAATTCGAAAATTTGTGTTTCACAGATTAATCTATGATACTGGCATCTCTGGTGCATGGATATGTCAATTCAGAATACACGCTAACTGAAAATATTCATATAATGAGTAGTTTATTAATTATAGCCAGAGAAAATGAGTTCAGTCAGAATTAAGATATGAATTAGATAAGTTATTTCGATCTTTTTAATGTGTGGATATGTGAGCTAGTTCTGGAAAACTACACGAAAGTGACGTGCTGTTTTATTATATATTCGCATATAGGGTAACAGAGGTATTTTGGCCACTTCATATATTTTGGCCCACCTAACAAACTTTATCGATTTCATCGGATATTATCGATCTTAAGTAACTCATTTTGCATCAATTTGAAGCTAATCACATTAAATTACCTATTGCGGAAGGAGTTTTTAAAGATATTACAATATTTGGTGGATATTTTTACAAAGTGGGCCAAAATAAAATCAATACTAAAGTGGGCCAAAATACCTCTGTTACCCTATTTCGTTGTTATATTATACAAAATGGATTATAAAGTGCTTCATAACATATGACTTATCTATTAACGTTAGTGAATTAATACACTGAAGATCTTTCGTCGTGAATACGACTTACTTACTATGGGGTGCCTTTTCAAAATTTAGCCTGTACGAGAATGGGCAGAACTTTATCGCGAATATCTCTTGATGTAATTAACCCAACAACATATTTTTTCTACAAGCTATCGGAAATGTGATCAGAAATTTGTGATAAAATTTGGCAATAGAGTTTTTGAGTTTTGTTTAGTTCTTGAATTGTGGTCCAGTTTTTTAATTCTAAAAATCGGTTCTTTTTAGAACTATTAATATATTCCCAAAAAGCTATACGAAGCTTTTCTACTACGTAAATCTATCATTCCAGTTGGTTCAGGTCCAGAGCTCAGTTCCAGTTGCAGTATCAATAGTTCAGTTCAGTATTGAATCAATTGCGGGACGTTTACAGAACCATTTTCCCTTCAACGAAGATCGATTGCGTCATTCAGCTGCGTTTGCATTGGAGCAAAATACAACAAAAATCGGACAACAATGAAGAACATTATGCAAAATCAGCCCTTTTAATGGCTCCAAATGTCATCTAAAGAACTATAAAGATTGTTTCTTTGCAAATCGGAGATTAGAACTATCAGTGTAGTACAAATCTAGATGAATTTTATTAGCGTTATGCAATTTTCTAAAGCAAAATTTGCAACAGTGTTTGCTATCGTTTATATCCGAACAGTGTTTAAGATTATAGAGAACTACACAATTTGGCCCTTCTGGATGTCAGAGATTCCGTACAGTATTTCGATAATTTCTCTGCTGAAATATGCAAATCCGAAATGGAATAATCGACATCAAAATTCCGTATGTTGCTAATTATGGCTTCGTTCGTTCCGTATTGTATAATTGTATGATAGAAAATATTTGTTGCCAATAACTCAATCTTTAGTAGAAATGCACCGCTTTAATTCTGGAAGTAGTAAAAGTTGCGAAATTCACACAATCAACTAATACGAACGATTAACATTTTTATTCGTATTCACGTCCTCCAATTATGTCTGTCATATTACTCATCTCCCTTTATCTGGAAGGTACGCATCGCAAAACTTCGGAAATCCGCATAGAAATTACGACACTTCTATTGTACATATCATATTTTTAACTTCTTTTGGTGGATAACTAATTGTTAGCAAATATTTTTAAAATTCAGAAATTCAAGGAGAGGAGTACATTTCACTTAAAATTCTATATATTTAATTTAACGTGCATAATTAAAATTGTCGGAAAAAACAACGGTCACGTTTTCCTATCGTGGTTAGTTTTTCAACTGGTGCAGCATGAAGAAGAAAAATACAAGAGTTGTAAAGCAAAATACAAGCCTGCGTTTGAAATCGAACCGTGACAACATTGCATTTGTCGCTGAAATAGTTCGATCTGAGCAAGAGGTAAAAATATTTAATTTTATCGAAAAACTATCAACTTTATATAACCTCACTTTTTCGCAGAATGTTCATCAGCACAATGTTTCAGATGCAACGGAAAAGTGCGATTCCCCTCAGGTTTGTAACAAAATTATTGTTGTACGTCTTCGTTATACTAAGTATTGTTAATTTCTACAGAAATTTCCAAGAAAAACGGCCAAAAAATCTGATTGTAAACGGTCTCCGAAACCAAAACAAACAGAAAGTCAACATCCTATACCAGCTACCGGCTCCCGATCAAGTGGAGCTCGCTTGCAACAACCTGATTTGAATAGCTCAAAGGAAAGTGTATGTTCACCAAAAAAGAGGTCGAAGTTGGACAAACTATGTCTCGATAACCATTCAGAATCTGTTGAAGAATGTGAAATGGAAGAACGGAGAACGCAAAATTGTAATATACCTGGCATATCGAGGTCTTGCAGAGTACGGCTACGAAAGAAAAGACAAATTTGTTCATGCACACCATGCATTGCAAATCAAAATTCGGAATTTAATCGAAATTCTAAAATTACGAAAACCTTGACTCGCTGTTCTTCAGTGGAGGTATGTAAAAAAACTTTCCATACATAACATTTACAACATTTGTTTTGTTCAGAGTTTTTCTAAAAGCGCTTCGGTGAGGCTTCAAGATTTTGATTCTACTGATATTTCAACTGAAGCAAAACCAACGACTAAATCTGTAAATAAAAATATTACATTAAAATCAGATAAACTGCGTCAACGATATCTGAGCTCTGATTATCCCAGCGACATAAAAGAGACGGCCGTGATGAATTTAAAGGCAAATCAACAGTTTGAAGGCATATTTGCTGGAAAATCCAAACTGAACACAGTTAATTCGCGACGATCAGCTATTACGAATTCGATATGTGACTCAGATCTATTGAGAGAAACGAAGACAGCTAACGTAGTTGGAAAACATCCACCGGTAAATTTACTTAAGTGGAAAATAGTTATAGTTTTTTAAGTTTCATGTAGAATATTTGCAGATTAACAACTCTTCTGTCACCAATAATGCGAAAGTTGTTACAAGAATGGAATCAAAATTAATATAATCTTCGGATACAGACTTTACGTCATTGGATGATGTCAACGGCGAATATTTCGTTTCTCGTTCTAAATTACCTATGTCTAAAACAATTCGAACAATCATTAGAGATACCACAAAGAATAAAAATCGTATGCAGTCTATATTGACCCCCTTAAGTAATAGGGTATCTCCAGCAACCAACAGCTTTACAGATTCCTCAACTGACGATATGGCTAACGTTGGCGATTACTCTTCAAAAGGTTATTAAACCCATTTTTTTATGGTATGATTCGTTAATTTTCTGATTAATCACTTAATCGATTTCAGGTTGCGTCAATTGTAAGATACTTAGTAAAAGAATTCTAAGTTTAACAAAACGTTTAACAAAGATTACGAGAGTATATCGTGATTTACGCATTAAATCAAACCGTTTAGCATGTGCATTAACATCTCGTCTATTGCCAAGTGAAGACAATTTCAATTTTAAGACAGTTCCCGGGTATCCATCTGCGGATAAATTAACTCAGCTCTCGAATCACGCTGGAGATAGTGATTTCATTTTCATTAAACTTGTAATGAAAGAACTCTGGCCAAAGGGATTTCACGGCAGAACTGTAACTGGTAGAGCATCTAATAATCCTTCAGGTCGACCGATTGATGTCAGCAATGCTAATTCATCAGTTCATATGCCCTTGGCAAACGATAGTTCTGGGAAAGAACCACTTGAGAAAGAAAAGGTCAACTATGTTAAAGGTAAAATTCTTGAAGTGTACATGAGAAAATCATTTATGTTTTTACCTGTTTTAGAACGCCTTTATGAAAGAAAAATACTGACTGGAATGGATCCAACGACTGCTGCACAAGAATCTGCGAGACAATCCGGAAGACATATGGCAAGAGTAATTGCATATTATGCCAAAATGGGACATTTTTGAAGTTGAATTATAACAAATAATATGCGTTGAAATATTACTTTAATAAATGGATTGAAATACAAATTTATATTGTTTGACTTGAAACAAAATTTGACCTATTAAACCAAAAACAAAATAAGTTATATTTCTGTTACTGATCATAACATAAAGTAACAAGTTTCTAGCAAAATTTGTTATCACACGCAAATCTGAAATTGCTCCTATTTTGTTACAGATGTATTAACTTTTGTTATTTTTTTGATAAGTTTCATGAGTTTTTTGTTATCAGTTATGTTATTTAAGCAACTAACGGATCCATAATTATAACAAACTGTGTTACTGAAACAAAGTAGCAAAACATGTTATTATTTTGCTACTTTATTTTGCTCGGGTTTACAGTACAAGTGTTTTGACCCTTTGGCCTTTCATCTTTGTTGTTCATATGATTCGTTATTAATAATAGGTGTTTTAGTTACTCTTGTTTTAATCATAATATTTATTTTAATTAATAATAAAATATCTACCTACTTATAACTATCCCCAACCTAATACGTACAAATTATGAATTATTTGTATTACAGACATTGAGCACCTCTCTTCAAATTTCGTGCAGTATTGTTCTAATTTTTGTTCTAGTGAATCCAGCGAGGCCATCTCATGTACTTCACTAGTCCTTGTCCAAGGGGGGATTTAGAATCATCTTTAAGATCTTACTTTGATTACGCTGAAGCCTAAGTTTGTGTGTTCGTGCACAGTCCCGCCAAACAGGGACTGCGTATTCAATTGCGGGGCAGATAATTTGTTTATAGACAGCCATCTGATTCTTCAGGCACAGTTTAGATGTTCTACAAATTAGCGGATACAGAGACCTAATGAGAATGCTGCATTTTTTAACAATTTTGTCAACATGTGACCTGAACACGAGATGTCTGTCAAAGGTGAGTCCTAGCTAGATAACTTCGCCGGACCATTAGATGGCCACATCACCGAATCGTATTCGGCATTCGTCTGATGGAACAAGTTTTGGAGATCTTGAATGTGGAAACAAGATGACCTGAGTTTTTGCTGCATTGATCACAATTTTCCAGCTTATAAAATATTCAGTTAGAGCGACGACACGACCAACCACTCCGAAGAAAAATCGGCATGAAGAGTTCTTGAATGATTCACCATCAGTTACTACAAATTGAGCAACCCCTTGCTAATGATAAAATTAATATTCTCGAGCAACACTGCTTCATATGTTATGAGCTAGTTGCCAAGGAGTCCTAACGTAAATAAATAAACAGTTGAAGAAAGCTACGAAAATTCAACAAATATTTTATTTAGTGGACTTTATGTAAATTCTGTGAGGAAGAGTGACTATTTGTAGTGAACGACAGAACCAAACACCACAGTCATAATCAGTACTATCAAAAGAGCAGGAGAGTAGTCAAGTTGTTGTTTTTTTTTATTAAGAAATTAACAGTTTCCTTCTTGTATCTATTTTCATTTAGCTAATACGGGTACTATCAATCATTATCAGAATCCGTGATGCAAAAGGAACTCTGTTTAGTTGCAGTTATTGATGCCTATTACGAAACCCGGAAATCTTTCAAAATACTTACAAATACGAAAGTACTTGAAAAAATAATATGGCCCAGAAAAATTGTATCACATTTAAACAGAAAATATTGTAAAAAATTACCATAATAAATTCATTTTTATAGCGTGCATTCCGAACCCAAATTTTGTAATTTTAGAATGATTCCATAAACACCAGGAGGGTGTATTTTCAAAGACAGATACTGATTACGTTTATCAACCTCGGTAGAACCAACCAACATTGAAACAAAATATTACATGCAATTTGGGTTTATTCTACATTTTTTGCTGCGATGGACATGAAATGATTACAATTGTAAGCGTGGATAAAAATTGTAAGGCGCAATTGTAATAATAAATTAATCTACTAAAATATAGGACCAATAGTCCTCGGTCCTCGGTACGCGTAATTGATAAAGCTTCCCCAACGAAACCTATAGCAAATACAAATAATAATACCCCTAAGCAAATACAAATAATAATACCCCTAAGTCCCATACAAACGAACCGCCAATGTTTGGTTCACAGCCTGAACAAGCAAGCCTAGCAAATTACTCCCTTTTGTTGCGATAGTTTGAAAATGTGGAAGGAGATCGTTTCTGGCAACGCTTTATGCTAGTTGCTACGGCGCAAAACAAGTTTGTTTGTTTATGTTTTCCGTTGCTGTATTGCAACAAATTCAAAGGTACACTCCAGCTAATCGATGTATGAAGAATTGCGATATATTTTGGCAGTGATGGGACTTTTTTTTCATTAACGGGCCTTGCGTGGAACATGGGTACGATTCGTATACGTACCACGGAAACAGCGATTAGCGCTCTACACGATAAAATAAAAGTTAAAAGAGAAACAAATGCAAGCTGTGTATGCGTTTCCCCAATAGTCACTCATCTATGCGTGACCCAGACAAATTGATTATAGCCCGAACGGTAGCAAACACAGCAGTTTTTCTCTCACGATGGATAAACTTATTAATTGAATTACTTTCTATTAGTATTATGACGTAAAGGTTCCCCGCATTTAGCAGATGTCGGAAAAATTCCTACTCCTCTGACGGGAGTGATTTGCAATGAGAAGAACGGGTGGCTACCATAACGATTCGGTGAACAGTGCAGAGACATTCTAACATATAATACTGAGCAATTTCCGAAAAGCCAAGGAGCAAATTTCTGAAAAGCCAAGGAGGACAAAAAACTAAATCCGATATGGAATAACCATATCTCATACACAACAACATAGTTCAAGTTTATTTTTCACTACAATAAACAGTAACCATGGTGAATTTGTTCTTACCCTTCAGTGTTGATAGTTTTATAGAAAACTTGTTAAAGTACATTGTCACTCTGACAGTGTATCATGACAGTGTACCGCACGATGCAAAATGTGTCCTTGAAAATTTGTCGAGGTATTCCGTATTATAATTTGTATTTGCCCTAAGTCCCATACAAACGAACCGCCAATGTTTGGTTCACACCCTGAACAAGTAAGCCTAGCAAATTACTCCCTTTCGTTGCGATAGTTTGAAAATGTGGAAGGAGATCGTTTCTGGCAACGCTTTATGCTAGTTGCTACGGCGCAAAACAAGTTTGTTTGTTTATGTTTTCCGTTGTTGTATTGCAACAAATTCAAAGATACACTCCAGCTAATTGATGAATGAAGAATTGCGATATTTTTTGGCAGTGATGGGACTTTATTTCATAGACGGGCCTTGGTGTGGAACATGGGTACGATTCGTATACGTACCACGGAAACAGCGATTAGCGCTCTACACGATAAAATAAAAATTAAAAGAGAAACAAATGCAAGCTGTGTATGCGTTTTCCCAATAGTCACTCATATATGCGTGACCCAGACAAATTGATTATAGCCCGAACGGTGGCAGACACAACAGTTTTTCTTTCGTGATGGATAAACTTATTAATTGAATTATTTTCTATTAGTATTATGACGTAAAGGTTCCCCGCATTTAGCAGATGTTGGAAAAATTCCTGCTCCTCTGACTGGAGTGATTTGCAATGTGAAGAACGGATGGCTACCATAACGATTCGGTGAACAGTGCCGAGACATTCTAACATATAATACTGAGCAATTTCCGAAAAGCCAAGGAGCAAATTTCTAAAAAGCCAAGGAGGACAAAAAACAAAATCCGATATGGAATAACCATATCTCATAAACAACAACATAGTTCAAGTTTATTTTTCACTACAATAAACAGTAACTATGGTGAACTTGTTCTTACCCTTCAGTGTTGCTAGTTTTAAAGAAAACTCGTTAAAGTACATTGTCATTCTGACAGTGTATCATGACAGTGTACCGCACGATGCAAAATGTGTCCTTGAAAATTTGTCGAAGTACTCCGTATTATAATTTGTATTTGCCTATAGCTCGTCACTGGTGCAAGAACTTTTACTCAGAGGATGCCCTTTTCTCTTCATGGATATAAATGTAGCGAAGTTTATTGGAGAAAAGTTTCGAACAATCCGGAATAAACACTATATTTGCAATTAAAACAAGTCAATTCGAACCAGAACTGACGGCAGATATTTTTTTGTTCTAAATTTCGTAATAAAAAAAAAGGAGGGTGGGTAATGTCAGAGACATAACTGGATGTCGTGAATACGAAAACAACTGACTGATGTTCCTTAACACTTCCGTATATGAATTGTATGAATTATGCCCTTTTTCACATTTTTCGCAAAAACAAAGAAAGCTTCACTTGATCTCGATTACTGTGAATTTCACACAGCGAAAAATGCACAAATCTAACCAAACTGTTCTTGATTTGCACTAAACTGAGGATAATTACCTCCGATTTGCGAACAACAAATCCTAATAGTTCTTTAGAAATCATTTAGAGCCATTAGAACGGCTAATTTTGTGTAATGCTCTCCACCGTTGTTTTTTCACCATTGCTAATGACTGGAAGCTGTGACGTAATCGCTCTTGTCGAAGATTATTAATTTTGTTAAGAGATTTCCTTTTATGTGATTTCGTTTGTAGCTTTTTCACTAATGGGCGGTCCTAACGGCTATAAAAATAGCAGCATACAAAATTTTAATGTTGGTTATTTCATTTCGGATTTGTATGGCATGTCGCAAGAATTATGTTGATTCATTAGATACAACAATAGATATTCGCGATCAAAAACTTATCACTCTCTCAGAGGGTAAATTTTGAAAAAGCACCCCATAGTAAAGTAAGTCGTATTCACGACAAAAGCACAGTTTGTAAGTTGATTTGTTCACATACCTTATTTTCAATAACTAGTAACCAAGGTTATGTTATTCAAAATCAACAGTTTTACGACTGTGTTACCAGATTCACAAAAAAAATTATGCAAACCCGTTTTGACATTACGAGTTACTGAGGAGTAGTTAAATTTGCGATACATTTTTAAAAGGAGACCTGTATGTAGTTTATTCTTCAGAGAATTAATGACACGACTTTTGTAAAGAATGGCAGTATCATCAGCAAATTTTGACAGAACACCACCACCCGGAAGAGGTGGGATGTCTGATGTAAAAATGTTGTATAGAATGGGACCTAGGATACCTCCTTGGGGTACATCAGCAGGAATAGTAAATCTTTTTGAAAGTGCATTATTCAGAGAAACCTGGAATGCTCTATCTGCAAGATAATGTTTGATAATTTTGATAAGATACATGGGAAAATTGTACCGATGCAGTTTAAACACCAGGTCATCGTGCCACACATTATCGAATGCCTTTTCAATATCCAATATTGCCATAGCAGTCGTTTTGAACACTGATTTGTTTTGCTGGATGACGTTGTTAACCCTTGTGAGTTGGTGGATGGTGGATCTTCTTTTCAGTAACCCAAACTGTTCTTCCAGTAATATATCCTGTCCATCTGCGAAAGCAAGAATTCGCCTTTGTATTAACTTTTCAAACAGCTTGGATAGGGCAGAGAGTAAGCTGATGGGCCGATAGCTCTTGGAAAAGGAAAGATCTTTTCCCGGTTTCAAAACTGGGATAACAGAGCTCCCAGCATCTGTTAAAAATTTTAGCTAAGAAAACAAATGAGCGAATACTCAAATGTTTCAGCTCAATGTTGAATGTGTTGTCGAAGCCGGGGGCCTTCTTGTTGCGAAGCTCAGATATCCTTTTCTGGATTATCTTAGTTAAGTTGTTGCAATAAGTCTCCTTATCTAGGATGCCAGTTCGTTGATACTGCCCCGGTAGATATTTCGAAGTCGGATGAGTTTCTTGGTGACACTGTCAATTTGAAGAGAGGAACTCGGCATACGTTGTACTGGAACCGTCCTATCACGAGCGACTGTGATTGAATGCTGGAAGGAAGATAGGGCCGCATCGATTTCCATTGGGGAATCTAGTGGCAAATCGATATTAATAAGTTGGTCGGCGATTTGTAGAAATTTGGACCCAGTCGGTGCGATAATAGTTCCTCCGAGGTTGAATAGGCACTGTTTCTGGTGTTTTGTTTACCTGGGACTTTTTCTATTGAGAAATCGTAACCCTGTAATCTAAGTGCCCAATTCTCAGCTCTTGTGAGTGCTCTCTTACCGAGTCTATGATCACAATTAAATATGAATTGGTTAGCCTCGGCATCTGTGCGAACTTCGAATTTCTTTGTCAAGAGATAGCTTGAAAACCGTTCAACACCCCACACAACTGCTAGTGCTTCCTTTTGAGTGTGAGGATAACGTTGTTCTGAAGGAGTCAAAGCTTTTGAACTGCAAGCTATTACTCTAGGTACATTTTTTGAATCAAACTGCGTGAGAACAGCACCAAGGCCTATAGGCGAAGCATCAACGTATAATACCGTTCGGTCATCGGGATTATAATAACCAAGTTTTTTGATCAAGGTTAGCGCCTCATTTTTCAAAAATTCAAATTCTTTTTCCTCTTTTTCAGTCCAGTAAAAATTTTCTGCTGTAGCAAGTCTACGTATGTTTTCCGTTTTTGTTGCTCTATGAAAAATGAATTTATCCATAAATGTTACTAAGCCTAGGAAGCTTTTTACTTCGGAACAATTGGAAGGCCGGGAAAAATTTTTGATAGCTGCATATTTTCCATCTTCTATTTGCCAACCTTCCGGAGTCAAAACAAATCCAAGAAAATTAACCACTTGACTACTATAAACACATTTCGATTCGTTGAGCATTACGTTGTGATTAGTTAAGCGAGCTTTCACGCAAGCAAGATTAGCGTCGTGTTCCTCTTTTGTTTTTCCGTAAACAAGGATATCATCAAGATAATTTTTACAACCATTGCAGTCACCCAAAACATTTCGTTGAAGGATTTCCTGGAATATGTCAGGTGCGTTGCACAAACCGAACGGTAACCGAACGAAACGAAACATTCCATATTCAGTATAGAAGTTTGTCAAATGGCGGGACTGAGTATCTAAGACGATATGGAAAAAAGCGTTCGTTAAATCAATCGTAGAAAACCACTTAGCACCATTAAGTTCATCTAGGATTTTCTCGAGAGTTGGCATTGCAAACGGTGTACGTTGTATATAACGGTTTGGTCCTCTAAGGTCTATGACCAGCCTGATATCATCCTTTCCTTTAGGAACAACTAACATAGAGGAGCAAAACGAAGTATCCATTCCTTCATTGACTTTCTCTATTATGTTAGCGGAAACTAATCCTTCGAGTCGTTGTTTCACAATCGATCTTACTGCAACAGGGATATTCCAAAATACATTACGGCATGGAGGTTTTGATGTGTCATATAGTATTCTTACTGGTGGAACGTTAAACTTGGGGAATTCTACAGTTTTACTAATCGAGTGGATTTCACCTGCTAATGACATTGGGTCGATTGTGAAATTTGAAGAATGTACCGGTACCGCAAGGCCCAACAGTAACACACTATATCTAGAAGCTGTAGGTCTACCAAGGAGAGCACGTGTTTCGTTTACAACATAAAATCTTTCCAAAAATGTTGGTCTATTCTTGGAAATAAAGAGAAACGCGTCAAATGTGGCTATCACTGAAATGGTTCCCACAGTCGCGTATGCCTTAAGTACACGATCAGTTTGGTATTGTACGTTGTAAACCTCCTTAAACTGCTCACTCGCTATTAGTCTCTCGAACATCTCTTTTGTGAATGTGTTCACTTGCGCTCCTGAATCAATTAAAAATTTACATAGCATTCCTGCTACTGTTCCTTCAATTGTACCTTCATCGATTGGATTTACATATGATACGGAAAATTGATCGCTGTTCAGAATTAAAATATCACTGAGATTATGTACTACGCTAGCTGATTCCTCATTTAGAACCGTTTTATGTTGTTTTACAGTGGATAACACCTGTATAAAGGATTTTTTTTTTAGTATATATTATTAAAATGGACACATTGCTTTTGATGTACAACTAAATATAGAAGATGATATATATTTTTTTTTAAAAAACCATTTGATTTTATTTAATGAAGTTCATTTTTTTTTTTTTTTTTTTTTTTTTTTAAGAAATTTACATCAAAAGTTAGTGTGTCGTGTAGATATATAATATAAGTTATTCGTTAGATATTTCACTCACGTTTTCCTCTTTTCTAGGTTCTATTTCAACTTCGACTGCTGCTATTTTCTTCGGTGGAGCTTCCGGATTATCGTACACAAAACGCTTTTCAAGTTTTCTTCGAATTGGTGCACGACACGCCCTTTCAATATGGCCAAGTTTGCCACATCTATTACAGTTTTTATCCTTTACAACACACTGGTTGGCATGATGGAACATACTGTAACAACGCCAACATCTATCGTTTCTGGTCCCGGAAAAAAAATCCTTTCGAGAATCCTGACGCCAATTTCTATTGTTTTGTCGGTATTTATTGAAGCCTGGTTGATTCCAGTTCCTGGTATTAGATTCACTGATCTGTGCAATCATTGCTGAGTCATTCTTTCCGTGCTTTTGATTGACAAACTGCTCGTTCAGGCGTATAGTTTCTAACTCGCGAACTCGGTCTACTAAGTCGGTGAAGCATCCTCTTCGATTCAGCATTTTTAAAGCTGTTGTTCTAACCTCTCGATTTCTTGCGTGCTCAGCGACCGTTGATACTATCTCTTCAAACTCTTTTTCTGTGTCGAACTCGCAAAGCCGTGCTGTTGAGATTATTATATCAGACCTATTTCTCAAATAAAACTATCTCAAAACGCAGAACTAATTTGATGCAAACTTGTATACAACTGTGACGTTCATGTGGTAAAGATATTATATTCAACGATACCAGATTGGATGATGCATGATTAATGAATTGATATCATTACGATAATTAAAATAAAATACATAATTAATTGCACAGTTAGCGCCACGCCAGATTAAACATGTACTTTAATAAAAAAATACTGATAAAACTGATATCACTGTAAATGGAAATTTAGCCTTACCATGGTGACCGTTAATTTTCCATATCAACGAAGTATAGTTGTTTATTGGAAAATTAACGGTCACCATGGTAAGGCTAAATTTCCATTTACAGTGATATCAGTTTTATCAGTATTTTTTTATTAAAGTACATGTTTAATCTGGCGTGGCGCTAACTGTGCAATTAATTATGTATTTTATTTTAATTATCGTAATGATATCAATTCATTAATCATGCATCATCCAATCTGGTATCGTTGAATATAATATCTTTACCACATGAACGTCACAGTTGTATACAAGTTTGCATCAAATTAGTTCTGCGTTTTGAGATAGTTTTATTTGAGAAATAGGTCTGATATAATAATCTCTCCTGTGTACTCTACAGATCCCAACGTCAATATTACTGGAAAGTGGTCGGAAGAGAGCTCGTTGAAGACAACCGGAGAGCTGTCTATGGCGATGTTGCTGATGAATATATCCAAAATGGAATGAACTCCCGATCTGGAAAGTCGCGTTGGTTGATCCGGAGCGAGGATGTACCAAATACAAATTATAATACGGAGTACTTCGACAAATTTTCAAGGACACATTTTGCATCGTGCGGTACACTGTCATGATACACTGTCAGAGTGACAATGTACTTTAACGAGTTTTCTATAAAACTAGCAACACTGAAGGGTAAGAACAAGTTCACCATAGTTACTGTTTATTGTACACCGAGGAAAAAAAACTTAATAATTTCATAAGTTGTGACTTATGAACCAGCACAATTTTGATTTCATTGAAGACTTATGCATTCAGTAAGCACACATATGAACTTCATAAGCATGACTTATGAAATTCATATCAATGACATATGCATTCCTCAAACACAACTTATGATATTTATAACAGTCTACTTTGTGAAAATATCATAATTATTCCTTATAAAAGCAGTCAAGTCGTAAAAATGGAAAACGAAGACACCGTTGTTTTAAACGAGCACATTTTGCTTCAAGACTTTGTGGAAAGCGCACCATCTGAAGCGTGCAAATTACTTTTTAAAAATTCAAAATTACAATTGAGAGAGTTGATCGACTGCAGAGAAAAAGAAATATATTCGTTGGCTTCAAAATATTCCGTTCTTCCACAAATCGTTTGGAATTGGATTGCGGACTGGAGGAAAAGAAATGTAAGTCTTTATTCATTATTTTATTTAATGATAGTAATACTTTGTCTATGCATGACACAGCAATTAGAATATATTGCTTTTGTTGAGGAAAATAACATCCAGAAATTGGAATCTCCGGACTCGTCTCCTCACGACTTAAATATTTCGTTTGGAACTGTAGAGGTCATTGATTGTATTGATGCTGATATCGAGGTAATTAGAATACAATGAATTCTATTATGAAATGTATTATGATTTCTAAAGAATCACACAGTTTTGAAATCTTATTCCTGATATTTAAATCTTTTACTGTTCATTTCTAAAAACAGCATTCTAATGTATTCTTTCAGAAGATAGAGCACAGAGTCGGAACCTCAAAAAAAAAAGCTTACCCTTTTGTCACCATCCCATCTGCGCGTTCTTTTAGAACAAACCGACTATGGCAAACAAATATTAAAACACGCTACAACGCATAAGCTTTCCGATGCTGGCCAAAAACTAGTTGTGAACACAGTTGCACAATTTCATTTATCCTTAGGACGCAAAACAACAGCAGAAATAATTAATGATCTCAGCGACGTGATTATTTGTGTATTTCCTAAAGAGTCAAAGGTACCCGTGATGATAATATCATGTTCATTATTAATTGAAAAGAAATATTTATGAAAATATCAAGTAACATTTTAATTCCAGGAAACCTATTACTTGCCGAAAGCAGGACGATCGAACCCAGGTGGGAAGCTGTTTAGCCGAATCAATTATATAAAGCAGTCCGAACGTCAAAGAGCCAATAAAGAAGCTGCACATATTGCTTCCATAATTGAAGATGATTCAAAGTCTCTAGAGTTGACTACGGAAGAGGAAAGCGCAGTGCAGTGGCTCAACCAAAACATTTCTCCTTGGTCAACCGTACTCACACTGTGGGAAATTAGTTTCAGAGCGAGGAAGCAATATTTGAAGCAATCTAATCGCGTGCAGCAGCTGATCAACGAATACCCGCAATTGCAAGAAGAGTTCGGATATCAATTGGTAAACAGAATCTAAGACAATCATTACAAAAATAAAACGATTACTTTTAGTTGGACATTGATTATCGAAACCTTGGTTTGGGTGATCCAAGTGAATGTTTTAAAAAGTGGGATACTATTTTCGAGCCAGTTGCACAGTATGTGAATAAGAATGCAAAAGATCCATCGTCAAAGCGCTTGTTGCAAGGTTTAAGAGATGCCAGTTATTCTTCCGGTAAGAAACTGTAACGAATTATATAATGTTGCTAAATATTTATATATATATATATATATATATATATATATATATATATATATATATATATATATATATATTTATATATATATATATATATATATATATATATATATATATATATATATATATATATATATATATATATATATATATATATATATATATATATATATATATATATATATATATATATATATTACTTTTTCTCGTATATTCATCAATTTATGTAATGCTAGTATTCTTCCACATTTATATTTTACAGACATACGTTTGCTTCATCTTCTCCATGCTTTGAGTACAGTGCTTATTCCTGTTAAGGCATCAAAGGGATTCAAACCAACAATATCGGTTGCACAATCGGATACTTTCCTGTTGGCTAATAGCAGAGATTCAGGCCGAACAAAACTCCATGATACACTGCAAATATTGGAGAATCTAAAGCTACCTGCTTCTCCAAAATTGGTAGTAATAGGTGAATCTTTGGAAACCGTTACGGGGCAATGCTACGTTATTTACAAAAACCTCGAGTATGAGTTGCCTACTATTAAGCGTGGGCTTGACGTACAATTGAAGCTACAGATAGTGCTAGGTTTACCGGTCTCGAGCCTTTCCAAATTGGTTTGGAATTTCATAGAGAAATTCGTGTATGGATTAGATCCACCGCATGGTAGCTATTTATCTGTAATCAAATTAGCCGATTTCTTGAAAAATGACAACAACAACAATTCCGTGTAACGTACCTGGTTGCGATTATAATTCTTGTTCGCTAGTTTTACATTTGAAGCACACTGAAAATGTGCATAAACTTCCTGAAAATAACTATTTCAAATGTCCTTTGCTTAATTGCATTCAAATTTTTACGAAATTTCCTAATTTTAAAAGACACGTTATGAACCATACATCTCGTTCGGAAATCATTGATACAGTGGTGCAAGAACAGCAAAATGAAACTAGTGAATCATTTGAAAACGACGTATTACCCAAATTATTGAAGCTAGAGACAGTCACTAATAAAGACATTACACTTGAAAAAAATTTGATATCAATTCAACAATCAGCTGTGCGATTTACTTTAGATATGCATAGAAAAAGTAATTTTACTAGACAAGACGTGAGAGATATTCAGAAGGCTACCAAAAACATTTGTGCACTGTTTGCGGAAAAGCTTGATAACATTAAAATGGATCATCTAGATACACAATATGAATTGAATAAGTACCTAGCACAATTTAAAAACGCGTTTCACTTTATTGATACTGATTTTAAATTTTTGTCGCATTTGAAAACATTGAGTATTTTTGAAAAGCCAACTATTTACGTTTTAGAACACAATTCGGTAAACGTCTCAAGTAACGAGAGCGGTAGAACTTCGTGTTTGGTTTTAAACCCGATAGGTTTTCAAGTAAAATCATTTTTTGAAACCGCTGAGGTTCTCAAGGAGACTCTTCAACATACTAACCATCTGGAAAAATCCAATAAAATCTCCCATTTCGTCAACGCAAAAGTTTGGAAGCGAACAAAAGCAATATATGAACAAAATGAAAATAACTATATTTTACCCATTTGGCTGTACGCTGATGAATTTGAAGTCAACGATGCTCAAAGTTCTCATAGCAAAATAGATTCTGTATGTGGAATTTACTACAGTTTTCCGACTATTCCTGACGCGTTTAGATCTAAGCTTTGCAACATATTAGTTGCAGGTTTTATAAGAAAAATTGCAATAAATATGTCAGGTGTTAACAAATTAGTAGAACAATTACTGGTTCCGTTTAAAAAACTAGAAGAAGACGGAATAATATTTAAATTAAATTCCAAATTTGTGAAAGTCCGATTCATTTTATGTTTAATCCAAGGTGATAACCTGGGAGTTCACACATTTTTACTGTTGTCAAGTGGATTTAACGCCAATTATTATTGTCGCTTTTGTTGTAGACATAGAAAAGATCTACAAAAGGATAATTTAGAGTATCAGAGTTTTTTGCGTAATATTGCGAATTATGAAGCGGATGTTTCTGTTGGAAATCATTCGGAAACGGGTATTGTCGGAGACTCCGCGTTCAATCAGCTAACATCTTTCCATGTAATCGATAATCCCAGTGTTGATGGAATGCATGATTTATTCAGTAATGGAATCTGCAAATACGGTTTACTTTCCGCACTTAATTATTTTATATACGAAAAAAAATTTTTCAGCAGATCAATATTGAACACCAGAGTAAAATTTATAGGAAAGATGTCAACAGATGTAAGCTTGCGACGCATACCTGATTTTGAAGAGACATATAACACAAAAAAACAGAAAAGAGTAATTAAAGGAAGAATGACCGCGTCAGAAATGAAAGCGTTTTGTAGAAATTTTACTTTTATCGTAGGACCATACGTACCACGAGACGATCCCGTATGGACATTTTGCAAAGTCCTTATCAAAACTGTTGATTTGATTCTTCAAAACACATTTTCAAACGACGACTTAAAAATACTAAGAAACCTGATAGAATCTCATCACTATTTATATCAAATACTGTTCGAAGATACTCTTAAGCCCAAGCAACATTTTCTTGTTCATTATCCTAATATAATAACAAAAAGTGGACCAATTGATAAAATGAAGTGTTTTAGGAATGAAGCTAAGCATCAAGGATATAAAGAATATGCTCATGTTATGTCTTCACGCTTGAATATTGCATATACGTTAAGCATGAAATCTTGTTTGCAATTCAGCCACGATTTATATAATAAAAGTTTTTTTAATTTAATTGATGAACAACAATGGACAGTTGGCTTTTTAATGTCACGACCTTACTATTCAAAAATTCTTCATGAATACCCATTCGAAGTAGAAAGCATGGTTTTGTTTAGACAATCGTTTATGTTCAAAGGTTCTCTATTCAAAACAGGTCATTTTATCACTACATTTAAACAATCAGACTCATTTAAACTTCTCGAAATAGAAGAGTTTCTTAAAAATGTTGACAAAGTGTACGCAGTATGTAGCAAATGGGAATTAGGAGAGTATGACGACAATTTTTTAGCATATGAAGCAACAGAAAGACTTGATACAATGTGTGTCATTGATATGGTAGAAGTTATCGGTTCATCATTTGCTATCCACGAAATAGGGGATCGTTATCTATTTAGACCAAATGAAGATTTTTTATAGTAGGAAGGTGCTTTTTTGTAAACAAATAAACAATGTGTTATCGAAGTTTTTAGATTTTTTTGTTATATATATATATATATATATATATATATATATATATATATATATATATATATATATATATATATATATATATATATATATATATATATATATATATATATATATATATTCATACATATTCACCATGGAAATCAGCAGTAATCATCATGAAAAATATAAGAAAGTAGCGATGAATTTCATAAGTAGGGGTTATGAAATTTATAAACAACTTATTACATTCATATCTGCATTTCTACATTAATCATAAGTCTACCTTACGAACTTCATAGGTATGATTTATGAAATTCATAAGTAGGTCAATGTAATTTTTTTCTCTGAAGATCATAAGTTTGACTTATGATTTCCATATGGAAAACTTGTAGCGAAATATCATAAGGGTTTCTTATAGATTTCAATAGCTTTTTTGCGTCCGTGTAGTGAAAAATAAACTTGAACTATGTAGTTGTGTATGAGATATGGTTATTCCATATCGGATTTTGTTTTTTGACCTCCTTGGCTTTTCAGAAATTTGCTCCTTGGCTTTTCGGAAATTGCTCAGTATTATATGTTAGAATGTCTCGGCACTGTTCACCGAATCGTTATGGTAGCCATCCGTTCTTCACATTGCAAATCACTCCAGTCAGAGGAGCAGGAATTTTTCCAACATCTGCTAAATGCGGGGAACCTTTACGTCATAATACTAATAGAAAATAATTCAATTAATAAGTTTATCCATCACGAAAGAAAAACTGTTGTGTCTGCCACCGTTCGGGCTATAATCAATTTGTCTGGGTCACGCATATATGAGTGACTATTGGGAAAACGCATACACAGCTTGCATTTGTTTCTCTTTTAATTTTTATTTTATCGTGTAGAGCGCTAATCGCTGTTTCCGTGGTACGTATACGAATCGTACCCATGTTCCACACCAAGGCCCGTCTATGAAATAAAGTCCCATCACTGCCAAAAAATATCGCAATTCTTCATTCATCAATTAGCTGGAGTGTATCTTTGAATTTGTTGCAATACAACAACGGAAAACATAAACAAACAAACTTGTTTTGCGCCGTAGCAACTAGCATAAAGCGTTGCCAGAAACGATCTCCTTCCACATTTTCAAACTATCGCAACGAAAGGGAGTAATTTGCTAGGCTTACTTGTTCAGGCTGTGAACCAAACATTGGCGGTTCGTTTGTATGGGACTTAGGGCATATTCAGGAGTGTTCTAGTTCTAGATGCATAATTTATGTCAGTTTTAAAATTTAAATCTAGAAATTATAACAAAATAAACTGGCAGCCCCAGCAGTGTTTTATCTGTGTTTCAAATATAGAAAAAATAGAACGGCAATGTATACCAGTTTTAAATTTGACAGTAGAACTGGTCGAATAAATAAAACTAAAACGGATTGCTGGGGATACGTTTGTTTCAGTTTCATTTACATTATAAACCACCCATATGAATCTTGCAGCTGCTGAATTTGCTCTTAGGGGTATTATTATTTGTATTTGGATGTACTGTCCCATACAAACGAACCACCAATGTTTGGTTCACAACCTGAACAAGTAATCCTAGCAAATTACTCCCTTTCATTGCGATAGTTTAAAAATGTGCAAGGAGATCGTTTCTGGCAACGCTTTATGCTAGTTGCTACGGTGCAAAACAAACTTGTTTGTTTATGTTTATCGTTGCTGTATTAAACTGCAACAATCAGTCTAAATATCACCGGCACTAGCACAAAAGATGAAAAATGAACACAAACACCCACGAATCTACAAATATCAATACAACTAGTACTATATTCATGGTGGCTTAACCATTCTAGATTATCGTTCAACTTACATTTCGCTTGTGATCTTGATTATCAGATAAAAACTGTTTGTTTATTTATTTTTCACTATAATAAACAGTAACTATGATGAACTTGTTCTTACCTTTCAGTGTTGCTAGTTTTATAGAAAACTCGTTAAAGTACAATGTCACTCTGACAGTGTATCATGACAGTGTACCGCACGATGCAAAATGTGTCCTTGAAAATTTATCGAAGTATTCCGTATTATAATTTGTATTTGGTTGTACTGTCGGGCCTGTGAATCCTGTAATTGGAAATAAACATTTCAGGTTTAAGATGAGTTTCAGTTAAAATAGTAATATCGGAATTCTTCTCTTGAAGAAAGTCGGATAATTCAGCAGTTTTGCTCCTGAGTGAGCAAGCATTCCAATTTACTACAACCGACTCATTATATTGCATATGCATAGGTTTATTCTAATCAAATTTTCAATAGTGTGCTATTGAAATACTGAAACGACTTTGCCATACATGTTTAATTTAAAAGTTCCCGAATCGATTGGTTGTTAAATTATATCAATCCATTAACAAATGTCTAGTGTGTTTGATAGTATATCCGAATACATATTGGACCAAAATGCTGTGAACAATCATCGTAATGTTTTATTAAAATTTTGTGTTATTTTTTTTAAACTTCGCATGGAACAACTCGCAACTTTCTGTGCAAAGCAATCAATGCAGAAGAAACTGACTACGTTAATTTAGTTCCGAAATGAATAAATTTGGAGATGTTCAAAAAACACCTTTTTTATTCAAATCATAAAAATGCTCTTTTGAAATGTAATAAATAGCTTTGACAGAACCAGAGAACCAAAATTTTTTAACGCCTGAGAACAATGGGAGCTGTCAAGTTGTTCCCCGGTTGGTGAAGTGAGAGTGAGAGTGAAAGTTGAAGCAAATACAAATTATAATACGGAATACTTCGACAAATTTTCAAGGACACATTTTGCATCGTGCGGTACTCTGTCATGATACACTGTCAGAGTGACGGTGTACCTTATTGAATTTTATATAAAACTGGCAACTCTGATGACTGGAAAATGATTCACCATAGTGACTGTTTATTACGCTCATAAACAAAGATGTTCAATTTTTCGAGATCGTGGAAAATCCGAAAGAATTTGAATGTAATTGAAGCTGCTTTTTGTGATTACCATTGTTTGACTCAGAACCGATATGACTATCGACATCTGGAAGCACCCGGATTCAGTTTTGAAAACTGTCGCAGGTTAGTGTCGTCAGAGGAAACGCAAGACTTGAATTTCTAACCTTGATGTTTTATAGAAATGCTCAACAATGCACCAACGATTTGTTCCGCCGAAAGCTATTAAAACTCGTGCTACTGAGAGACCAATCGTGGAGGATAAAAACTGCGAAAATATTCACTACTTGACTAAAAACATGAACTACTGTGGTACCGGAACAGCTGCTGACACGGAAATAACCACTCATATGATATCGTCAAATTTAGAATTACACCGGTTAAATACTGGATGAACAGTCCCGGTAGTTATTGTTAATACGATGTTGAAACAGTTTTTGTTTCGCTATCAAGGTCATATTAGCGCTGCTTTGGTTTTAGGGGGTGTAGATCATACGGGATCGTATATTTATTGTATTTATCCTCACGGATCGACAGATAAGCTGCCTTATGCTACAATGGGATCGGGCAGACTTGCAGCTTTGTCCGTGTTCGAATCTCGCTGGAAACCAGATGTGGATGAAGAGGAGAGCAAAAAGTTGGTTCGTGAGGCAATTACTGCCGGAGTTTTCAACGATTTAGGATCCGGTTCTAACATTGATCTATGTGTGATTCGAAAGAATGATGCACTATATTTGACACGTTCGACGTTCGAGGAAGCTACTAAAAAAGGTACCCGTTCCCTCGCATATGACTACAACAACGGCAGTTCAACAGAGCAAGTGTTTCAACATTGATATTACCGAGGAATGCGAGTGGTCCAGAAGAATATCACACTGGCGTCAGTTATGAATATGGTTCTTCCATAAAAAAAAACAATATGAAACTTGGTAGTGGAATAAATAAAATACCTCAAATCACGGAAGTTTTCGTTTTGAAATATAAGTCATTTCATGCATAAATGTTTTCATCCGCTATTCGATAGCGACGCATTGTTTTCATGATAATTATTAGCATACTTCGATGTCGTAGTGTTGCCAGAGATTTTCTTTTTCAACTTTTCTAAGCTGTCATGACGAAAAAGTAAAACATGCTAGGCTAAATTGATCATTCTGTGAACCAAACATTAGCGCTCCGAATGTATGGGACTTAGGGGTATTATTATTTGTATTTGGTTGAAGTGTGAACGGTAATAGCGGCCCTTACACGAGCATTGTTTTTGTCATTTTTAATGATGACTAAGTAATGATGTATTTCAAATTTGATAAAAATCTCGTCATTACTGCACCATTACACGTTCATTAAAATGATATTATTTTTTAGTAATGACATTATTAATAATTCGTGTAAGGGCCGCTAATAAGTCACAATTTTAAAGGCTTTTGTAGCAGCCAGTACATTCTACTTCGTGGGTTTGATTGACAGTGAATTTATATCGATTTTTACTTAGAACAAAATTAACATGTAAAACAGTAGAGACAATTTTATTTTGTATTTACCTTGGTTTTGTTGTTCTGTGTAGTGGTGTGGTTGAAAAGTAGCGTGCCCAGCAGGGTTGCCACATATACAGATTAATCTGTATTTTACAGATTTTTCAGATAAATTTGTGATCAAGATTCTGTATATACAGATTTCAGATTTTTGGCAAGAAATACAGATTTCTACAGATTTTTGAGAGTGTCATATGCGTTATGAATAATGATCGAGTTAAAACATATTGAATCATGGTACTGTTGTTTCTCGAAGTAAAACCATTATCCTGATTTTGTGTTAATTCTTAAAAGAGGGTAAAACTTACATAAATAAGAACACCAAGAACAGTAAACACAGATGTCCTATCTTCTAATAAGGATTTTTCTATGCTGACTTCATCATTTCGAAAGGCTCAACCTCAAAAATAACTTCCAGCAATTTTCCAACTACAACATAAAAAAATTCAAACCAAGAAAGACTTTTTCATTCCGTTCTGCTTCGATTTCTTACCACATTCCTCATACAGATTTTCAATACAGGTTTTTGATCTCCTGATACAGATGTACAGATTTTTCTTCTGAAAAATGCAGATTTAAATGTGGCAACCCTGGTGCCCAGATCAGCTGAATTCATTGAAATTGTCACACTATGACATTTTATAAGGCTTAGGGAAACTCAAATTCACTTATCCTTGATAATCTCTTTGAACAGGATGTACCGGTGAATGATGACCAATTAAGTATTAATTCTGATACTAGAACTTCGTTTACATTTACTGTTATGACTAACATCAACAAATACTGAATCTTCTAAAATTCTTTTTCAAAGTGATTGTGAAGATAGATTGTAAAACTTTTAATTAATTCTGATTATGTGCGATTTTAATTACCGCTTTATGGATGCAAAACTTTTTCGACCGATAGAAATTCTTAAAACTGTCGCTTTATGAATACTAGAAACTATGCTCATAAACTATACGCCAGTCAGATGAATACTGTACAATCGCGATCATCATTATCTTCGGAGTGCATATGATTTGGATTTGACGGTTGAATTCGTGTTGTTTATAATTTCTACAATATTGTTCTCAGCGAAATATTATTTGCTCTTAAATATGTCTTATACATTAACAGTAGGTGAAAACACTTGAATGTAGATATAAGGTTGCGAACTTCTTCCCGCCATTGGAACGCGTAAACATTTTTACTGGTGAATGAAATCGCATTACAATATGTATTGAAGTATTTGTGAGTGAAAAAGTCGCCACTAGTTTGACAAGTAGCGGTGGATTGTTGAGAGGGAAAAAGTTTTTTGGAGCACAGCAAGCCACTGAACAGCGGTGGTAGCAAGGAAATTTTTAGTGTTCACGAAGTAGTTGGAAAAAATGCCTCTACTTCGAAGGAAACTCTTCGAAAAAGTCTCAGGTCCAGAACGCCTCCGTGATAGCGATGAAGTGTTTTATTGTGAGACAACAAACGAAATCTTCAGTAATTATGAGTAAGTTTAATAACAGTTGGATGTTCATAATAAGAAATGAGTTAGCCCAAACTTGTTCTAGATAGGGCGGATGTTTAAAGTAGACAGCACGCCATTTCAATATTTTTTCAAAAAATTTGGTTTTATTAGATGTGATAAACGAGATATACTCGTTGTCATTTGTTGTATTTGATTATAGTGCTATTACAAAACAATTGTAAAGTTAATTTTAATTCATTATTAGGGACTACTTTCATCGTGTTATGCTGATTTCTTCAATTGTATGGAGTTGTTCTATAACTGGAAAACCAAACTTAACTTATGCAGAGGCATTAGAGTCAGAAAAACAAGCTCGTAAGCTGTTAAGAAGTTTTCCTCATGCCGTGAAGGGACCACTTCTACTGACAGCCTCTCACACAAAACGCAGCTCATTGAACGAGTTGTTGGAAGATGTTTTCAGTTTTATCAAGGACCACTATTTCAAGGGTGAAGAACTAGATGCAATGGATCCAAATAAAAAAGTATTCCGGAACGTAACCATACTAGAAGTTGTTGCCCCGAAGTAAGTATTGTTATCTAGCTATTATTGTTTTTTTCGGTTTATCGAGTACAAAGCTTAGGATTCTTAATGTTTACGCATCAGATACCTGAAGAGGTTTTGTCTTTGCAATGTTTTTGCATTGTATCCGTGTCCGGATATTGCTCTCGACGTTTTTATCTGAGTTTACATTTGAAAATAGGGTTTTCCAAACTATGTAACACCTATCCGATTTTTGTATTTAGCCGTTCATATATAAACATAAAAATTACAAGATTAAACGTATCAATGAAATCATTTTATTTTTCTCAGATTTCCACCAAAATGCGAAAACTCCGCTCTTAATTAGAATTTTCTCTAGTTCATTTTTTATTTGAGAAGTAATTCGATAGATTCATTGCTTAGTTTCTTATATTTTAGTGACAAGCAACAACCATTCCCCTTTAATTATTTTTCGAAAGTAATAACTTTCGACTAATTTTAAAATAAAACAAAAAAAAATTTTGTCAGGAAACCAAGAATATATTTAGATAAAAGTAAGACAAAAGTTAACTTTTTATCTAGCTGAGCTAATGTTTCACTATTATGTGAACTTACATTTTTTTTTGTTCGATAAATTGAAAAAAGCGAGCATATTTTCTCATTTAACTTCAAAGTTTTCAAAGCACGGGTATAGCGTAATGGGTTAGTCGATGTCTTTCACGCAGCCCACCTGGGTTCAATCCCCAACCCCGCACAAAGGGTCAGAAAACTTTTCTGGCCCGAACAGGCGAATGACCTTAAGGTTAAAACCACCATAATTGTAACAAAAGAAATCTGAAGTATTTTATATATTGGAGAAGGATTCAGCTTAGAACGGTTACGATTTCAAATACATCTATTCTCTTCTATTAAATTAACGAAATTATAGGATAACGGAACTACTGAATCTCAGCTCCAATAGTCATTTCATATACGAAAATCATTAGAGTGAGATCTATATTCGATAATTTTACTTAATGAGTAATTAGGGTAACGGAGTTATTTTGGAGGGGCTGGTGTCCACTAGGAGATTGATAGTACCTATTAGCTTTCTCCGGACAGAACCAGCCTAGATGCTGTGTGGAATCCGGCGGAAAAAATAAGCCAAGAATAGATCCACTGGGTTCCTGTTTCCATGTCGTAAAAGGTGACAAATGCAGTAGTTTTTAAGATAAAAATTAACTATTGCGCCAATCCTTTAATATTACTAGGTTAATAACATACATACATATTGAATAATAAAAAAAAAGTTTGATAAATTGATGATGATTCTTGGTAGCCGGTTGCCCAATCTATTCAAAAATTTGATAAATAATTAAAATAATAGACAATCAAGACGCGCGTGAAATCTGTAGCCCTTTGGTGATTTAAAATGATTTGATATAATTATTAGAATATGTCACTACAGTGAATCGACTATTTTGTCTGGATCTTATTCACTCGTTTATTTTGTAGTAGGTCATTCCATTTAGAAAAAATGAGGAAGTTACGCGATAGTATTTTAAATTTTCTTTCAGTTTTCACAAATAAGAACAAGGAATCAAGACTTCCCGGGATTTCAGTATCGGATATTGTTGAAACGTTCACTCGGGAAGTCAGTGAGTTTAGTGGTGCACCCGAGCATCTTGAAACCGGAACATACTGAGTCTTCACATTGACAGTCTTCACATTGACAGATGCCGTCGTCTATGATGTTGTTTCTGAACAAGTGTGCCGGTAGTCTTGAATGGTTGCTTATGAGTTTTGATATAATGACAACTTCTCGTCTGCTAAATCCGCCATTCTTGAACCACGCTGATGTTGAGACTGTTGGAATAATTGCGAAGCAGAACCTGCCTTTTGTACCGGTGTTCCAATCCCGTTGCCAACTGGATACAGCTCGCGCGTGTACCGGAAACTTTAAATCGATGCTTGAGAATTTAAATGTTTCAAGTTCACCATTTTGATTTGCTGATTTGGCTGCTATATCCGCTGCTTCATTCAGTGGTATACCTGTATGTGATGGAACCCAGATGAACGTTATCGATGATCTCTTACTTTCAATTTTATCAACGAGGTGTTTGATTTCGAACCACGCCTGAGATTGGTATGAATGTATTCTCTTGTTGGACAGACTAGTTAAACTGCTCAAGCTATCTGTTAGAACGACATATTCTGCTGTCTCCAATGTAGCTATGATTTCGGCAGCTTTTCTCAAGGCCAGAAGCTCAGCGTGCAATATAGACACTTGATTAGGCAATTTCGTTGCGCTGATGGTTCGCATCTGCTCGTCAACTACGGCGTATCCCACGTCCGTCTTGCTTTTGGAACCATCAGTCGCAAGTAGATGAGCATTAGGATACTTGCGTAGCAGAGTCTGCTCCACTACTTTAGATGTTGAATCATTTCGGTCCCGTGAGATTGCATAATGAATGGTATAATCAATTTTTAACTGCTTATGTCGAATGTTCAAATCATAATGAAAACATGGTAGAGTATCGATAGTATCTACCCATCCAGTGTATGACCTGTATTGAAGGACATTCCGCCGTATCCAGCTGGCCGAGTGACCTTCTAATGTAGTCCTGACGAACTTTTCATTCCATGTTTGAATGGAATACCGACGTTCAACGAATTTCATTGTTGTTATGTCTCTTCGGTGTTTTAATGGCATTATACCACTGATAACTTCTAAGGAACCAGTATGTGTAGTTTTAGTTGATCCCAGTGCAATCCTTATACAGTTCCATTGTATACGATCGAGTATGATCGTATCCGCTTCCGGTGCGTTTCCGAAGAAAATTGAGGCATATTCTAAAATCGGTCTAATACAGGACTTGTAGATCGTCAACATTGCCGTTGGATCAGATCCCCAGCTCTGACCGGCTACTGATCTCATAAAGTTAGTGTATGTAGCTGCTCGATGCTTCACACTCAGAAAGTGTTTTCGCCACGATAATGTCGGTGTTAGATGAAGGCCTAGTAATTTCATGCTTTGTTTATATGGCACCTGTAGCCCGCTGATGCTTATTGTTGGAATTATATCAACGTCGACGAAGCTTTTTGAGAATATTATAGAGCTGCATTTATTTGGAGCCACCTGAAGAGCGAGGCTTTTGATTCCTTCAACAGTTTCATTAACGGCCGTTTGTATGTTCCGGATATTTTCCTCAAGATTTGACCCTCTATATGTTACGGTTATATCGACTGCGAAATCTATTCTTATTACGCCAGGGTTTCGGGTCTCGAACAGGTTATGGATAAAGATGTTGAAGCAAAGAGGACTCAATGGTGAACCTTGTGGGAGACCCACCCATGTTGTCCGTTGAAGTGAATTTGATTTCTCCACTGCCGCTGTCAGTCGGCGTTCTCTAAAAAGGCTGTACACCGATTTAATGAGGCACTCGTTAATTCTCATATTGCGCATTTGCTCAACCAGTATGTGGATCTGAACATTGTCATATGCGCCTTGGATGTCAATGCTACATGCTATAACCTGTTCTTTATTTTTAAAAGCTATCTGTATCTCATCAACCAGAAAGTGGAGAGCATCGATCGTGCCTCTTCCTTTACGAAAACCACATATTTCATCTGGAAATAGTCTATTACTTTTTATATGCCATTCTATTCTCTCTTTTATCATGTTTTCATAGCTTTTGCGAAAGCATGAAGCTAGCACAATAGGACGAAAGGAATTAGCATTGGTAGGTGGCTTGCCTGGCTTTAGAATAGGGACAATGCTGAATGATTTCCATACATCAGGAATTTCTCCCGTTTCGAAAATATGGTTTATTGCACAATCGAGGTCATCTATGGAGAAAAATCTATTGTCGTAGCAGCCACAGGTACATTGCTCGAAAAGCAGCGGTTTGTTGCATGCAGATGGAGGTGCCAGTTTATCGAGTAGATCGTTCAGTAGATTCTCATCGCGTAGTCGTTTATTTGATGCTGTGTAATTATTTTTGAACTTTCGCCCATGTTTCCATAGTGACTGCACTGAGGTTTGCGAGTCGAAGCTGTTACAGAGTGCTTGCCATGACTCCTTTTTTTTCTTTTTTACTAATGATTTAAAGTTCTGTTCTGCGGCTATGTACTCAAGATACTTCTCGTACTCCAGCTGCCGACGCCATGATTTAAATTTAGTACGTCTATCATCGAGTGCTTGTTGTAGCTCATAATCCCAGTATGGTTGTGGGATTTTCCTAAATCTGTTGGAAGACGAAGTTGGTGTTGCATTTTGCAAGCTCCACCAGACTATTTCAAAAAACCTCTCATATGAAATGTCCCTACTTTCTGGGTCCATTTTTCCTTCCAGTAGAGTGGAGAATTTATTCCAGTCAGTTTTATTGTAGTTGATCTTCGTAGTGGTTTTCATCACACCATTTGATGTCGTACCAAAAGTGATTGGGAGATGATCACTTCCGTATGGGAATTCCATAACTTTCCAATCAAACAATAGACTGATATCTGCCGATGCGACAGTAAGATCTATTGCACTTGGGGCTCGATGTCCATCGATTCTGGTGAAACTTCCATCATTCAGCACGACTAGCTGTGAAATCTCGAGCGCTGCTAAAAGATTATCCCCACGTTGGTTGTTGCGATCACCACCCCACAGAGGGTTCTTCGCATTCCAGTCACCAGCTGTTGATAAAATTCTCGAAAATGTCCTGCGTTATTGTAGTGTTAGGGTGGATATATACGGACACTATAGCAAGGGATCCTAAATTGCATCGTATTGTACAGGCGACAGATTCTATTTGTGTTGGTGAAGTGAGAACCAAAGTAGTTGGTTGAAATTCAGCTCTTGCAGCGACTAGCACTCCCATTGAATTTCGTTGATGGTCCTTTCGGAATATATGGAACCCTGGGATCTCGAAAACTAATGAGGTATCCAGATGGGTCTCCGAGAGACATACTATGGACGACATGGTGGAGTTAATCAAGTTTATTATACTTGCTTTTTTATTCAACGCTCCTCTACAATTCCACTGAAGAAATTGTAGGGGAATCATGTCAGTTGGTGTGCCATTGGTGTATTATTATAATCGGAGTGACCCCAAGTAGTACTTCCTCCCGATCTTCCCGAACAGGTGTATTGAATGCATCATTAATTGCCTGGAAGGTAGCCTCTGAGCTTAAAGCATTATGTATGGCCTCTCGGACACCACTCTCAATGTGCAGTTCCAATTGCGGTATGTCCTCATCAGTCGCGATGCATCTGCGTTTAGCATTTGAGTTATTCAATCCCGATGTTACAGAAGTAGGTAATTGGGTTTGGTTAGCTTTTGTGTCATTCTGCGATGTTGGTTCGATATGTTCGATTGATTGGCTATTAGTAATAGTATTTGGTACTCCGATATTGGTGAACCAGTCTTTCTTGCCTTGAGAGTAGCTTTTTTTCCTTTTGCGATCCATCTCCTTGCGTTGGATGATTTTCGGGCATAATTTCATATTATCAGCTTGGTGTGCACCTTTGCAATTAATACAAATGGGATTGTTGGTATAACAAATATGGTCAGCGGTGGTGGTCGTGATTTCTTCCGCACAGCGTTTGCATTGTGCTTTGCCTCTGCAGTTTTTTTCCGCGTGGCCCAGGCGCCAGCATTTGCGACATTGACGTAGAGGGTATATATATTCATTCACTGGGTAAAGTACCTTTTCAATATTAATATGTGTTGGTAATTGCTGTCCTGCAAAAGTAACAATCACAGTAGTTAACGGTTGTTCAATACCTTCCACATGCTTGATCACCCGTCTGATTTCAACTATTTCTGGATTATTGATTTGCACGAATTTTCCTTTGTCGAATGCGGTGGCTGTATCTAATCCTTCCTTGTCGACTTCCAGTTCAACGCGTACGACACCTAGCACTTCGACTAACCGTTGTGGTATGGAAAAATGGACGTTCTCCATTTCGCATTGAGCAAGCTCGTTGGCTGCCTCCGCAGAGCTCATCAGAATTTTCATACGGCGTTTACCAAGCGGCGTAGCTCTTATATATTTCTCACCAAATGAAGTGATAATTCTTCTCGCGATTGTAGTAGGTGAAAGATTGGCTTCTCCACTGCCCTCTCCTATAACTACGAAAGGTCCCTTTGAGTTAACTGGGTATAGCCTCAAACGGCGGGAGACTGTATCAGCTTTGTCTATCATTTTATTCCAAAGAATCGAATAAGCCGAACAATAGAATCAAAGGTGCTATTGTTTAAATAGAAATTTCTGTAGCTGAGTGTAAAACGACTGTTCTTCACCGAGGCTAGAAACAAACTGTGGAACATACTGAGTCGCGCACAAATACTACACCATTCATTTTGATTACAACCAAAACTGCACACTTAAATTTTTTAGCTGAGTCTCGGCAAAAAAATGCCGAGATTCGCACAGCCGAGTAATCAGCAATCATCTCGGCAAAAATAAAATAACTGAGCGTCTCGGCACCCTGAAATTTGACAAACGTCAAATATTGCCGAAATCGTCAGCATAAGATTTACTGTTTGCTCAGTGAAACGTTCACTGAATATTCGGCAATCCAATAAAACAAAAAAAATGAAAAAAATAAATTACCGAATCATCAGTAATTAAAAATCTAGTCAATTAATTTTGTTTGTAATTTCTATACATTATAAACACGCTATTCAGGATCAAAAATTCATTTTATTACCACTTAAAGGAGGCTTACAAATTTGTTGCCAGTAGTGCTTAAAGCCTCTACCTGAAAACATGTAGCATAAAAAAGCGGCGTTTCTAGATGCGGCTACCTTGAGTCGAGCTGGAAATATGAAAATAAAAATATATATTGATTTTTGGTTTACAAAAATGTTCAATATTTAATGATGCATAGACGATATTGTTCAAAAAATAAACTTACTTTGATCTATTTATTTATTTATTTATTTATTTATTTATTTATTTAGGTATAATCAACAGACACAATATGGTCCTAATGATAATTTCTAGTAATATATAAAAAATTTCCAAGTATCCTACTGCGTGATAGATTGAAGTCAAATCCTGATGAAACGCGGTTGAATGATCTCTGCAAGCCAATAATAGCATTGTTAGCACCGTAGTTAGTTCGTCGTAAAGGAAGTCGAAGAAATGCACTGTTGCGAAGAGCCCGGGGTCGGACGTTGATATTAATTTCGCGGAGCAAAGCAGGGCAGTCAATCCTATCGGTCAAAACATCCGCTATCAGTGAAGCACGTGCCACATCTCGACGAACTTGTAGTGTATCGAGACCGATTAATAACCCGCGACTTTCGTAGCTTGGTAGTTGGTGAGGATTGTTCCACGGTAAGCGCCGTAGGGCGAAGCGAATGAATCTGCGTTGTATCGATTCGATTCTATGAGCTCCGTTTATGTAGTGAGGGTTCCAAACGACAGAACAGTACTCCAAGGATGAACGAACAAGCGAGCAAAACAGAGATTTTAAACAGTGCACGTCTGTAAAATGTTTAGCCATCCTCATAACAAATCCTAGGTTGCGAGAAGCTTTAGAAACGATATAGCTGATGTGTTGCTTGAATGTCAGTTGCTCATCGAGAAAGACACCAAGGTCTTTAACACACGTCGTTCTGACTATCGGGGATCCTTCCAGAAAGTAATCAAAATGAAATGGCTCTTTCTTCTTCGAGAATGTGATGGTCGAGCATTTGTCAGGATTCAATTTCATACGGTTTACTTTACACCACTCGGCGAAGCTCAACAACTGTCGTTGAAGAAAACCTGCATCTTCTGGGCTTCGAATGTAATAGTAGAATATTGAATTATTCCATGCATTGGATTATGTTTTCGCATATCCCCCAAAGTTTTGTCTCGATGACGCTTTGAGCCCCGTGTTGGGTGTTTTTCCCTTATAATCGCGAGTGCTCTGATAAAGTCGCTTTTTATAAAGCGAAACATGTCACTATATTTATTCAATATTTTTACTTGCAAGTTTTTCCACGCTTCTTCGAAGATTATTCATTTTTTCACTCGAACGCGGCAATAAATGACAGCTGTCGTGCTGAATCTCGGCAACAGCTAGCACATATTCCGAAACCTCGGCAAACGTCTCTGCTGATGTCGGCATATCTGTTGTTTACTGATAAATTCAGCAAGCAATTATGCCAAATTCCGGCAAAGTGAAGCATTTTACCGAAATATCAGTGAATACATTTAACGAAGTTCAGGAACATGCGTATTGATTACTGAGCAATCAGCAAATTTACGTGTTGCTGATCAGTTTCGGCATTTTATTATGCCGAGCTCAAGAAATGGTTTCAAGTGTGTGTGAGCACCTGGTAAAAATATATTATGTTTGCAAGAATACCTCTGTTACCTTGCTTCTTAGAGCTGAAGCAAAGATATTGTGTCCCATTCTATCACAATTCGTTGGTTGAAAGTCAGCAATAGAGTTAGTTTTAATTATCAGTAATAACTATATGACATGGTATCTGTTGGATTATTGTGATCTGTCCCACTCAGTCTCTCCACATTCTCCATGGGAAACTAACTAGATTCGCTCGTCGAAATTAACCCGGCCGTCCCTTCCATTTTTTCTCTGTCTTCCACCATTCATTTTTCGATCACTAATCCGATCTTCATGCCGATTCTAACCTCGTCGTTTTCTTTGTCTTCTACCATCTTTTTGGTCACTAGTTAGATCTATATACATGCCGATTCAACACCGTCGTTAGTCCACGCTCGTTTTCCACCCCACCCTTTCACCAACCTTTATATATCATTCTCCTACCCACTTTTTTCTCCTCCCTTACCATTTAAGCAAGTTATGGGGTTATAGATTTTGTTTTAATTGTTAGTGTTAAGTCCAAATGGATCTGTTGGATCATTGTAATCTGTTGATACAAATGATGCGGAGGTTTTGTGCCTGCTAGAGAAAGAGAGATTGCCAAATTTCATTTCCATTAGGCTTTTTCCTGCTCCCAAATAAAATAAAAATGAAAGTTGAGTAATCGGCAAACTAATATTGGGACTTTACTAATGAGTTGACTGTTGGTACAATAGCTCTAGCTGAATTTGGGTACAGATTAAGCGACAATGTTGCATGTATAACATATACATTACATAATGCTTCACGGTATAATGTTTGCATAGGATATTTCGATTCTAGAGAAGCATTCAGTCTAGTACTTCCAAATAGCTAAGAAGAAAAAACGATTTTTTGAGTAACGAAGATATCAAACTTCAGTTTCATAAATTGTAATTTCCAGTAAGGTGCAGAGAAACATTTTCTTTTTATTGGGTGGCTTTCTCTCTCTTTCTGCACTCAATTTTCTGTATATTCGGAGTTTACTCATCGGATATTCACAAACAAACATTCAAACGACAGGTCTTATAGTTCTTCAGAAACTTCACGAATTTGATTCAGATCTGACTTCTGGTTCCAAAATAACAGATCGAAAAATTAAAAATTTCATTTCATGCGCACCAAGGATGATGAAAAGACGTTAAAAGCAAAGTCTTGGGCATTACATTCCTTTTGTGGAATTTGGCCTTTCTGTTTCAACAGACTTCGCAGCCGATTCTTAGTCTACAGAATCATTGCATGACTAGTACCTATGGATACTACTGACACTAAGAATCCTTCCAGGTCGGGGCTCGAACATACGACAACTGGCTTGTAAGACCAGCGTCATATGCATTGAACCGCCAACCCGGGTCAAATTATTTGTAATGACGTGTAAATACCATCAAACTAACTGGTAAATTTGTATAGTTTTCAGATCTAGTTAGTTAGTGGATACAACAACTACTACTCCCCGGTTTCCGATTCCGGTAGCATCGGAAGTAGTGCAGAAAAATTCCAATTCAATTCGATTTCTCAGCGACAGTTGAACAGATTTTAACAAATTGATTTCAAATGAAGGCCTTATTGTCTTATAGGCTAGTGTTAAATACAGGGTGACGAGTATCAAAACTTTAAAACCGTCATATCAATTGACGCTGCAAACCCATTTTTTCTCGTACACTTATTGATCCGGAATTTGTCTAGATTTACGGTCATGTGATCCGACTCTTAAACTGTCACTTTTTTGTTGTGAATACTATACTTTCCTATGCGGCGCCATTTCAAAATTTACCCTCTGAGAATGTAATATGTTTTGAATCGTGAATGTCTCTTGTTGTATCTAATGTATCAACATATTTTTTGCTACATGCCATCGGAAATATGATCATAATTTTATGATAAAATTTTCAATTGTATAACATAATCTCGATTAATTCAAAATTAAATTTTTCTTCAATGTTTTGTATCAACTCGTATTTCGAAAGCTCAGTGATCTGTAGAAGGATTTATAGAATCTAACTACCAACAGATTCGATTTTTTTAACTTGAACGTGTATTACAATAACATTGAAGTGTTTCAGTAGTACACTATTGAACAACCTGTCTGATTTGACCCATGTCAGCACCAGCCAATCAGAACTCGTTCTGAGGAAGAGAACAAAATATCTGCTGCTGTACAGATGCAAAAGATGAACATTCCACTTTTTAGCATCATTTTCTGAGCAGCACTTGTAGAAACAAGGCATACGGGGAAGCAACATCGAAGACATCACGTTTTTGGAATGAAGCAAGCGCCGAACAGCAAAATTTTGCGCACACCAAAAGCCTGCCAATGGAAGTCGTCAGTCGTCATGGGAGCGCTGCTCAGTTAAGTTGTCCGGAATTTGAGTCGGAATTCGTTGTAAGTTCCAAATGCACCTACTGATTCTGCCCTACATTGATTGTTCTTCTTTGGAATCCAATTGGAAATTACAATGAATTCCGAGTCAAATTTCGGACGAGTTTGCCGAGTGTACATGTCAAGAGCCTTTTCATTTCTTTCTAAGTGCAGATCCTGTTGGTCGGGACAATTCAGTCCCACAGATCACCATTAAGAATTAATTGAATATTCTACATTTCTTACGAAAAGCATCAGATTAATCAAAATGGAAGTTGAGGATGCTTCCGCCGTCACTAACCCATTCAATTACGACGGGCAACGCTCTCACGCAATTCGAAAATGAAAGTATTGATGTAGACTATGTTTTTATACTAGTATGGGTGTAGTTTAGGTGGTGGCGGCAGTATTTCGACGAGCACCTCAATGGCGATGTGGCGGAATACGAAAGTGGCGGCGCGGTAACGAAATTGGGAACGCGTGCGGAGGACGATAGACAGCCGGTCCCAGACCTAAGGCCGCTGGCATTGACCAACTACCAAGCGAGCTACTAAAACACGGTGGTAATGCACTAGTGAAAGCACTGCACTGGGTCGTTACCAAGATCTGGGAGGACGAGCTTTTACCGGAGGAATGGATGGAAGGAATCGTGTGTCCCATCTACAAAAAGGGCGATAAGCTGGATTGCTGCAATTACCGCGCGATAACTCTGCTGAACGCCGCCTACAAGGTACTGTCCCAAATCTTATGCCGTCGACTTTTACCGATTGCAAACGAATTCGTGGGACAATATCAGGCAGGATTTATGGGCGAACGCGCTACCACGGACCAAGTGTTCGCCATCCGCCAGGTGTTGCGCGAATACAATGTGCCCACACATCACTTATTCATCGATTTCAAATCAGCCTACGGCACAATCGATCGAGAACAGCTATGGAAAATCATGTACGACTACGGATTCCCGGACAAACTGATACGATTGGTCAAGGCTACGATGGATCGAGTGATGTGCGTTGTTCGAGTATCGGGGATAAACTCGAGTCCCTTCGAAACTCGCAGAGGGCTACGGCAAGGTGATGGCCTTTCGTGTCTGCTATTCAACATTGCTTTGGAGGGTGTGATAAGAAGAGCGAGGATAGACACGAGTGGCACGATTTTCAGAAAGTCCGTCCAGCTACTTGGTTTCGCTGATGATATTGTAGCACGCAACTTTGAGAAGATGGAAGATACGTACATCGGACTAAAAGCTGAGGCCAAGCGGATCGGACTAGACATCAATATATCAAAGACAAAGTACATGAAAGGCAGGGGCTCAAGAAAAGATAACGTGCGCAGGACGCTTCGATCGAGCAAAATTCGCCGTCGTACGAAGTTAACTATCTACAAAACGCTGATTAAACCGGTTATCCTCTACGGGCACGAGTCCTGGACAATGCTTGCGGAGGATCAACGCGCACTAGGTGTTTTTGAACGTAAAGTGTTGCGAACCATCTTCGGCGGAGTGCGGATGGAAGACGATACGTGGAGAAGGCGAATGAACCATGAACTGCACCAGTTGCTGGGAGGACCAACCCTCGTCCAAACCTCAAAACAAGATAATATTAAATTTATTGATGTCATGAGCAAGTGTATGAAATTGGATATGAAATTTGCACCTTCACAAGTTACTACACTTGGAGGCAATATCAATAATCTCGTATTTGCTAGAAATATCATTGTAGAAAGCCATAGAGATATGTCATACTTTCCATATCATTGGTCTATTGTATCACTGATCAACCCTGCGAATTAACGACGAACAACAACAACAACAGGTCAGCTTGGAAATAGATGACGGAAGTCAGTGGCATCCATCGGAATTCGAATCCATCAGTTATGTCTCTAACATTACCCACCGGCCTTTTTCTTTTTTCAGAAGAATGTATCAAGGCCAACGTCACTCGTTTCTCTACGACAAGATGACACTATAATTCACATGGAAAGTTAGTCGAATTTCATATCTCATTCCTTCTTCAATATATTGAAAATCTGTGAAGTTTGGCAAGAAAAAGAGTTTAAAATATAAATCTAAATTACTCAAGAACCTTTTTGGAAACTAAATCTACTGTTGAGAAGAGCACTGAAATCAAAAAATCGTTTTGTATCGTTTTCTGTCATCATCGATTCTCAAAGCGTAGATACTGCACATTATACGATTTTCACTGAATGACTGAAAGGGTAAATGAAAGAAAGAACACAATTTGGAAACTACTATTCCGCTTTTGTCCTTGGCTGGACATGAATCTCGTTCTCAAAATTTGCAAGCGGAGCTCAAAGTGACACTTATATTTCGTCATTTTCGTGTATTTTGAATCAATGAAAATTATTTTTATTAGCTCTGCATGTGATTAAATTTTCTCTGATCTGCAAAGATGACCAATTGTCGCTGAAGGAACGTCGCATCCTCTGAGCTGCAAAAAACATGGTAAATCTTAAGGTCATCTTCGAATGATACCCGTGGTCTTCCCAAAGAAATATTAACAACGTTAAAGTAAAGCAAGAAGATCAAAGGGCCGAGAGTACTCCCCTTCGGGATTCCAGATGTTGCGAAAAATCGTCCGAAACATAATGGCGAATTTTAATCAATCATGAATCATGATAATTTCTGAGATATGACTGTATCCATCGTATGACGTTTGTATCAAAACCAAGAACATCAAATTTCACAAGAGGTCATGGTTAATTTTATCGAAGGCAACGGAAAGATCAGTGAAGAGGACGTCCGTCTGAAAACCGTTTGACATAGCGTTGGTACCTTTAAACGTGCAAGATATTGGTAGCTGCAAAACGATATGACATAACATAAACCCGTGTTGGAAATCATCTATATACTGCTTGCAATGGTTGAAAATTGAAGTCAGTGTTACCTTTTTCAAACAGCTCGGTGATAGCGCTTATACTAGTAATGCCTCGATAGTTGTTTATATATGTTTTATCATCCTTCTTGAAGAGCGGAAACATAAATGAAGCCTTCCATAAATTGGGCAATACTCCCGTAACTGTGACATTCTAAACAAACGGCGAATGGGTGCGATCAATCCGGTTGAACATTCCTTCAGGAAGAGTGCTAGAATGCCGTATGGGCCTGCATTTGTGGAAGCCTTCAATCTAACCATTGCCGTTTGTATCAATTCCACGTTTATATCGATAGAGTACAATGCATAATTAGATACAGGAACATTGATCTCTATTTCCTGTGGGGATAAAAAATCGCAGAAGAAGAAGGCAAATTTCTCGAGTACACAAACCAATGCGATCACCGATCAGCGCCCCCTCAGAAATCACTTCTATCTAGTGGCGGGCGTTTGCCCGGATTACCCAAAGCTAGGAGCTATCCCTCAGTTAAGTCCGAACGAGCGGCCGCGAGGTCGGACAGCAGGTCATTAAAAACGATGAGGCGTAGCCGCATTAGACCTTTCAAAATCGCAGTAAATTAGAACAAATTCTAATCTGTTATGCCAAATGATCATTATGCCAAATAACTACTATGCCAAACAATCATTATGCCAAACAGAATTATACCAATAACAATATTCTAGTGATTAGTGCCTTCGGGTATATGGTTTTCTGGACTTTGGCACATTCTGGGATTTTTTTTGCATTTCTCATATAGAAAGCCTATGCAATCACTGTGTAAGCCGAGTGTCATATACCATTCGACTCAGCTCCTCGAGTACGCAAAATGTGTGTGTGTATGTGTGAATGTAACGTTTGTTTGCACTTACTTTTCTCGAAAATGATCCCATACAAAATTCCTGAATATTATTTGGATCCGACTTCCGGTTCCGGAATTATGGGGTAAAATATGCAAAAAATTGTGAAATAGGTGCACCAACTTTCGTTGGTCCTAAACCAGCTTTACTACTTTCAACTAACACATGGATCAATAAGTCCCGAGACTAACAATGGAAACAACAGTTTTTTGCAAAATTTCTTTTTAATCAATTGACATAATCACCTTTTAGGGTGATACAATGGTTCCAACGTTTTTCCAATTTTTCAATACCATGTTTATAAAAAAATTATCTTTCGCTTCAAAATAAGCTTCAGTTTTAGCGATGACCTCCTAATTTGAGCCAAATCTTTTTCCCTGGAGCCTTTTTTTAAGATCAGCAAAGAGCCAGTAGTCACTGGGGGCTAAATCTGGCGAGTATGGGGGGTGGGGAAGCAGAACAAAGCCCAATTCGTTCAATTTCTGAATCATCGACTCGTTGCTGTTTTTGTTCCATCGAAAGCAATCGCGGCACCCACTTGGAAAAAACCTTTTTCATGCTCAATTTTTCATGAAGGATAGTAAATACACTTCCATGTGATATCTGTGTCATCTCAGCAATCTCACGGAGCTTCACTTTACGATCTTTCATTATAATTTTTGTCACTTCACTGACATTTTCCGGTGTAACGGCTTTCACAGGTCTACCCGAGCGTTCCGCGTCATTTGTGTCGGTACGACCACGTTTAAACTCGGCGAACCACCGACAAATCGTTGCTTTTGATGGACAAGAGTCCGGATAACATTTTTCAATCCATTGTTTCGCTTGCACGGTGTTTTTACCCATTAAAAAACAATGTTTTATCAAAACACGAAACTCGGTTTCCATTTTTTTAACAAACTACAAAACGACTTTACTCCAACCTCGATAACTCAGCTGTTTTTGGTCGGATCGACTTAAAATTTTGACCCGTTTCAAGCAAAGGTTAGTACTCTAGAAAGACGTGGTTACTGGTTTACTACGAGCGCCATCTCTGTTTTAGTCTCGGGACTTATTGATCCATGTGTTAGTTGGATAAAGCACAAGATTCGTTCTTGGGCTGCATCCAAACATGCCAGCTACTGGCGCAGCTTGCAAACTTGCGCTTAGACTAAAGCATTTCTACCAGATTTAAATATGAAAATGTTAAAGTGTCTACTGCATTTCTCCAAGCATCATTGCAGTATTCTGGTCAGAGCTCTGACTGAACATTGCAAACTCAATTATCACATGGCTACTATTCAACGTGCTGAGTATTGTTCGTGTGATTTGTGTGAATGCGATTATGGTACTTCATCCTCATATCCGGGTTTTTGGTTCTCCATATATGGTTGAGTCTGTGTATGCGGAGCTAAAATTAAAGGATATTCTCTCGTTTCTCACCGAATATGGTAAGGAGCTATAGTCAGAAGGGTTCATCGTTCTTCCTGGAGTGAATGAATCCCTTCTGTATTCACCTTAAATAGGGTTTAGCAGATTGTTTGGCATCCTTTAGGGGGTACCGAATTTACTTCTGCTCGTACATACTGCGAGTCGTTCTACATTCTTCCGGGAGTGCAGTATGGTGTCGCTTTTGTAAGATCTCTAAATCCTCTCGGGGGTTGGAGGTTTTATAAACAGCAGACTGTTCGGGACCTCGTAGAGGTTCAGAATTTACTTCTGCTTCCCCTAAATGTGATCCTCAGCAGATTGTTCAGCAGGGGTGCAGAATTTACTTCTGCTTTTATGTGTTTTTGTGTCGTCAATTTTTCCCATCCTCCTAGTCCAACCCTTGCCATTTCCTTTCAATCCTTTCCTCTTATATATCGGGAAAATGATGCTAAAAACAAATTGATGGCAAGTACGCAAAATGTGTGTGTGTGTGTGCGTATGTGTGAATGTAACGTTTGTTTGCACTTACTTTTCTCGAAAATGATCCCATACAAAACTCCTGAATATTATTTGGTTCCGACTTCTGGATCCGGAAATATAGGGTAAAATGGGTTGTACGACAATCTCTCGAAAACCATTTCCCAGAAAAGAAAGCAACGAAGTATTTTTCTCAGAATGTACCATTCTCCAGAAAACCATAGTCACGAAAATATCAATTAGTAGAAAGACATACAACAGAATGTACCATTCCCCAGAATACCTTCTTCCAGAAGAAGCAAATACCTAGAAACTGTTTCCCCATAATGGAAAATAATACAGAAACAACATAGGAACAGATCTTTTATCAGAAAAGCATCTTCTAAAATCAGGCGCGTATACATATGGGGGGAGAGATTAACCCCCCCCCCCCCTCTCCGAAACTTAAGAAATTATTAGAGGATTCAGGGATTAGACCGGACACGTTGTTAAACTGGACAGCTTAAATATCTTATCAACCTGCTAATATTTCAATTCATAGATTGACTTTGTAAACGCGCTTGGAGATGGCGCGGTAGAAATGATTTCGATAAAAACCCAGTTTTAATGGATTTTTTTTTTCAATTTCTAAAAGGTGTCCGATTTAGCCCCGGTCTCCCCAATATTATGAAAACACACCTCGAAATTTTTTCTGGGTACGCGCCTGACTAGAATGAACCAGTCCAACGAAAATAATTTTCACGAAAATTTCGTGAATACTCATTAACTGTAATTTCCAAGGCAACTATGCTTATTTCAAGCTTTGTTAGTCTGAAAAAGAGGGTTCTGAAAATAACGAATTTGATATAAAATAATCAAATTATATAATGGGCATGAAATCATTTAGCTATATTTATTTAAATTCAAAGCTTCTTTAAATTGGGTATTCGTTTCTGCATATAGTTTATAGTAGCAAGCTAACCTTTCGTCGTTTATTCGGTCTAGTGATAAAGGGTAGTAAAAAGCACACTACCATTTTATATAATAATTTTATTTAATGCTTACACAATATTCTGTTCGTCATAGATGATTCAGGTCGAGACGGCCGAAGGCCGCGAGTGCGCCGCTGCCCCCCCCCCCCTCCCTCCCCCCCCGCAGAAATCACCTCTTTCTAGTTGCGTGCATTTGCCCGGATTACCCAAAGCTAGGGGCTATCCCTCAGTTAAGTCCGAACGAGCGGCAGCGAGGTCGGACAGCAGGTCATTAAAAACGATGAGGCGTAGCCGCATTAGACCTTTCAAAATCGCAGTAAATTAGAACAAATTCTATTAAGCAGCATGTTGATCTGTTATGCCAAATGATCATGCCAAATAACTATCATGCCAAACGATATTATACCAATAATACTATTTTAGCGACTAATGCCTTCGAGTGTATGGTTTTCTGGACTTTGGTACATTCTGGGCTTTTTTTTCTGGATTTTTTTACTTTCTAGAGTTTGTATTTCTGGAGATTAGTACTTTCTGGGCAATAAATTTCTGGGGAAAAAGCTTCGGTTTTTTATGTTCTGGAGAATGGTTTTCGAGGAAATGTTATAGAACCGGTAAAATGTGTTAAAAACTTTATACCATCACTGAAAAGGGCGAAAAACCGTACAAAAAATTTCTAAATCGACCTCAAATTTTCTCCAATTGATAGTTTTTATCAGTTGACCGTCTACAAACCGATTTCAGTTATTCTTTCAAGAATCGAAGAAAATTATTTTGAAGAATACCACAGTACTATATATGATAGTATGATTGATATGAGAAAAACATCATTTGCATCGCTAGGTGGATTAATGCAGGTTTTTTTCTGGATTTTATTACTTTCTAGAGTTTGTATTTCTGGTGATTAGTAATTTCTAGGCATTGAATTTCTGGAGAAAAAGCATAATGTATTTTTATGATAGATCGAGACTGTATTTAGTTTTTTTGGTGAAGAATCAGGAGAAAAAAAAATAATGCAGAGTATCAGTTCCATAACCGAATGTAGAGCGTAAATATATCCGCCTCCAACATTGTATTAATTTTTCCAATACAAACTAGTTGATGAGCATGATTATCGATTTGAGTTTAATACACTGAGGTCTTTTTAACGCAGATTTCCAAACTTACGCGGTTTTTTTACGCATATTTCCAAAGTTACGCGGTTTTCTGGTTTTATCTTAGAAACATCGAGATTATCGCATGAAACGTCGAGATCTGGTGTCATTCCGATTTTTTTTAAGTCAACTCCTAACACTTAGAAAATTTTCTATATTTACAAACAAAATTTCATGTTACACTAGAAAATTTAAAAAAAATTTCTAAGATATTTGGTATAAAAAAATTCTTTAGTTCTGCGGGTTTTATTTTACACGGATCTCCGAAGTTATGTGTTTTATTTTGCGCGGTTTTTATGCGGTACGTTTCCCTCGCGTAAAAAGAGACCTTAGTGTAGTCTGAGTGATTGTAGTGATTATTAGAAACAATCTATAATACCCACATACTATTAACTCAATTCGGTAACATGCAATATGTGAACGAAATTGAATGTTTTTAACGTAATTACTGAATATTCGAAAGAAGATAGTCCGAACTAAACTTTTAAATTAAACTCAACTGAAGATTTTTGATATTGAACGTTTTTCTGTAGCTTCGAATTGAATAATCCTATCTGGAAAGGATGCTACACTGGCACCTTAAAACCAGCATTTGACAGATCTGCTGTTCCTGTTCAATGAATTGACTCAAATAAATATACGAGTACTGGTACATTAAAGGATGGGTTTTATCGTATCAAAGAACGCTCTCTACCAACTCTTCACACAATTCAATCAGTGCCATCAAAGAGAGACGAATATCATCTCAGCCACAAAAAAACGGCATAGTTCATTTAACATAGAATGAACACCAGTGCGAGAGGCAATTTCTCTCGATGACCTGTCTGAGCATCACGGGTTAGCACGCTGCTGTGGAGATTCTCTCTGAAGCAACCGGTCGCTCATTCTCGTTTTGCGATCCGATTCTATACGGGCAGTGGATAATTGTAATAAAATCATTTTACTATTGCCGCTTATTCTAACTATGTGCATATAACCTTTGTATGAGCTGTATCTATGAAAATGTCTGTGAATGCTCCACACAAGGGTTTTGAAATATTGCAACCTAGTATGAGAATCATCAAGTCGAATCATTGATTCGATTTTCTGCGATAATTGTCAACTTGCGATTCTATCTTGGTAAATTCCACACAGCACCGATCATTGCCAGACTGTATATGTTTTGTTAAGGGCCGTGAAATACTCAGAGTATGAGGTGGAGCGAAGAAATGTAGAAATATTCTCTCACGGTTCATGCATTGAGAGGCAATGAGTTCTTGTAACTTGTAACAGTATTTTTCTCCTGATGATCTCGAACGATTTGTCTTTCGGTTTGAAAATTCCACATGCAATTTCAAAAATTTGCGAAAGCAATATGAATATGAGTAACCGTTTTTTTAATCTCATAAACTTAGAAACGGCTTTGTATTCGATAGAAGAGAAGATAAACAAACTCACTTGTTTATACGCCCATTTGAACAGATCACACAGAATTGAATAAAACTATTTTGGGCGAGACGAAGTTCGACGTGTCAGCTAGTTAATTATGATTCCGAATCTATATATTATATGTTTTATATTTGCAGCATTAAAACCAGTCCCGTTAAAGCGGAGAAGCTGAAGTACCGAGTTCAATCGGAAGATGGTCGTAAACCAATCGAGTGGATTGTAAGTGCTGAAAATATTAGACGCGATCGTTCCTCCACAACACGTGACAAATGCAAACTTTTTTTAAAGTTGCACGTTGAACAGGTGGCTGGTGTGTTGAAAATTAAGGAAGCTTCGCTTAAAAAGTATGTCATTGATGAAGGAATTACAGCGGAAAGGATTTTCTTTGGCAAGCCACCTGATTTTGAACAATCAAAACGCTTAAAAAATGCTGAAGAAAAAAAACATCGCTTACAACTGGAAAAGACAAACTCATCTCCCCCGCATCAAAAGCAGAAGAAAAAAAATAAAACAAATGAAACTAGCAACAAAGATGCAAAACAGCAAAGTATTTCAAAGTACTTGAACAAATCCACCGAAGATTGTAGTAAACCTGATGATTATGATGAAGATACCAAATCTGATAAAAAACTTAAAGAAGAAATAGAGAGAATTCGGAGAGAGAAAGCAGAAAAAGAAGCATTAGAAAAGAAACGACTGGATGAACAGAAGGCTATACTCGCAGAACAGGTAACAATTGCGATTAAAAAATATAATCGTGTTCTCGAGGACCAAGAGCTCTCTGATCAAAGAGTAATTCCGACTCCGACACCAGTTGTCACCATAATTGGCGAGAAACATTTCAGTACGTTCATGTATATTTTAGAATTCATGACATCATTTGCTGAATTGCTTTCAATTAAGGATAAGTTTGCCAACGGACTGACAATGGAGCTTTTAGAAAGAGCATTGTTACTGAAAGAGGTAAATGGACCTCTCAGTGACATATTTCAGGTACTGTTAAGTACAATTTTTTCTCATCAAATTGAGGAAGAAAACGAAGTAGCTGTCAGGTTTGATACCGCCGCCGATTGCGGAAATCGTAAAACTGGGATGGCAATTCTCAAAAAGGCTACAGAGGCTGCCATATGGTGTGAATCTCATTACTGTTCTAAACTTAATGAGCTACCAATGGATTCCACCACCATATCGGAGCTGCTTCGTCTTCATTTTTTGACCTCTGGTGCTCTAATCGAGGAAAGGGGAGCTAAATGGCGATATTCAATGAGAGGAGGATATCAAAGCTATGATGATCCTGGTGTGCAGCTTGTGCTCGATTATCCGCATATATTTCGAGCTCTTAAAACGTACACTGTATTTCAACTCCCTGCTGGAGATATTCTGAAAATCTTGAAATGCCTTATAGACCAGTTATTAACGTATGGAAGTGTAAGAGAACTGGTAGAGGAACGTATTGAGAAGTCTAGGTTAGCTAAACAGCAGTATCTCACGGCAAATGTTGCGAAAAGAAAACGCGAAGCTAGTGTAGCTTCCAAAAAATGGGACATGAGGGGCGAAATCAAGAAAAAGGTATGTTCAGATGTCTAATATTTTAAATAAACTTTAACCCTTTTTGTTAGATCTCATTATCCAGACGAGTTTTTGTTTGTGATCTCCTTATATGTAATAAACCCTTGCTTTCCTGATATTTACCACGTTTAAATGTTCGTTTTCGTGTCAGCAAAAAAGTAATGAGTAAAAATAAGTTCTTTCAAATCGTCTGGATCGCTCAAACAAATCATTCGAAATCGATTAGAAGTTCATTTGGAATTCAGAACAGAGAAAATTCAAATTCTCGGGTTGCTACTCTCACAAAAATTGACCCAAGAAATGTTTTCTTATAAAATATGATACAAAGCATAACTGATATTTTTGATATTGTTTTTTAAGGTGGTCGCTCACGAAGGGTCATTAGAAGAGAAGTTATCTCTCCGTAAGGAGCTGGAAAATCAAATGGCTCAGGAAATAATTAAAATGGACGCGGAGGCAGAACGTGACATAAAAATATTACAAAAAGATATTGATAAGTTTAAGGAAAGCTTCTTTGACTATCAAATATATCTAGGTACCGATAGAGCTCATCGCAGCTATTGGTTATTTGAGTCACTTCCTGGTTTGTTTGTGGAACATGATCGAACGTTTAGTGGTAGGTGTCTTGATTCGCCTACTTCGCATATACCAGGCTTAGCTTCATGCCCACCGGATCTAAGAAAAAAGTTTATTACTCAAACTATAATGAACAACAAACTTAGTGAAAATGATAAAGAAAATCAAGTCGTTGCAGGCGAACTTGTAATTGAAAAACTAATGCTAAGCGGCTGTGCTAAACTGAAAGGATTAAATGACCACAATAAGACAACCATAAATGGTATTACAGATGAAACTTCGGGAGTTATTAAAAAAGAAGTGCTGACACCAACCAATGAGGAGCTCCTCATGTGTACTGCAAATCCGAATGCTTGTCCAGTTCACACTGACAATTTCCCTGGAACTATTCGATGGGGTTTCTACCACACTGAGGAACAAATAAACGCACTCATAGAAAGCCTCAACTCACGAGGTATACGCGAAAAAGTGTTGCGCGAAAATTTGGAGAACGAAAAAGAATTGATACTTACACATATTAGAGACTGTCCAGTCGAAAAGGTAATGACTAGTTCATCTCAGAGAGATACGATAATGGCTGAAATCATTTCGAAGTATAGTAAAAAATATGATGCTCCTAATTTTAATCATGAACCAGGGACTGACGCGAATGTTATATTTGAAACATCGTTACGTGAGAATTTGTTGGAACTGGAATCAAAAATCACAGTGGGATATTTGGGTTGCATGAAAGTTACGGATCGAGATGAGTGGCGCGAAGCTCTTGAACAGTTTGAATATAAACAACTTTCCGAACCACTTCTTTATGGCCCCAATCGAGTGTTAGCGATCAAAGAAAAAAAAGACGACCAAGATGAAACAGATGAAGGTATGGAGGACAGTGTATCGGACGATGATAATAATGAGAAGCAGCATGCTTTGAACGATAAAGATCCCGGTTACGATTTATCTGAAACATCTAATGAGCCTAATGATTCGGACGACGAAACCATTTCACTGCATGATGCCGCAGTTTTGAAGGATAAAGTTCATTCCTTAGCCAAGGCATTACTTCAAATCGAACAGTGTATCGATTCCAAGTTCTTCCGATATCCATTCGGTCCCGAGAAACAAACAAAAGACAAGGCAACGATGACGAAGAAAATGATCCAAGGACAGAAAAACATAGCTCGATGGGAGGAAACATTAATGCGCGCAACAAGTTTTTCGCAAATTTTTCTCTATTACAACATACTTTACGATGCTATTCAATGGTCTAGATCTGCAGAACGTATAGCTTGTATGATTTGCCGTCGAAAAGGTGATCCGGATATGACGTTGCTTTGCGATGATTGTAATCGTGCTTGTCACATGTACTGTTTAAAACCAAAACTGAAACAAGTTCCGGCTGGAGATTGGTTTTGTGTAAAATGTCGTCCAGAGGACTATGCCAAAAAGAAGCAAACCAAAAAACGGAAGGTGTTCGTTGAAGAAGAACCTGTTGAGGAAGAGCATACAGAAGAAGAACTTGACGAGACAGCTGTTGATGAAAATGATGAAGAAGAACATTCGGACGATGATATGGAATTTATGTGCAAAAAGTGTAAAACAGGAGGCGCCACGGCTGTTTGTTACACTTGCAGTACAGCATATCATCCAGAATGTACCAAATCTCTAAGTGGCACACCAAAAAAGAGGTGGAATTGTGACAAGTGTCTCAAAAAATTGTCTAATGAATCTGGAAATTCGAAGAAAAAGAATAAAAACAAGAAAAAAAATAAAAAGAAAGTTGCAGTTCGTTTAGTCGCTGCACCTATTCAAGATGATAGTTATGAAAACTCTGAGAATGATGCTGTATCTGATGTCGATGAATCCTACGTGGAAGACGATCCTATTGAGGAGAATACCGGAATCGAGCCTACAGATTCCGACAAGTTGCAGGCAAATACCTCGAAAAAACGAAATTACAAACGAAAAGCCTCTGACGAGGAAGCAAGCAGCAGTGACGATGAGCCTCTTATTTCTAAGGCTAAACGAAATCGTCGGTCATTATCTAAACGTTCCATGTTCGATGGCTATTCTGAAGATGAAATCACAGCGGCTGAGCCAGTTATCAAATCTAGACGATCCACGACGACAAACCCTACCAACGATGATTTAGATTCATCCAGCTCCCGTCGAGCTAGACGTACTGGTGATAATTTACCACTAAATAGTGTAGCTCTATATACTCTACTTGATGATATACTAAAGCATTCAGAATCGTGGCCATTCGACAGACCAGTTTCTGTTAAAGAAGTGCCAGATTATTATACCATTATAAAAAATCCTATGGACTTTGCCAAGATAAAGTCAAAATTAAATATGGGCGAATACACGATCAACGAACAGATGATGAATGATGTACAGTTGGTATTCCGCAATTGCGATCTTTACAATACAGATGAAACAGAAATTTACCAGTAAGTTTTTTTTAATACATTTCATAGATTCGTTTGAACATTCTAATTATTTGTGTGTATTTTGCAGAGCTGGTCGAAGTTTAGAACGTTATGTATTGCAACGCGCTAAAGAATTATCACTACCGTTCAAACCCAGTGATATGCTAAAAAATGACGACTCCTCAAGAAACGGCAAGCTAACAGCTTTGATCAATGGTGATAGTTGTGTTAGTGATTATGCAAATGGGTCCGGGAAACGCAAAAGCACAAAACTGTAAGCACGAATTTGCGCTCATGGTCTGAACTTACATAGTATTCATAGGTGTTTTAGCAAAAAATTCAATCGTGTTTCTCTTTCACAATAATTTCTGGTAAGAAAAAATATACGAACATGTTTTTTATTGTTGGTGTTGCAATTAGAAATAGTGTCGTATCTTCCGCATCTCTGTCATGACACGATATGACATTAACTGTAAGCAAGAAATAAGTTATAAATACATCCCATTTAGAAGTGTCCCGAAAATCGCATACTATGCTTAAACATTATCTATATTCGTGGGTTCATTCAGCAAAATTTATATTTTAATCTTTTTATTTATAACAATCGATTACGCTAGATTTAAGAAATTGTGCGTTTTTGTATAAATAGAAAAAATGAGAATTTCGCATCTAAACTCCCATTAGTCCAATGCACATCTCGTTTTTTAAACGTAGCCTTTGAGAATTTTATCATTATTTTGATCTGAAACGTATTTCCAGTAGTACAGTGTCCGTAAAAAAGTGACTTTTACAATTACATAACAAACAAAGCTTTGGTATTACATTCCTTTTGTGGAACTGGACTTGTAAGACCAGTACGCTATGCATTGAACCGCTAACCGGACCAATTACATGCATTATTTCAAGGAAACATTTTTCATAAGTTAACTGTTAGGTGTTTTGCTTTTCTCATACACGCAGAGAAAAATATTGTAAAAATAACTAAATTTTGGTTTCACGCAACGAATTATTTTGTTGTAATAGTGACAAAAGAAAATCTGGTTTGAAATTGCAAAAATTGTTGTTTGAAGCTACAAAATAAAATATTTGATTTTGCTTAGTGAATTAGTTTGTTTCAAGAAATATTTTGTTAAAAATAAGAAATATTTTACTTGCGCATTCCTGTCAATTTCTTGACAAAAAATTTCATGGTAAATTTAACTTTCAAAATAAGTTTAAAATGAACTAGCTTTAGATAAAGATAAAAAAAATTAGTTCTTTGAATTTATAAACTTGGCAGATGAAATGAACGATAAGATTCAAACCTAAAATAATTAGTATTTCAACAAACGCTTTTGTTTGTTAAAATTATACATTTTTGTTTGTCATTATTCTTAAATAGAGATTTCTTTCAAAATAATTTTCAAGGTAATTTTTTTAACTAATTTTATTTCGATTTTTATCAATTTTCAACTTGTTAATTGCTTTCAATAGCTGTTGGGCCCTTTTGTCGTATGACGATGAAATTTTTCACATGTAACAATTAATGATTCGGTGCTCCATTAATCTGGTCAAGGTAGAATTCCTGCATCAAATATTTTCTGTAAAAAACGTGTTATGTAAAGTAATGCAAGTTTAGTAATATTTTGAATTAACCATACATACACTTCAACTGTTAAAAGACCCCGAGGAAACGAAAGAAACACTTAAATTTTCCTTCTAGAACACGTGCAAACTTTTTTAATCATCCACGGGAGCAAAATTGATTGACTTATAAGAAACAAAACTGATACGGTTAATGCAAACATTAAACTTAGTTGCCATTACACAAATAAGATCATAGATAAAATGAACCAATTTTTTTCTTGATGTAAATGTAGAACTCGATTGAATCAACAAATACGTTGCCAATAACTTCAACTTAACTTTTGTTGACATGTAATAAATGGCTGATTTATTTCAACGATAAAATCTGCCGAAACAAACCAGTTTTTCGATAGCCAGGATGAGAATTTGTCTTCAAATCAAATAGAAATAATTGTTAATGTAGAAGGGAGAAATTGGTTCAAAAATCTACTGACTGTTTTGTTATTTTAAACAAGCTCAATTTCTCTGCGTGTATTAGAAATAAAACTGTTACGGTTCATTTGAACCGTTAACTTAGTTACATCAGTACACAAATAAGATCATAGATAAATTGAACCTATTTCTTTCTTGAAATAAAGATACAGCAGGATTGAGTCAACATGGATATTTCGTTAACGTCAATTCAACTTTGGTTGACATGTAATAAATAGTTTGTTTATTTCAACAAAAAATTCATCGGGTACAAATAAATTTTTCGTTTGGTTAAACCAAAGTTTAGATTCAAATCAAGCAGTGAGCATTTGTTATATTTAACAGAGAAATTGGTTCAAAACAATCATATTCTAGCTTGAAATGAACATAAATTATATTGAAAATTCTACTAACTGTTTTGTTATTTTAAACATGCTCCATTTCTCTGCGTGTATAGAGAGGCTACACTGAGCTAAATTTTCTTTTTCGCATTATATGATATTCTAATGATTTTGCACTATTAGCATTTCCAATAATAGTTACAAGATGTGTTCAACATCATGTCAAATATATGAGATAATCTTATGAAACATAAAACTCTTCTTAACATTATTTTTACAGGATTTCCATATAACGAATGAAATTTCCAGTCTGAGTCAAATTTATTGGTGCGTCTTATAACCATTACTAGATATCCGGACAACATAAATTGGAACAATTTATGAAGCGCATATTATATTCACTTCGAATTTATTTAGATAGGTTCATATATACCATATGACTAGTTAAGTATAATATATATATATATATATATATATATATATATATATATATATATATATATATATATATATATATATATATATATATATATATATATATATATATATATATATATATATATATATATATATATATATATATATATATATATATATATATATATATATATATATATATATATATATATATATATATATATATATATATATATATATATATATATATATATATATATATATATATATATATATATATATATATATATATATATATATATATATATATATATATATATATATATATATATATATATATATATATATATATATATATATATATATATATATATATATATATATATATATATATATATATATATATATATATAACTTTCAATGGAGGTCATACGAATAGTAGATAATTGCAAACTACTACTTTTCTTTGAGGATTGAAGCTATACTAGTATTCCGTTCGGTAAGGGAGCACCTCATGATATTTGCGAAAGAGAAGTGAGATCCCGAGACTGAAAATAAAAAAAATGAATCTTAATAGACAAATAGAGTAATGAAACGTACCGGATATATATTTCATGGTCCGTTAACGCATATCCTTGAACGAAGTTGGATAAGCTGTTTTTTCAGCGATTTAAAATTACATTGAGATGCGGAACTTCCTGAAAAAAATGGTCTGGAGAAGTTGACGAATATTGAGGACACAACTATTCCTTCAGCTTCAAGCAGTACGATTCACGACTTTCATCGGATTTCCATATAAATTATATGGGATATTTTTATAACTTTCATTATGATAACGTCCATTTAGATTTGACGTACACATTAAATAAAAATTATAAGTTTCTTTATAATTTCTATGAATTATATTCGGCATATGATTCATATGACAAATCTAATGAATATAAATAAGATTTTCATTTCAGTGTATGCAATAACTGTGAAAACCGAGGCCATTCGATTCAGTTCGTCGAGTACACAAAATGCCTGTGTGTATACGTATGTGTGTATGCAACAAAAATGTGCACTCGATTTCCTCGGAGTTGGATTCAAATGAACGGGTGTACGTTATTTGGCCGAATTTTTTTGGCATAAATTTGTTTGGCATAACTTTTGTTTGGCATAAATCTGTTTGACATAATGTCGTTTGGCATAAAATTAAAAGATATACTGTTTTATTTGGCTTAATTGTTGTTTGGTATAATTTTCATTTGGCATTTCAATTGTGCATATTTTCTTTTAATTCGTTTTATTCTGGGAATAATTTAAAAGGTTGACACTTAGATTATAGGTTTTCCGATTAGTGATTGGACGACTCGGACTGCGTTACCTCGGCGACTTGGCACCGCCGAGGTTGCCTCGTCCTCGTTGTGGTCTAAAACTAGAAAATAAATTCTAAACGCGGCTTCGCCTCTTTGCGGTTTTCTAATGCGAGGCCAAGGATTAGCTCCTAGTTTTAAATAGTTTGGGCAAACGAGTGGATTACAGGTTTGTGTGCGGGGGCTGCCGCTTCCGACCGATTTTAATCTTCCAGTGTAGTAAACATTAATTCGCTGGATTGATCAATGATACAAAAGGCCTATGATATGAATAGTATGAACTATATCTACAGCTATATATCTACAATGTAAAATTGTTTTTAGCGACTCTGAGCAACCTAGCTGCGAACAAAGCTGATAGTTTTTAATCGATGCTGTCCATCGTAACATAAAAATGTTCGAAAAAAAGGAGGACATACACATGAAAAAACTTCATTATTCAGTATCATTCGAAAAATTCCCTCTACTTCAATGCATATGTAATGAATAATATCTGACACAACTTGCACAACAACTTGCACACCCTGAAGTCAACAAACGGTTTTAGAAGGGCCAAATTGTAGAATTTTCTACGATATTGAACGTGACGTTGCCAAATGCTGGCTTTATTTGCAGTCGTTTGGTGCGAAAAGTGCACAAAACTAAATAAATTATTCTAGATTTGCACTAACTGATGAATTTTTACCCCCGATTTGAAAAGAAGTAATTTTTATAGTTCATTAGACAACATTTTCATTTTGGCCCGGGTTGGTGGTTCAATGCATAGGGCGCTGGTCTTACAAGCCAGTTGTCGTATGTTCGAGCCCCGACCTGGAGGATTCTTAGACTACGATCAGACTAGCCAGTTTCCACAGATAAGTAATTTTTCGGCAGTTTATATTTGGTCTGGCAATGTGATCACACTATTCACAGTTGAATGACTGTGACAAACTCTGTCTGTATTGTCTGTATTGTGATTACTATGATCAGATAAATAAAACTGGTTACAGACTTAAATATAGGGACTGGGCTGTTTATTAGTTTTTCTGCACACAGTGATCACATTGTAATCAATTCAATTATCGAACTAATGTACGAACGATAAGCTATTGGAAATTCTGTAAATATTTACAAAATCTAGAAATTTTTTTTAAGTCAGTGCATTTTCTGTTACCGTTCAGCATTTTTTAATTTGGAGTAATAAATACTTTTTTCATTAATTCATTATTTAATTTTTCATAACTATTTCATCCAAGTACAAAGCAAAACGTTCCATTACTATGCTTCTGGAGATCCATTGCACTTTATCGTGAAGGAGGAGCTCGGAAAATTCAGTAGTAATTTCTATAAGCTTCATTATTTCGATCGGAAATGACGAGATTGACAACGCGGTTCTGTGAGAAGTTAGTACACGTGGTTGAGAGATAGAAGTGGTGTCTAATACTCGTTAGTCGATTTCGATCGATTTTAAGTACTTTTTTGTGAAATAAACAATATATGTAAAGAAATAAAAAACCGCAGCATCATATCCAAAGAGCCTTGGGCTATCCTGATTCCCGGCTTCCTGTTCCTGAAATAGTGGTCATATACTCAAAAATGGAACTCACTCACTTTTTGTAGAGGTTACTTGACCGATATTCACAAATTTAGGTTCAAATAGGGACGTTTTGCTTTGTGTTTGGATGAAATAAACAAGTTTTTGGTTGTCATAGAATCTGTGGCAGACAACTTCTGCACTACAGTTTCAGAAACAGTCCAATTTGTCTGTACAGTCATCAACTGTTTGTCTGTCACCAATGATCACACTATGATTACATTGTCACAGATAATCTGCACACTTTGACTGCATACAGATGGACAGTCAAGCCGACTTTGATTGCTTGCAGACAATTGCGAACAGATTACACTATGATACAGTCAAACTGCACAAATTTGTGCAGATAAACTGGCTAATGTAATCGTACCTTTAGTGTCAGTAGGATCCATAGTACTAGCCATGCAATGATTCTGTACACTAAGAATCGGCTGCGAAGTCTGTTGAAACAGAAAGGCTAAATTCCACAAAAGGAATTGTAATGCCAGGACTTTGCTTTTTTTCTGCCATTAGAAGGGTAGATTTTGCACAATGTTTCCCAATTGCGACCCATTTCAAAGTTTGAAAGCTGTTTGGGTTGATTTTCCTTTTTAAATAAAATGATACCTATGTGCGGGGTTAGGAATCAAAGCCAAGTGGACTGCGTGAAAGGCTGACACTATACCAGTTTCCAGGCGGTATAACAATTGCAATACCAAGAACGCAGGAAAAACTTTAACAATATATCGAAACTTGTTATTGGATCATTTTCTTTGACTGAACGTAGAAAAATAAATCACACGTTACTATTAACTAACGATTTTTTTTCAGTGTTGGAAATAACTATCGAACTGACAAAAACAACCGTGCTTTCGAGCAGGGTCATTTTTGTTAAGGTATTTTGCTTGCTTTTGGTTAGAGGAGGGGTCATGTTTGACGACAGAAAAATTACCCGACAGTCCAATTTCACAGCCTAAATGTAAAGAAATATATATGCCTTATTTTTTTCACAAAGATGTCCAAAATTTTTCTCCCGCAATATACAGATTTCGATCTAGGGCGCCAGTTGATTTCGTGGAACAAATGCCAACACAATAAAAACGACTTATCTCGTCATCCGTACATCGTGAATGAATATTACACGCCTTTTTTGTAGTGCAGTATTACATATTCTCGCTCGTAAACTTGACATTGACAACTCTAGCTTATATATAATCGATGTTTTGTACAGCGGGATGAATGAAGTGAGTACTTGAAATTTACATGAAACCATTCACAAAAAAAATCATTTAGTTATCACATAGTATCATTTATTTACGACCATAACTAATTTTCATTACAGTTTCACAATGCATCGTTATAACTATAATGAAACAATATCTGATGAAATGATCGCATTAACCTAGTGATGCTCAGCGTGTTCCTTGCGTTTCGATTCCGCCCATTTAGCAACATTTCCCGGAGAGTTAGCTAGAACATGGTCATATTAGTAAATATGCTTACGATTATTATTTCTACTTACCTAATTTGCTTATTTTATAAAAGAGTGGGATAGACAAACCCAGAGCAATGATATAGTAGCGGTATACCCATTGGTTCTTAAAATAGTGCTGATATGGGAACTGCGCTATTTGAGCGGAAAAGGTGTATGGGAATTTCATTGGACGCGGAACTGGATCAGCCATTTTTGAAAATATTTTTTCACTAAACGACAGAATACACCTTAAATGAGTGAATATTAGAAATATTGTATTCTGCGATATTATGTAATTTAAAATTGCTGCCAAGTTGCACCTACCTCTTCACAAGAAACAGTAAATACTTACTATCGACAGAGATCAGCGATGCCAGATAGTAGTAGTATCATTTCCATAGATTGGCATTTTTCTCGGTAGGTCTTGCGGTGAAAAGCTTTTTTTTTTTGCTCGCCAGACAAAACTAGTTTCCGTAGTTCTCCTTTGATGAATTTTAATTTCCGTAGAAAAAATCAAAGTTCCGTAGATTTTGTCTACGGATCCGTAGATCCGTAGAAAACGTTCGAATCCATAGATCTACGGAGATTTCCGTAGATCTGACATCGCTGACAGAGATCAGAGATGCCAGGTGAAAATTTCAAGAATTTTCAGACAGGGTTGCAAAAGTCTGTATAACCGAAAAATATCTGCAGTTTACAAGTATGTTTCGCTGGCAACAATTTCTCTATAAAGTATGATACGCTAAACTGACTTGTTGAGCAAAAAAAATAAGTTCGCGACAATTCCACAAGTCTGTAAATTTTGCCGAAAGTCTGCGAAAAACTCGATTTTTAAAAGTCTGCACAACAAAAAATGTCTGCAGCACTATGTACAAAATCTGCAGATTGACAGACAAATCTGCAGATCTGGCTTCTCTGACAGAGATGCCTGGTAAAAATTTCAAATATCTTCAAGCAGGGTTGCTAAAGTCTGTATATCCTAAAACAAATCTGCAGTTAGCAAGTATATCTTTCTGGCAGCAATTTCTTTATGAAGTATGTTACGCTAAACTGACTACAGGCAAATCTGCAGATCTGGCATCTCTGACTATTGAAGTATCGATCAAGGATGCCAGGTCATTTTTTCAAAAATCGGTGATCAAGCCAAAAACCTGTCTGTGCAAAATCTGTGCACGTTTCCCGTACCACAATAGCTGAGCAGAATCGCTTTGGTGAAAATCTGTGCTCGATTGCAGAAATCTGTGCCCTTTTTAAAATCTGTGCAGAAAGTTGAAATTTGTGAAACACATCAAACATTAATCTGTGAACCTGGGATCCCTGGTATCGATCAACGATCAGAGATGCCAGGTAAAAATTTCAAACATTTTCAGACAGGGTTGCAAAAGTCTATGAATCCGAAAAAATGTCTTCGACATTAACTCAGGCAAAAAATATATGGAATTTCATAATGATTTCGTATGATTTTTAGCCACAAGAATATCGTAAGCGAATCATAAGACCGCCTTATGAAATCCCAAAAATAGGAATTCCAATAAAACGTCTTATGAATTTCAACGAAATTTTTAGGAACATTGTGCGAAATTTCTATGACAAACATAACTTCTCTCATATATTGTGAAGTTCATAAGTTGTTCGTATGAAAACTATGATAGTGATAGATGAGATGTATATTGCAGAGGTATATTTTTCATATTTATCTTATGAAATTATGATTTTGGTGATTTTTGATGCATCATAAGATTTACCTTATGTCTTTCACTACTCAATTTGCTTGAGTGTTATATTTCGCTATCGAATATGACAAACAAAATTAATTTGGCTAGCAAAAACACGCGGCCAATTGAAAAGTCTGTAAATTTTGACAAAAATCTGTGAAAACCTCGATTTTTAAAAGTCTAGAAAAATGTCTGAAACAAAAAATCAACCCGGTGGCAACTATAGGGCACTCCAGCAAGTGCTATCGTAGCCAACATCTGGGGCATTTGGTGGGCAATCAGAGCGCTCAGAGTATGGTAAACAAACATTCGAGCATTTCAAATCGAGTAAAATCTTAATTTTTCTTATCGTAGTGATGATATTCTGATCAATAATTTGCGGGGAAGTGCGGTAAAGGGTACTGAATAAACAAGTAGTTTGTAATATCCAATTTTTTGTTAGCCATTCTTCTTCATTGTTTTGGTTTAAGCAGAATGATGCTGGCCACAGTTTCATGACGTCATAGCAGGGGGCTGCAAAAAATGTATGCAGCACATTATAAAAAATTTGCAGTCCTGGCATCTCTGCTATCGATGTACACGGAAAATAAAAACTACATATTTGAATTCTTTTTACCTTATTTTGAGTTTTTTTTCAATCTTTTCTTTCATTCGCTCCTTCAATTCAGCTGTTTTTCAAAGAACGGCGAATCTAACATTGACAGCAAATGGAGATTTTGGTTTTTAAAATCGTATTTAGAAATTATCGTATATTCTTAGATCAATAAATTAATATTCGATGTATTGTTAGTTTATCTTCAAAAGGGATGCAAATTTTACCACTTTTTATCTATATCCATCTATAAATCAACATAAATAGAGTTTCGCCCTTTTTCGATTTGTTTACTTTTATGCTTCCTGTGTGAATTATAGATACGCCCTTGCGCATTTTTCATGAAATTGGCTGGTTTTCGCGACTAAGACAAATCTGCGAGTAATTTTATCGTCTCATTGACTATTTCCACTGGTAAAAGGCTCGGAAACCATCTGAAATAAAGAAAAAAAAGTTTCGCCCTTTCTTACTAGCAATTGAAGTATCGCCCCGTTTGTTGTCATGGAATACGGAGGGTGAAACTTACGTAAACAAAAGGAATGACAGTTTCGCCCTTTATAGTTCTTTGTGTTACAAAGATTGAGATTTTTGTAGAATCCGAATTTTTAGGCAAAATTGTAGGATTTTAAACCTTTTTTGGTAGGTGAGAGAAACTCGATTTGTTCACTTTTGTAAGATTCGCCCATCTTTGAAAAACAGCTGAATTATCAAAATACAAATACTTCTCGATGAATATTAGAAAAGGTCCCAAATACAAATGACAGTTACTCTTTGTTTACTTACTTTTTCAATTATTACGGCATATTCCTGAATTTTCCATCAATTTTTTAACTACAAATCGAAAGTCGATGGTAAAATCTTGACCATTCAGGTCGATCTAAATGTGAAACAACGACGTTACAAACGAAATTTTTCACCAGAGAATTTTAATGTGGAACACATTTTTGTTTTCTATATAGGCGTGCAAACTAGAAACTCAAGAAAAATACCCGTAGAAATGTGGTCAGGTTTTGAACAATTACAGCTCAGTGAATTTTATATGAATTATTAATGTTATGTCACCATTTGATTGGAAATATTTCTACGTATTGATTTGAATGTTCATAGGCATGTATTTTAATAGTGTATCATTGAAATGTTGATTAATAGCTAGCAGTGTCCTATTTTGTCTGCAAAAAATCTCCGGCATACTGGATTTACCTGCCATAGTCGACGGTTTTGAAGGAGCGATATATCAAAGGGAAAGCATTGCTCTGATTGGTCAATCAATGCTAAAGCGCAGCTGCTGAAAGCACGCGAATCTTTAAATATAAGCAAAATTATAGCTAACGTTTCAGTCCAATGAGTAGCCAGCTAGGGGTTGGTTGTTGCTAGACAGTAAGACAAAAAGTGCCATAAAACGATTTGAAGCTTTAATTGGTATGCTCTTATCTTGTGTCATGCAAGCACAGACTAACAGACAGGACACTCAAATTAGATTCTTCAATCATTTTAACGGTCATTTCGAATATTTCTTTATTTGGGACAGTACTCACATGTGTCATGATGGCGCCACGTTACCCTATCAAAAACATCCTGTCTGTCATCTAGACTGTGTTTATTTTTTTCATTTACCAACAGAGTTGCCATTCATACAGAATTAGCTGTAATGTTTTGATTTGTATACGTCCATACGAATTTCATGCAGAATACAGATTTAATACATATTGCCAAAACTATATACATAATTGTGCCTACTTCTCATCCTCCAACGCAACACAAAATCGAACCCGTTTTGTTACAATATTTACTTGCTTCTGGTCTGCCGCCACTTAATTTCGGGTGAAAACTACCAACATAATAAAAAATAATCTAGATGAACAACGTTGAGTCAAATAAATGGTTACCTTCCAACATCGCGAAAAAGTTAAATATAAGGAGTGTATCGAAAAGTAGTTAGCAACATTGATTATTGAATAAAAAAGCGAAAAAAAAAAACATATTTTGATATCAGTTCTTGATATATTTTAGAAAAATTAAATTTTTATGCATTTCACTGATTATATTAAAGAAAATCCTAGTTTCTGTGAAACTCTCGCACTTTGGACTTGACATTCTTCATTAAATTCTGCACAGTTACTTTTGTGACTTTCCTGGTGGCAGCTGTCCAGTTTTTTTTGAACTCCTGCATGTTTTGAGACACTGTACCTTCCTTCCGAAAGTGCCGCTTGACATTTGCCCAATACCTTTTAATTGGCCGAAGATCTGGGCAGTTCGGTGGGTTGATGTCCTTTTCCACGAATTGTACATTATTTTTTGACAACCACTGTAGAGCGGAGTTGGCGTAATGGGCTGAAGCCAAATCCGACCAGAAGAGAGGAGGAGCCTTATGCTTTCTGTACAGTGGCAGCATTCTCTTCTTCAAACATTCTTCCTCGTACACCTTGGCGTTAATTGTGCCCTTCGTGAAAAAAATCGACGACCGCAAACCACAGGTACAAATTGCTTGCCAGACCAACACCTTCTGCCTAAACTTTTCCATCGCCACCGTGGTGTCAGCGTCGTCCAGGTCCTGGTACACCGATTTCGTATAATATTGCGGTCCGGGCAGCGCTCGAGAGTCTTCCTTGGCGTAGGTTTCGTCGTCGATGCATCCGTCTTTATTCTGTAGAATCCGGTTATACAGTTTGTTATAAAAACATTTGGTCGGTGTCAAGAGGACATTAGCCTCTCAGCCCAAATCGAAATGATCTCCCAATCAATAATAATGACGGTTCATTTAAAAGAGAGGTAAAACAAGCCGTGCACTCACCTTTTCCAGCAGATCGCCGTTCTTGCGAGTCACCAATCCGGGTTGCTTTTCGGTCGCCTCGATGATCTCCGCCTCGGCAAATGTGGAGCACGTAAGCAGTCCATCAACGGTGGTTCGTCGTCACAATGCCAAAGTTGTTCCGAGATCGCCGCGCAGCAGGCCGGAGGACCTCTTGGGAGTCACCAATCCACCTTTCCTTATTGTTCAATTGTTCCTTTCTGTGAAAGTTTAATCCCACTGACTGGCGATGTAGTTTTACTCCAGCCTGACCGTCTGCTCTCTCCTTCAACTACCGTCGTCTTCCCCAATGAATAAAGGACTCCTCCTGGAGATTCGCGAAGTTCCGCCCGAAGTATCACACAGGCTAAGGGCGATGGACCACTCCACTCGTGACTCTTCCGCCGTGCTGTCGTGCTTCCGTGGAATTGATTCGCCTCCCGAAATCTCCACCTCGAGCACTTCGTTCCGTTTCGCAAACGTGCGACACACGAACACGGATTTCTCCGGGTAACGGGTGACGAAGGGTCCCACGCGGTCTCTCCTTCTATTTACTCACCGACGGGTCTGTGCCCGAACGACACGTCCACCGCGTGCGTGCTCACCCAAACAACTGACTTGTCATTTTTTCCCTCCGTCCGGCCGGTGTACTCAAAATAATCATCTGTACCGATTCGCTCTTCAAGCGAGTAATTTACTATTGTCTCTGTTTTAATGCAGAGTGTTTCGTACACGCTTAACACAAACCCCTCATGAACCTTAAGTTACTAACTTAACTGTAACACAACATTGCCGTTACAGAAAAATTTCTCATGAATCGGCGAAAGCTCGAATCATGAGAAATTTATGAGCCAACATCACAAAGAAGTCCCCCGGAGACTATACATCGCATTATGAACGTTATGCTTAAGACAATCAACGCTCGTAACATGTTCCTGTAAGGAACAAGCTTCACAAAACTAAATGACACAAATCCACAAATCAAAATAATACCGCCAGCGAATTCTGGCTAATTCGCGATCACCGCCAACTAACTTATGGCTATCAGTCTCCGGGTAAGTCCTTATACACAAAACACGAAAGTCCTGTTGTAACGGCAGAACATTCAATAAACTCTTAACCTATTTTAGTGCTAAATAGGTTTGAATTAACAATAAAGATATAACTAAACAATGTATTTGTGATAGCTTATTTTGTTTGTAACAAATGGTTGACTGTCGTAGAGGAAAAGGGGTATTTAGTCCCTCGATCGTTATGAGCCCAATGCAAGGGTTTTACCGCGCCCAGAATCGCGTTACTTTTGTACGGATTGTCATAACGACCCCTATTACAACTGTCTACCCGATCCGATTTACGAATCCTGACTGCTCTGGATCTTGCATGACGTCGACACCAATCCAGGAATGAGTAGTTTCTTCCGATCTCGTGTTTGCTTGCAACTTTGTAGCTGGTGTAACTCATAGCTGTTTAAACGACTGTCAGTTTCTCCCGATCTGACCAAACGGCAGGCCTGTGAAGGCTTGGTATTTTCTCGGTATCCTTCATGTACGGTTGAATTCAATAGTTGTACTTTTACTCTATGGGTCATTGCACCCAGATTAACCATGTGGCGTAATGCCATTTCATAGTTGATTTCCTCATCATTCAAATGAGTGAAATCCATTTTTCTCATATATATTAACTATGACGGAACCAAACCAAATATTAAAATATCACAAATCTTACTTGAACGTTAAACTAACAAATTTTGGCTCAAATACACAAATCAAAATTTTACATGTGGGATTTTTAGTTGGGCGCCAGTGTTATAAAAACATTTGGTCGGTGTCAAGAGGACATTAGCCTCTCAGCCCAAATCGAAATGATCTCCCAATCAATAA